>NW_026725589.1:0-337676 GCF_029784015.1 Lycium ferocissimum
CAAAGAAATATTAGGTACCCTTTGATAGAGATACTTAATTACCGGCATCAAAATCATTGCTGCACGTACATGTGCCTTTTGTCTGACTCAAAATTATGAGTTATGTCATCTACAATTATAAGGAAGAATATTAGTTAATCTGGGCAAATAATAAAGCATAATACTCATTGTTAGGTTGAAAGATTATTTGATTGAAAGAAAACTTAAGGAATGGTAAAAAAGACATCGAACAAGACCTCACTACAACAGAATTACATTTTATCAATAGTACGTACCTGCCGCCAAATAGGAGCATTCCCTTTTTATGGCAGAAGCAATTTAATTAATGATAAATATTTGACACATAGAAGGTATTATAGAAGTGGAATGAAATGACAATATACTATGCAGTTTATAAAGAATGCACAGAATATGAAAAGATTGTGAAACGATACTTTAATAACTAGTGGAAGCTCAAAGGAGCATCAAACCAAAAACGTGGTATTCAGTTACAGAAAATGAATAGAAATTTAACTAGGATTTGACTCAAAGCAGAAAATTCACTATGTTTTTCAACATGTAATTCAAAATATTACTACTTAATATTTAATGAATTAGATATTTTATTACATTTTAAATTAGGCAAGGGCAAATTTGTAATTTGACTTTGAGGGGGGGAATTCCCTTTAAATGCGGACCCAAATTTTGTTAGCGGTAATAAAAATGATGTTACCACAAAAATGAACAATTTCAAAAAGTTGAGGTCAGCATTTTTTTAAAAAGTTGGGGAAAATTTTTTAAGTTAACTTATCTACCTAATTTAACAACCTTGTTTACGGTTGAAAATTCAATTTAATATCCTAGCCTTTCTTGCTCCAAATCAGAAGAGGGGAGCCATCCAGGAGTCCCCCTTACCCACCTGAGCCTGCCCCCCACTTCCTCACCCTCCCAGTTTTGGCCTATAAATAGGAAGAAGCTTTCATCATCGAATAGATCATCCAAGCCCCAAAAAGATTGAATATCCTGAGAGATTGAGGGGTCTTTTAGATTTTTTTTTTTTTGTGTTGAGCTTGTGTATTTCTTTCATTCTTTAAAGTAATAGAAGTATTTTCTCTAATTATAACCTTTAATTACCCCAAAACCCCGAGCTTTACAAGTTTCTAAACTATAACAAAAAAATCTAGTTACCCAAATTAGAAATTTAATAGACCCTAAGAAATTTGAAACTTAAACAAATATTAAAAACAAACTATAAGAGAATAGAGCTTATAAAGTAAATTAATAAATTTAATGTATCATAAATAAACATTTTAGCGTAACCTAATTTAAGATACAATAACAAGAAAAACGGTGTTTTAAATTGCAATTTGGGTCGAAATTTTAAGATGAACAAGCAAATTACTTATAAATTTTCAATTATATGCATATTTTAACAAAAATAATGTAAGATTTCGCTTTTTAGAAAGTTTTGATCTTTTGCAGTGATTAACCGCAGATAAATTCCTATTGAATTTTGTGTGAAGAAACCAAAAAATAAAACAAAATAGAAACAAATCAGATCATATTTATTTATTCTTTGGGAAAGGAAGAAAAAAGGATATCCTAACTACAGGGGAAAAGAAGACATTATGATTATGACATTAACTATGCACGTGAAGAGAATAACAACTATGCAAAATGCAAAAGAATAAAACTGCAAACTGGTATCGAATCCCCGACCTCTAACAGGAACATTGAACCCACTTGACCATCACTCCACGACATTGCTTTGGTCCAAGTGGGTTCAAAAAGGGATATCAATATTTTTAAAAAGTGGGGCCCTTTGAATTTTAAACCTTTTTGTGGGGCCCCCCTTTTTTTTTAAAAAAATTTTAAGAAAACCTATTTGGGAAATTTTTAAAGGTGCCACGCCCACCTTTGACGAAGGGAAAACCGGCCCCATAGGAATTGAAACGAACCCCTTTACTCTAAATTATCAAAACTCCCAAAAAATGATCAATTCTTCTTTAGGGAAAACAAAAAAGAAACAAAAATTCTCCCCTAAATATAGTTCAAGCCCAGTTTTAAATTTTTCTACATCAAAAATCTAACCAAATATTACATTCCGGGGGGTCCTTACTATGTATTTGACAACTTACCTTATTTTTAAGGGTTCCTAATTTTTATTGAGGATCACATAAAATTTCTTTTGGGGGATATGATGGGGTATAATTATTTTAAAAGGACTATGAGTATAAATAAGTTTAACATTATATTTGTGATTGGAAAACCCGGGGCTATTTTCCAGTCATTAATTTTAAAAGCTTTGGGAGGTGGGAAATTCCCCAAACTCCCGAAAATTTGAAAATAAAGCCCTTTGAAAAAAGGGCCCAAAGTGGCTATGAACTTGATTTTGATCCCGAATGGTTATATACTTTGATAAGTTCTAACAAATTTGGGAAAAAGTTCCAAAGCATATGGCTCGTCTTCGGTTTTTAACCCTTTATAAAACCTGAAATCTCACCCCCCCGCCTTTTTCCTTCCGATAGTGTCTATACACTTTATTTCAATAGATAACCAGGCTTTCATTATGAAACAAACACAAACGTCGAATCAGTCGAATTAATCCTTCAAGTTTGAAGTTTAACTTAATTGTACGTGGATGTACATTACGAACAATAATATTGTGCATCTACACCACGACAAAATTAGTTAAAACAAAAGGATACACTTTGTACAGTCTCATGCACTTTTTTTTTTTTTTTTTTTTTTAATTTGGTTAAACAAGATAATATAATATGCACCATTAGAAAATGTAGGGTCCTCGTGGGCAACGGAGTCACAAGCTATGTAGCTATTACAGTTAATTTTAATACTTGCACAAAAAAAAATGATTAATGCGATTAGCCCAAATATTACAGAATTGAAATAAGTATATAATCATGTGGCAATTAATAGTTGAAGAATACGCCACTAATTGATATCTGATTGTCTATTTTTTTTTTTTTTTTTATCAACCTCACTAGCACGCATCCAAAGATAGTATATTCACTCTCATTGGTATGTCAATGTCTAGGGGTATAATATACACTAAATAATTTGTGTCAAGTTTAGGAGGAAGTCTCTCAAAATATTATGCCTATATAATTAATACGGAAAAGGGCTATTACACTGAAGCTTTTTTGGAAAATAGTTCGTTAAATATACCCGTTATCTTTAGGGCCAATTATCCAGCTTCTTAGATTATCTTGTATTCGGTTATCTTTCTTATGTCAACATTTGTGGCGTGGCGTCTAAACCCTTCAAAATTATTTTCCCCTCAAATAATTTTTACCCGTTAAAATAACTTAATCCAAGTAGATTTTTTTCCCAAGAGGTAATGGGTTGAGTCCGTATCGATTTAATTTGGAAAAAAAATCGGGTCGGATTGGGTTATTTTAGTGGGTAAAAAAAATTATTTGAGGAAAATAATTGAAAATTTGGGGATGATCTGCGCGTGGCGGTTGTGGAGACATAAGGGTATAATTGACCATATAGTATAACGATAAGGGTATAATTGGCCCCAAAATATAACGAAGGTTATGAATGAGCTTACTCGAAGTTCGGGGGTAATTTTTGGCCCTTTTATAATTAATATGCATCATTACAAAAAACGTAGGATATTTGTGAACAGTGGATTTACAAAGCCATTATTCGGTTAAGATAAGTACAATTAGGTTTGAAACGTTACGTACAAAAGAGTTCTAACATATTTAACCATGCCGCTTTACTAGCAAACACGAGGAGCGATAACGGTCAGTGTAGAACACATCGAAGAAGTTGTTATTTTGTATATTTTATTTGGTAAGTAAATATATCTTTTTCATACTCTCTAACAATGTCAGATCTCAGGGCCTCTGAGATGCATCATTAATAACTTGTATTCAGATAAAATAGTTTGGTAAGTATCATTATTGTGTTTAAGTAAGTTAATTACCTCCTTCGAATCTACACATATCTGGAACAGTTGGCAATTGTTCATCTAAGTGATCCCGATCAATTCTTGCAGTTGTGTACACAAACTTTTTTTCCCTATTTGGGACATAAAACGTCATCAACCAAATTAAAGAATATTGGAGACAAAAAAAAATTTCGTTTGGAAATTGGATTTGAGATAGTTGTGTCGTGTCAGAATAAATTCATAAAGAAACTTTTGGAAATTTATTTTTAAGGCTGGAGATCAGAAGCAACTCCCAGTCACCATGTGGTTTCAGCTTTTTTCAATGTCAATTCACAATCCCAACACTGGATAAAAATGTGGTCCAACTTACTATAGTACATGATAGATGAAACATTACAGCACCAAGTAAGTCTCCTCGCTTCCAAAATAAGTGTCCATTTAAACTTTTTTACACCCCCAAAACATTAACTATTCCTAGAAAAAATAAGTATTTTACTTAAAATACTTTTAATTAAATAAGATTCTTGCCCAATTATTGCTTTGAGTAAAGAGGGGAAAATCTAAAAAAAATAAAGTTAATCTCATCTTGATTTTGTAAGTTAACACTTATTTTGAATCAAAATAAAAAATTTAAGTGAACACTTATTTTGAATCGGAGAAAGTATTTTCTTTTCTGATTCCTAGTAGTTAATGTTGCTACGTTTTAACTTGATTTATAACCTTGATTTTAAAATATTTAACCGTGTATATAGCTTGTACGTGGGAGCGGAGGCGGATTCGGGATTTTACTGTTTGTGGGTTACGATAATTTTAACCCTAAATTTTTCTTGTTTCTCACTTTTTCTTTTGTTGAAATAATGAAATTTGAGTAAAAGTAATATTTTATTAGCTAATTTCTTTTTTAGTTGACTTTGTTATGTCTTTTTTTTTTTACTAAAAAAGAGAAGGAAAAAAAAAACATGTGGTACAGCATTAGTTTTCTGCCTTTGCGAATTGAATTTAAAAAAGGAAGCATTAGTTTTCTGCCTTTGCGAATTGAATTTAAAAGGAGTCCTGCAGGAATCATCCCGCATATGCTGGACAAGAAGTCAGCCAGAAGCCTCTTTCTTGCCATTACACCAGCCGCCCGTTTAGTTGTGGGTTCCCGTCTGCATATTCTTATATCTTCGTATGTTTTTCAATATCATTATAGGATCTACGGTGAAATTTGTGCATGTTAGCAGTTAAACCAATGAACCGATTATTGGGTTAATGGTTCGGGTTAATGGATTACCGGTTCGAAGTCTTAGGGTGGTGTTTTTAGTTATTGGCTTATTGGGTCGGGTCGCGGGTGGACCGTTTTTTTTGTTAGCAGGATAACCCGATAAGAATTTAATTAATTACACTTCTACCCTTTCATATATATTAAGTCACTTACACTACAATTAGGTTACTTTATTTCATTTCATAGAACTTGACCTCCTACTCTCTTTACGTCTCGAAGCCTCTCTTTAAGCCCTCTTACCCATTCACGATGATTCTCGAGCCCCTACTTTTTCTTGCCTTCTTCTTTTGACAACCTATTTTACATCTGATTTTGGCCTCTTTCACGAACAAGTGCGTTTTCAATTCTCCTCTTGTAATGGGGTTTTTGTTGGGGTTGGGAAATTAGGGAAATCACTTAAATTAGAATTGTAAATTTGATGTCTTTTCTTTGTTGGGTTGAGAAATAGTGGGAATTTCTTCTTGTATTGCTTGCAAATTGAGTTTTTGGTTATGGATTTGTTTTTTTTTTGCTGTTAAAGTTGCAAATCTGGTAATAATTTGTGCAATTTCTATTTTTGGTTGAAGCATTGCTTGCAAAAAGGGTTCTCTACTTAATTTTTGTGTTCCTTCTTTACAATGTAAGATGAAATCAGAGCTCAAGTTACACAAAATCCAAATGGAATCTGAACACTTAAGCTCCATTTCATCTTATTCTTTTGGTAGTTTGTTTTATTTTTCTCGTAAGAATGCTTCTATATATTTCTTCTTTTGAATATATGCAGAAATTTCTACTTTTTCAAGAATGTGCAGTAAAAGTATTTAAGCCTTTCCTTCTATTTTATCACAAAAAAAACTAATGATTATTTTGTATCTCGTGCAGCTCTATATTCTGCTCTATATAATCGTCATTCTCAGTTTCGGCAATTCAATCAGTTTCCGGTAAGTTTCTGATTCTTCTCTTCTTTTCCTTTGGATTTCATTCGAGATAACGAACGTTTGTTTTGTTTTGTGCTATTTGGATTTTTTATGTTTTGTTTGCTCGCTGTCATCTGTTTGATTTTTTTTTTTTTTTTTTTTGAAAAATCATAATTCACAGTGATACAAACACATGGCTGAAAATATGATAATTGATAAAGTAGTTGGTGAAAGTGGAGCTTCTAACTCAAAAACAAGTCAAACTCAAACAGTTCAGTCCAAAAAAAGGAAAGAAAGGAGAAAAAGGTCTGTTGCGTGGACTTATTTTGATCCAGTTATTGATCCTGATGGAAATGAGAAGGGTGTATGTAAATGCAGCAAAAAAGAATATTTTACGACACAAAAGACCATGGTACAGGGGGAATGCTTGGTCATATACCCAAATGTAAAAAGATTCCTCGTAATGTTGATACTAATCAAGCACAATTAGTATTTAAACCTGTTAAGGTGGGTGACAAGGGTGATGTAGTTGTTGCAGCATGGAAATTTGATCAAGAAACCTGTAGAAAGGCTTTGTGTCGTATGGTAATTATCGATGAACTTCCTTTCAGATTTGTCGAAAAAGAAGGTTTCAAAAATTTTATGAAAGTGGCACAACCTTTTTTCCAGATTCCTTCCCGTACTACTGTCACTCGTGATTGTTTTAATTTTTTTGATGAAGAGAAACAAAAATTGATGATTGAGTTTAAGGAAACACAACAGAGAGTGTGTCTTACTACGTACTTGGACTTCTTACAAAGAATTAATTATATGGCTATTACACGCTCATTTTGGATTGATAATAAGTGGAAATTGCATAAAAGGATTATCAATTTTTGTCCAATTTCTAGTCATAGAGGTGAAGATATGGCAAAGGCTATTAGTAAGTGTTTGCGGGAGTGGGGGTTACAAAGATTTTCAACATTACGATTGACAATGCTAGTTCAAATGATGTGACGGTGAAAAGAGTTGTCCTAAAAGCGATTAACTAAATGGGGGACCAATATTATGGTCGGTACTCACCTTCACGTGAGGTGTATGGCTCATATTATAAATCTTGTTGTTCAAGATGGTATAAAAGAATCAATTGAGTCTATTGAAAGAGTTAGGCAAGCAGTGAGATACATTGGCGCCTTACGCTAGGTTGGGGGAAGTTTCATGAATGTTGTGAAGATGTAAATCTTGTTAAGAAATCTTTATGCTTAGATGTTCCCAAGGGTGGAATTCCACCTACTTGATGTTGAATAGGGCTATTGAATATGAGGGTGCAATTTCATATTATGTCGATCGTGATATTGGCTTGTCACATCATCTTGAGTTTGTTGATACTATCGATGGAAGTCCTGCAGGTACACTTTTGAATACTGATTGGGAGAGTGTTAAAAGAATTGCAAAATTTCTTGAAATGTTTTTCAAGCTTCGAGAAAGGTTTACGGATCACTTTATGTTACATCAAATTTTCATTTTCTTGAAATTTGCCAAGTTCTTGTTTACTTGACAAAATTGACATCACATGAAGATATTGTTTTGGGTGAAATGGCAAAGAAGATGAAGCTGAAATTTGATAAATATTGGGGTGCTCCAGAAAAAATGAATAAGATGATTTTTATATCATGTGTTTTGGATCCTCGCTATAAATTTAATTCTCTTAGTTTTGGACTTAAAAGATGTTTGGGGACAAAGGCCCGGTATAGAAAAAGATGTGCTAAAGTACATGACTTCATTGTTTAATGAGTATATGAAGAACGATTCAAAAGATAAAGGTAGTCAACTTTCTTCAATAGAAGTGGCAACTTCGATTCAAGAGCTCGAACCTATAGGAGAATTTGGTGACTTCTATGAGGAATTATTTAGACATACGTACGGAAGTGGAGGTGCGATTCTAAGTCGAGTTAGAAAAATATCTTGCGAGAAGATATTGAAATTGGAAGACAAGATTTTAAAATCTTGCTTTGGTGGGAAGTTAACTCACCTAGATTCCATTCTTTCGAGATGGCTCGAGATGTGTTAGCTATTCCTATTTCAAGTGTGGCATCCGAATGTGCTTTTAGTCTTGGAGGGCGCGTTCTTGATTCGTTTAGGAGTTCATTAACTCTAAATTGGTACAAGCTCTAGTGTGCCTTGAAGATTGGATTCGGAGTGAACCAACGCCCATAAGTATTGAGGAAGATTTAGATTCCCTCGAGCAACTTGAAAAAGGTAAGACAAGAACCTTGTATTGATGTAAAATTATAAATAATTTATTTAATATTATTGTTGCTTGACTTGTTAATATAATTCTCTTTAGATATGGCCAATCTTGGAAAGGAACATTGATGACATGTAGAAGTGTAGATTGTTAAGACATGAAAGTTTGGTAAGTTAATTATTCAACTCCTATCTTGGATATTACATTTGCTGATTCCAAATATTTTCTCTTCCTTTCTATATTCACTTTGTGATATTGCTTGTAGTTCCTTTTCTCTTTAGGAAGAGAATATGTTACTTTTTCTTAATCTTTCCGGTGTTGTAGACATTAAGTCGGCAAGCGATGCTTCTACACATTTCTATGTTAATTAGGTTTAACCATGCCTCGATTTTGTGGTCCTAAAGCTCGATCACCTGTTTGGGATCACTATGAAAAGCTTGAAGAAAATGATGATGGATGGTGCACCATACAGTGCATTGATTGTGTTGTGTTGTTCGTTACCGTTCAAAGCGTCTTTTGGAACCTCATGTAAGGTCTCATGTTAAGCGTTGTTTGGATCATTGGAGCAAGAGCATAACACTATAAGGATTGAGTAGTTTTTGTTTTGTTGACTTGACTAGAACTATTAGGACTATGTTTGGATTTAATTTTTAAGTTCTTTTGTGGTTTGTTGTTGTTTTTGATTTTCTGAAATTCTGATGGTGCTAGACAAATTATTGCTAACTACAACACCACTTGCATTAGCTATTTTCAGTTTTGAAGTTATTAATATGGAATGGTAACTTATCTTTTTTCTGGTGCTAATATGTTTTCAAATGTTGATGGCAGCTTAGCCTTATTAGACTGTATACTTGTGCATCATTTTTTTGCACGGATTGCCTTTCATATTTGTGGTCTTTAAATTTTGCCCTTTGCTTGGAAAGATGAGCGAATACATGAAGTTACGGGTTCGAACCCCGCTCGGGCATAAAATAAAAAAAAATAATTTCGCAAGGCGGGCGGGAGTGTATGCGGATCCGGCATACAATCTTTGAAAAAGTTAAAGGATTATGTCCGGATGCGGCATAACTAAAAGTCTGCCCTCAAGACAAAGTACGCATAAATAGACTTTTAGTTAAACATAACTAAAAGTACGTGAGGAGGGCCTCTAATTTAAACTTTGCCTTATAAGGCAAACTTTTTTTTTTTGGTTGAAAGTCTATTTTATTCCATCCAAAAAACTTTTACGGCCCTCAAAGTTAAAAGTGACCTTCAGCGTACATGGTAAAATTCCTACTCATTTAACTTGTATAAGTCAAACTAGGAGCAACTATTACATTAAAAAAACGAGCCGTTTCAATCAACTACACTTAGCTAGGGATAGCAATTCATAAAAGAAAGCTCTCTGCCATTTGAAGTTGTTCTGCCTTGGATGTGAATATGTTGTGCAATCTCTGCTAAAGTCTATCGGGAAGAAAGCGAGTATTTTGAAATGCGAGTAGGTTCCTTTCTCTCCAAAACCAATGCCACTAGCATACCAAAAATGCGGCAAGTAATGGAGCGTGCACGATTTGTGTCTAGCAATGTGTGAGATCCATTTGATTTCATTTTGCCGGCCCTCATTCTTCTAGTGTACCCGACCGTACCAACAATCTGTACCACGGTCCTTTTGTGATGGAGCATTCAAAATAAAGATGGGAAAATGTTTCTTGGAGTCCGTACAGAGGAAGATGCAATCGAGTGGCACTTGAATGCCAAATTTCGAAGTCTATCAACAATTGCTAACTACTTTGTATTGCCGGGCAAAGTGTGAATTTGTATACGGGATGGACATTTGGTTGCAGCATAATACTTTTCCATGTAACTTTGGTTTATATGCTTGAAAAAATACATATATATGCTTCAAGGCAAAGTTTGCCCATAAGGCATAAGTATGCCCGTCGGCGCATAAGTTTAGTAAATCTTAACAAGTTTATGCCCGATGGGCATACTTTAAAGGAGCAAACTTTTATGCGGACCTTGACATAACTTTGTGAAGGAATTATCAAAGTTATCTTGGGACCGGTGATATCTTTATCCAAATACGCCCATAAGGCATGAGTATGCCGGTCCCGATACGTATTTGTAATTCCTTAACAATATCGCCGGTCCCGCATAACTTTGCAATTATAAAGGGGTTTTCAAGTTGGTCCAAAGTCACGGTTTCGACTACACGTCAGGTTGTCCGTCTCGATAATGTCGTTAAGCGGATGAACCTTTTCTATAACAAGATAATGCGAAGGTGAATCAATCCCATAAATTCCATCGAAAGGAGATGTTGCGTGACTTCTCATTGAAAACATCAAACCAGACCTACGGGATCACGGTGCAATATGTTCTGCCATGATAAGAAGACCCGGAAGGAGCGGTGGTATGAAAGATTATAACATTCAACGGATACGGAAAGATACGGGGTGACTAACCAAGCAAAGCGACGACATTGTGTTCTCACAAAGTTATGATCAAAGTCAAAGTTATGCGGTGGGGGCATATTTTTAATGGGCAAACTTTTATGCGGACCGGCATAACTTTGTGAAGGAATTATCAAAGTTATGCGGACCGGCATACTTATGCCAAGTCCGCCCACAAGGCATAAGTATGCGGGTCCGCATAACTTTGATAATTCCTTAACAAAAATATGCCGGTCCCGCATAAGCGAAATTTAAACTTGCCTTGCGAATTTTTTTTAAATTTTGACTACGCGTGGGTTCGAACACCGGAACCTATGGGTGTTAGCCGAAGGGCAAATTTTAAAGATTTCAAATATGAGGGCAAAATTTAAAGACCGCCCCCAAAAGAAGGGCAAGTGCGAATTGCCCATTGTGCATTTGAATTTTGTGTTGTGGTCTTTGCATTTTTATGAGATTAAATGGAAGGAGAAATTTAGTACTTGTTTCCTTTTAGAATGTCATAAGCTAGTTTATTCTTGGAGTTGAAGAGAAGCCCGGAAAGCGGTTGCTTGTACACCTTTGTGATCTTGGATCTGCACTATTCATTAGGCGTTTACTTTTTTTAATTCGAGGAGTATAGATTAGTATACTATTCGGTGGTCGTTGGGAAATTATACAAAGTCATGAGTGTTATGCTGCTAAATCATTGGAAAAAGTAGTTTCGAAACAATTAAAACAGGTGTGCATTATCATCTGTTATCATTGCTAGGTAATTCGAAAAGGTTGGTGGTTTTGCCTTTGTCGCTGCTGCTGCCGCCCAGTGCCCACAGTCACGATGCAGCATTGTTTTGAGTATGATAGAGCCATAACAAATCATTAAATTTCTTGTAGTAGTAAATGTAACTTAAGATTATTCTTGGATCTTGGTACAAGAAGTGGTTCCCTAATGCATGATTTTGCTTGTACAAAGTGGTCAAGCCATTTTTTTGTTGTGTGAAATCTTAACGGTTAAGCGATAACCGAACCGATAACATACAACAACCGATTAACCGATAACCCATTAACCGATATTTTAACGGTTCTTTAACGGTTTAACATATCTACAAACCGATAACCAATAAGTTAAACCGATAATTTTGAAACCCGAACCGAACCGACCGATATGCAACCCTAATCTACGGTAACGGGTGTGGGTTCTCGGGAACTCACACCCGCTATCAGATCCGCCCCTGCGTGGGAGTGAAAACATTGAATTACATCTTCTATATAGTGGCGTGTGCTAGATTTTGCACAAGCAATGTCTATTTATTGTCACAATTTGACTTGTAAGTGAGCATGGCTCTTGAACTATGATGGTTTTAAGACTACTTCTCATCCCAAATTGATATTTAATTTATACTATTATTTTCAAGCGGTATTATTTGTACAACTTCAACGTGGTCCTGGTTGAAGAATCAACTTCCAATCCCCAAAGGTTCATCGTTTTAACCTGCAAAATGGCACTCCATCCGTTCGTTTGGCCGTAGAAACCCAAAAAAAAAAAAATCACTTTTTAAGGAATTTTTGAAGTTGGAGTTGGAATTATGTTTGGTTATAGTTTTTGCAAATAATAATTAGTTGTTGAAATGTACTTTTCCTAAAAACTTGAAATGTGATTTATATCCCCTAATTTCTAAAAGCTAGCAAAACCACCCAAACCAATTAATAAACATAACCAGTGCGAGAAATATAACAATTACACTTGAGATCAGGACATGGAGTGCTCAAAACTAATGGTTTCTTTCCATCAAAAGGTTGCAATGGGAGTCTTACCGGTGTACACAAAAAAAAATATAACATCCCTAAATATGATTTTGTTGTAAAATTCTCACCTACTTCTTTTCTTTTAGAGGCTTTTTAGCACATGATGTTCAATGCTATTGGAGTGGAGAGCAACTAAGTTGCTTTTGACGTTCAAAAAAGTTGTATGAACTTTTAGGGTAAAAATTGAGCAACATAAACTTTTGGGATAAAAATTGAAAAAAAAAATAAAAAAAGTTGTATTTGAGATTTTTATGGCCAAACACCCATAAAGTGAAAAAAATATTAGGAAAAAAGGAATAATTCTCATGGCCAAACGAGTCCTAAGATTGTGACTTGACAACCTTTTTCTCATCACACGCCAAAATTACAGCCCTCCGTTTCAATTTATAGCACATATTGGACTTTGCACCAAATTGAAAAGGAAAGAATTTTTTTTGAAACGTATGGTCTAAAATAAGTCTTAAACATTTAAGTGACTTTAAATTTCATTAAAGATAAATTGAGAAATTTCAAGTTAAATTATTTTTAAATAAAAAAAGGTTACATTCATTTTAGAAGACTAAAAAGAAGTGAGTCACATTAATTGAGATAAAGGAAGTACATATTTAATATTTGGAACCGTGAAAAGAAAATGAAATGTCTTTACAACTATTGTATATAGAATGCACGTAAGGGTAAGGTAATGCATACAGTAAAACTCCAATTAGATACTACTATGTAACTAAAAATTGATTTCATTAAAAAGTAATCCTTGTGGTAATATTCAAACATTTGTCGGTCTTTCTTTAAGCATTTCTACAATCACTAAAGACGAGACATAGCATGAATCTGCTCATGACTTTGATCGTAAACCCGAGGCTTTTCCCTGTTGACTTGGCTTGATTTCTTACTTGTTTGATTTGCATTTTCCTTTATCTTTGCAACTGCTCTCAAAGATTCTTCTGCACTTTCCCTGTTCCAGTTTTGGGCAACTCTTCCACAAATTGAACCTTCTTTGGTACCATGAATCCCGGTAAGTTCTTCCGACAATGTGCTATGATGTCTGATTCTTTAACCGTGGAGTTGTTCCTCAAGATAACAAAGGCACATGGACTTTCACCCCACCTAGGATGTGGCATGGCCACAACAGAGGCCTCTACTACATATGGATGTTTCATGATCGCACTTTCTACTTCCACGCTGCTTATGTTCTCTCCACCTGAAATGATCACATCTTTGCATCTGTCTTTGATTTCCAAATACCCATCTGGGTGAATCACTCCCATGTCTCCTGTGAAAAACCAACCATTCTTGAATACTTCTGAATTCGCCTTTTCATTCTTTAAGTACCCTTTCATGATACTGCTTCCCCTCAGGCATATCTCCCCTGTTGTTTTCCCGTCACGAGGCACGCTTTCCATAGTCTTGAAGTTCTTCACATCAACATCAGCAAGTGTTAGTATGCCCAGGCCTTGTCTTGCTTTTAACTTAGCTTGATCTTCCCAGGGTAATTTGTTCCACTTAGATTGCCACTCGCACACCAGGGCTGGTCCAGTGGCCTCGGTGAGCCCATAGGCGTGGACCACGTGGAACCCCAGCCTCTCGATTTTCTCGAGAAGTGGTGCTGGTGGGGGTGAACCCCCCACTAGTATTTGAACTGGGTTTGTTAGCTGGCGCTGCTCGTGTGGCTTGGCCTCAAGGATTATGTTGAGAACAATAGGGGCAGCGCACATATGCGTTACCTTGTGTAACGCTATGTTGGAATAGATTTCATGGGCTGTAGTATTGCGGATGCAAACATTGGTCCCACCCCTTGCAGCTATTCCCCATGTGAAAGTCCATCCATTGCAGTGAAACATTGGGAGGGACCATAAGTACACAGGCTCAGTGCCCATTTCCCAACCCAAAATCAAACTCAAAGTGCTTAAAAAAGCACCTCTGTGGCTGTACACAACTCCCTTTGGCTCTGAAGTTGTACCTGATGTATAGCTCAAAGTAATTGGATCCCATTCATCATCAATACTTTCAGGGGCATATTCAGGGTTGCCTTGGTACACCAATTGCTCGTATTCGAGCTCCCGAACCGAATTCCAGTAGGGGAGTCGAGGTCATCAATGACAACAATGAGAGGCATTGGCATTTGAAAGTCTGCCATTAGTATTTCAATGGCCTTTTTAGCTTTATCGACGTATTCATAGTCGACAAAAAAGATCTTGGCTTCCGAGTGCTTGAGAATAAGGGCAACATTTCTTGGGTCCAGCCTTGTGTTGATGGCGTTCAACACAGCTCCTGCCATTGGCACAGCAAAATGCATTTCTAGCATGGCTGGTACATTTGGTGCCAGGACCGAGACCTACATGATCATAAAAATAAACCATATAATTAACATAGGAACATATTCTCAATTGTTTAATGGAACCAAAAGTCATGTACTTTCTATAACATGTCAACCAGGCAACGAATTAAGAATGTCAACAACTAAGACACACTAATTAATCACGTTAATTAAAAGGTTGAATTGATACACTTACCACGTCGTTCTTGACAATGTTTAAGGATCTGAGGGAGGAAGCGAGGCGACAACAACGTTCGTAGGTTTGGCGCCAAGTGAAGCGGACATTGGCATAAATAATAGAGGTGCGTTTGGCATAAGAATTGGAGGCTCTGTTTAAGAAGGTGAGAGGAGTAAGAGCCACATAATTAGCTCCACATTTAGGTAATTTGTCCATGGGATTCAAAAGGCAAATTGAATTGTTTTCTACTAGTAATAAAATGCTCTGTTTTGGAAAATGTTTGCTACTTTGTATTTGAAGAGCTAAAGATAGGTTGTAGAGTTTGTGTAAGAGATGCCATTATTTGGTTCTCTTTATATAGAGAAAATATCAAAGCCAAGAGATATTAGTCTCCCCGTCCATGTGGACCCCTAACTGGTTGTTTAGATGGAAATAATAGGGAAGTTGCAGTGAATGTGTAACGCTAATACCATATGTTTTAACACACATATTTCATAGTTCATACAAGGACTTTGACATTGACTATTCAAGTACTGTGGTGGTTATCACACATCAGCTCAACAATTGAACAATGGCGCATAACCTACAGCCACTTCACTTGTCCCTTTCGCCCTTAAATTTTAACAAACAGAGTAAAAGAAAAAGAATTCTAACGTTACATATAACGTGTGGTGGTTATACAATATGTCTAAAAACATTCAATCGAATTCACATAGCATGAGAGAGTGATAAAAATTGTCCCTTTTGTCTTTGGGGCAGGTTTAAAATACTCCCCCGTTTCAATTTAAGTGAGCTAATTTGACTTGGCAGAAAGTTTAAGAAAGAAGCGGAGATTTTTGAAACTTGTGGTTTAAAACAAGTCGTAGATATTTGTGTGTTTATAAATCATTTCAAAAAGTGAATTTGCTTCTAAATTTAGAAAGGGGTCATTCTTTTTGGCATTAACTAAAAAGGAAATAGGTTCACATATATTAATAAAGAGGGGGTAGTTTTTAAAACATATTCCTAATAGTTTTGGTTCGTTAAGTTTGTCAAAAGTGATCACTTTTGATTTCTGTCAAATATTTAACAAACTATAGTTGTTAGATTTAACGAGATAAATGAAAAAAAAAATCTTGACAAGAAATACCGGGAGGTCACATCAAATTTCAAAAACTTCAACATCAAAAAGTGCACAATAACAAAAAATAGCAGAAATTGCACATCAAAATTTATACTAAAATTAAATTAAAAATGGCAAAAATTACAAAAACTTCACCTTTAAATATGAGATCCCCCAATCTTTCACGGGTTTCATTGAAATTTAACAATAAAAATTTGTTAATTCAAATGTGATGACGTTTGTCTAACTTAAAGGATAAAAATTATTTAAAAATATTATTTAAGAGATTATTTCAAACCTATCTCCAAACATAAGAGATTATTTTTGTCATTTCTCCCGCACAGTCCAAGTGTGGCGAAACTACCACAAGACCAAGAAAGAACAAAACAAATAACAAATTAGAGTAGGAATAAGGATGGAACTATAGATGGCTCTATTTGAAAGCATTTGATTTTTAATATATTTTCTTTAGTGCGACACTAATTCAATGATAAATTCCCACTAAACATGCTTGATGTTCTTCCGGGAACAAGATACTGCAGACTTTTAAGTTTTCTCATCCATTTTCTAGAAAGGTACTTTTTAAAAAAAAATCTTTTAACTAACTTATACTGATTAGTATAAATATTTTTTTACGCTATCAACGTACTTCTCAATTGTAATAAGTCACTTACCATCTTTCATGGAGTTATCAATCTATGTTTGTCACAGAGAAAACTACTTACAATTTACTTTTATAGTATATTTTTTGATAGTGTATAGATCTTTTTCCCATCAATATATACTACTACTAGATAGACCTTTTTCTTAAACAGTGTATAGTGCACCCTGTCCCCCCAGAGAAAAGAAAAAAAAAAAAAGGGGGGGATATCCAACCAGAAAAAGGAAAAGCTGTTACAAGGCGTAATTGGTTGCGACCCTGCGTTGTCTGTTTGACACTTGTTCCATTATGATTGTTCAATATAAAACCTGCAATAATTTTGAGGTCGTTTGGTTGCTTAGACGCTATGTTATTCATGTACCCGCGTCTCAAAATAGTTATCGTGTTAAGAAAATATTAATATGGGTAGCATTTGACTATTTTACTCTCTTATGATATTCCCCATGTGGTATCTCTTCAATAAATATTTATTATATATCTATGTCAACTCCATCAATGATGTACTTCCTCTTAAAGATGTAATTAACACAAAATAAACTAGAAAAAGTTATTTAATTTTATCTTGATTTTTTTTAAATGACCAAGTATTTTGAGATGAATCTTTTAGTAAGGAAGGCAAGTATTTTGAGTCGGAGGGGAATGTTAAATGCTCCCTTCATCTCAAATTATTTGTCGCTGTTACTAAAAACAATTGTCTCAAACTATTTGTCGTTTTAGAAGTTCAAGGCACAATTAATTATTTTTTCCCTATTTTACTCTTACTAGAATTTTGTCATTAATGAAGATGACAAATAAATAAACATTTTATGGAGAGAAATTAAAACTTAGACATAAGTAAGGGTAAAGTAATTAACATCCCTCCTAATTAATATTTCTTAACGGGCGTGTAAAATAAAAAAGCGAAAGATAATTTGAGACGGAATAATGCATAAGTAATACCATGTTTGCATGACTAATACATGTATAAGTCATGAGGGAATCAATGTAATATTTTATGATGGAATAACTAATACATGAATAACTAAACATTGCATAACTAATCCTAGTAATAATACATAGATTCTTCATAACAAATCCTCGCATTTCTTCTAATATCTACATGACTCTAACCAGCAACCAAACGGCCCCTAGAGTAATATATCGGAGTAGAACATTTTGTTAAGACTATTACAATGTTCAAACGAACAAATTCTCCATTAATTTGGTAAAAAAAAGTCAGGCTGTAAGTTAAAAATTATATTCAATTTATAAGAGCACTTATATTTTATTCACTGATGTCTGACAGTATAAATAAATTTTTAATACCTTGACTAATATTTGAACGTATGCCTCTGTCGTTTTTATAGAAGAACAAGCAAAAGAGAAATAACATAGTATATACAGGGCATAGCTAGCATGACGGCTGAATTTAGTAGCTTCAATCCAAACCATGTATTTATCTTGAAAATTCATTAAATATATACAAATTATTTAATTTAAAATTCAGTAACTTAAAAATATTAAAATCTAGAATCCATGAACTTAAAAAATCTTTGACCCCAACTATGAGTGTATATACGAGGTTATTGTGATTTCAAAAATGGGATTGCAGAAGAAAGAAAGTGGTTAAAGGACAGAATGGTGGCTGCTATAATGCATAATGTCTTCCACCAACTCTTGTCTATAAGTATTCATTGTTGTCTATATGTTGAGAATAGTAGCACTCCTAATGGATAGTGAATTTGTCAGAAACTTTCCAAGCACTTTGGTGGAAGAGGAAGGACCAATGTCCAATCCTTCCGTGTTTTCGTTTTCAGAACCTTTTTACCAACAATTTCCCCTTGAGAATGGAAGATTACTGTAAGTCTCTCTGTCTTTTCCCTCGTATGTTTGCCAAGAACTTTAATGGAATAAGAAAATTATTGAGTTAGGCAGAGATAACGACCAGTCTTTTTTGAGAAAAGGTCCCCTCTTTCGTGATTGGTTGATTAGGCTAGATCATGAGCGAATATAAAAAATAAAAATGTACATACATGTTCTAGCTGAAATACTTGAAATAATTCTACAACTTTTACTAGTAGTAGCTTTTTCAGTGCTAGCGGAACATAAAGTAATGACTTTTGTGCAACGTCAAAAGGGTCCTAAGGTTTCATGAAAAATTAGATAAGTAATTGATAATTTACTGTAATTTCATTTTTGTGAGAGATCATCAATAGGGCGTCTTTTGGAAACGTGACTAGATTGGTCCTAGTTACTCTTCGGGCCTGAGTGGAAGAAGGTGAATTCTCCACCTCAATTCGGGATCTCAGAACATCAACCGTATCGGGAATTGAATCCTAAAGTAGTGACTTCGAAATTAAACATGTTCGAGAGCTACAATGGAAAACCTTTTGAAAAAATCATAGCCATGAAAAGATGATTAAACTCTCCAAATAATTATAGTATTACTGTGTTCGAGACCGAAGGAATACAAAATTCAAGAATACCACTATTTTACGATAACTATCATGACCCAAAGACCACTAAAAATATGCTCCCTCCGTCTCAAAATATTTGTCACATTTTTCATTTACACGCCCAGTAAGAAAGCATTTATGAGGGTGGCATTTTGACTATTTTATCCTCTTAACATATTTCATCACGTATTCTATATCAAAAATATATACTCCATTAATGATGAAACCTCTTAAATGTTGGTATGTGAACTCACAAAATCAGCCCATTGATGTAATTAATACAAGGGTAAAATGAAAAAAAATTACTTAATTTTATCTTGGATAAATAAAATGATAAATATTTGGAGATAAATATTTTTAATAAGGACGACAAATATTTTGATACGAAGGGAGTAATTCGGATACACGCTGATCAAAGTAGAAATTTACTTGGTACTATAAACAAGGACAGTAAATTAAGCATGACTTTCACTGACCAGAGAATTTAGCTTTTAAAAATAGAGTCAACAAATATTTTATTAGTATTCAAAGAAGGGTCAGTAGTTGCATGGCAAGAATTTGACTTCCATATATGCAACAAACTCAAATTTCCTTTTTCTATTCTTACTTGACAAACTTGAAACTACCGAAGGAGAAATGTGGTCTGAGATCGAGACTTGGTCTTTATAATATTTGATATTTCTCTCTTAATCACAGATTAATTATATCACCTACTATGACTTGCCCTATAATTTCATAGCCGATATTTGATGAAATATTTTTAAATGCTCCTAGGGAGATAGTCTAGTATTTTAGATGCCACAATTCAAAGCACAGTGTACATGGTCAGAAAGAAATAGTCATCTCATGGTTGTTACTATCCGATTAAGCTTCTTTAATTTACACACACATTATATCTTTGTGGATTTAAATTATAGAATGTCAATCTAATAACAGGTTAATTAGTTACTTTTTTTTTTTTTGCCATTTTAGCTATTAATGCTTATCATAAAAATTTATTTGTAGTTTTTATAAATGACATGATTGTGCACAAAAACTTAGGAGTAGATTATATATATTATTCTTCCCTGCCAGTGAAAATACAATTACTGTTGAAAAAATACAAATAAAATAATAATTTTTGGGGCACGAATATGTTGTTATATAATTTTTTCATTTAGGTCCCATTCAAAAATGCATTTTTACATTCATTTGCTAAATATGCAAGTCAAAAATTGCAGCAATAACAATTAAAAGTCTCATAAAAATTCCTCATTCAAAGAAAAGAAAATTCTTTCATAAAAGCGAATTAAATTATAAGCAAGTCTTTTTGTCTTTTCCTTGTATGTTCACCCTGAACTTTCATGGAACAAGAAAACTATCGAATTAGACAGAAATATCGACCACAGTCTTCGTCCATTAATTTTGAACCATATCCTTTTTTCCATGATTCAAACATCAAGATTTCTAAGTTTCTTTCTAACTCAATTTGAATTTGCAGAAATTACATAAAATTTTATTTGGAATTATAGATTTTATATTTAAAAATGATTTTAAAAAGTAGCCAAGAAAAAATTATTAGACTCTCAAAATCGTAACTGTTAGAAAAATAGGAAAACATATCTGAAGAAGAAATGACTTTGAGGCGTGGAAGTATCGACTTTCCTTAAAGAGATATTGCCCGTATACATATTGGGGAAAATACAGTCAATTTTCTTCATAATACAACAAAGCCCATCTTATATACCTGCAAACTTTTCATAGTCACATCATGAAGGAAGGGTCTTATTTATAGAGTTAGAAAAATGACTATTGTGAATAGTCATGACTTTTCGTGAACAGACGTGTCCATTTAAATTTAGATTTTAAATAAAATCTGAAAATACCAAGACTTTTAGTATATAATGTCTTCAAACTATATCTTTGTGGATTTAAATTATAGAATTTCAATCTAATAACCGGTTAATTAGTTACCTTTTTTTTTGGCCATTTTAACTATTAATGCTTATCATAAAACTTTATTTGTAGTTTTTACAAATGACATGATTGTGCGCAAAAACTTAGGAGTAGATTATATTATTATTTCCTGCTGGTGAAAATACTATTACTGTTGAAAAACTACAAATAAAATAATAATTTTTGGGGCACGAATATCTTGTTTTATAATTTTTTTCATTTAGGTCCCATTCAAAATTGCATTTTTACATTCATTTGCTAAATAAGCAAGTCAAAAATTGCAGCAATAACAATTAAAAATCTAATATAAAAAATTCCTCTTTCAAAAAAAAAATGTTCTTTCATAAAAGAGAATTAAATTATAAGCAAGTCTTTTTGTATTTTCCTTGTATGTTCTCCCTGAACTTTCATCGAACAAGAAAACTATCGAATTAGACAGAAATATCGAGCACAGTCTTCGTTCATTAATTTTGACCCATATCCTTTTTTCCATGATTCAAACATCAAGATTTCTAAGTTTCTTTATAACTCAATTTGAATTTGCAGTAATTACACAAAATTTTATTTGGAATTATAGATTTTATATTTAAAAATGATTTTAAAAAGTAGCCAAGAAAAATTATTAGACTCTCCAAATCGTAACTGTTAGAAAAATAGGAAAACATATCTAAAGAAGAAATGGCTTTGAGGCGTGGAAGTATCGACTTTCCTTAAAGAGATATTGCTCGTATACATATTGGGAAAAATACAAGCAATTTCCTTCAAGATACAACAAAGGCCACGTTATATACCTGCAGATTTTTCATAGTCACATCATGAAGGAAGGGTCTTATTTATAGAGTTAGAAAAATGACTATTGTGAATAGTCATGACTTTTCATGAACAGACATGTCCGTTTAAATTCAGATTTTAAATAAAATCTGAAAATACCAAGACTTTTAATATATAATGTCTTCAAACTATATCTTTGTGGATTTAAATTATAGAATGTCAATCTAATAGCAGGTTAATTAGTTACTTTTTTTTTTGGCCATTTTAACTATTAATGCTTATCATAAAAAATTATTTATAGTTTTTAATAAATGACGTGATTGTGCGCAAAACTTAGGAGTAGATTATATTATTATTCCCTGCTGGTGAAAATACAATAACTGTTGAAAAAATACAAATAAAATAATAATTTTTGGGGCACGAATATCTTGTTATATAATTTTTTCATTTATGTCCCATTCAAAAATGCATTTTTACATTCATTTGCTAAATATGCAAGTCAAAAATTGCAACAATAACAATTAAAAGTCTAATAGGAAAAATTCCTCATTCAAAAAAAAAAAAAAAAGTTCTTTCATAAAAGCGAATTAAATTATAAGCAAGTCTTTTTGTCTTTTCCTTGTATGTTCACCCTGAACTTTCATGGAACAAGAAAATTATTGAATTAGACAGAATATCGACCATAGTTTCCGTCCATTAATTTTGACCCATATCTTTTTTTCCATGATTCAAACATCAAGATTTCTAAGTTTCTTTCTAACTCAATTTGAATTTGCAGAAATTACATAAAATTTTATTTGGAATTATAGATTTTTATATTTAAAATGATTTTAAAAAGTAGCTAAGAAAAAATTATTAGACTCTCCAAATTGTAACTGTTAAAAAAATAGGAAAACATATCTAAAGAAGAAATGGCTTTGAGGCGTGGAAGTATCGACCTTCCTTAAAGAGATATTGTCCCTATATATATTACGGAAAATACAAGCATCAAGATACAACAAAGCCTGTGTTATATACGTGTAGATTTTTCATAGTCACATCATGAAGGAAGGATCTTGTTTATAGAGTTAGAAAAATGACTATTGTGAATAGTCATGACTATTCATGAACAGACATGTCCATTTAAATTTAGATTTTAAATAAAATCTGAAAATACCAAGACTTTTGATATATAATGTCTTCAAACTCTTTTTGCCTTATGTTGTTCAAACTCTTTTTGCCTTATGTTGTGGGATAATCCCACTTCATATATATTACAAATTATCTAACAGTAACAATATTATCCTGTCCAAGACCAAAAGATATACAAATTAAAATTCAAGAATATCTTTACAACAATAACTATGCCTTAGTCCAAACAAATCGAGGTCCGTTGTATGAATCTTCACTTCTTCATTTAAGCTCATTTCGAATTCTAATCACAATTCAAGAAAATCTCTATTTTATGGGAAAGACCAATAAAAATATATAATTCGGATACATGTTGATCAAAGTAGAAATGTACATATAGAATTTAAGAATAAACAAGGACAGTTATTGACTTTCGCTGACTATAGAAATTACCTTTTCAAATATAAAGTCAGCAAATATTTTAATACTCCTAGTTTTCCGATGTTTGTTTGGTAGGAATAAAAGAAAGTCAAGAAGGGGTGTAGTTGCATGTGGAAGCATGGAATTCAACGGTCTCTCATGCAACTTCTTGCGTCTTTCGATGGCTTCTTTTAACACGAGTAATAAACTTTAGTGTTAAAAGCTGCATTTTGCAGTCAATGAAAGTCATGGCCAAGTGTACTTTCTCATCGTACTAGATTCTAAATTATACTCCTTCCGTCTCAAAACATTTGTCGTGATTATTAAACATAATTATTTCAAATTATTTATTATTTTTGAAGTTTAAAGAATATTAAATAATCATTTTTCTTATTTTATCCTTGGTAGAATTTTTCTTGAATACTACAAACTCCTTCATTAAAACATAAATTGATTTGAACATTTAATGTAGAGAGATAATAGCTTAGACATAAATAAGGTTAAAATAGTAAAAAAAAAAAAAAAACCTTCTAATCATTGTTTCTTAAGGAGCGTGTAAACCAAAAAAGCGACAAATATTTTGATACAGAGAGAGTACTAATTCAGTCAAACTATAGACAAATTCGCATTGGTGTTTTTGCTTAGAATGCTGGTTGAACACACACACGTGTGTCTTTTCGGTAAGCACCTTCGGCCTCCAATCTTGAGGTTGTGAGTTCGCGTCACTAGGGGAGCGCAATGGGGAACTCTAAAATATATAGGTCTTTGCTTGAGTTGGTTTTAGGTTGTACACTGTGTTTGTTCTATTTTATGTGAGACACTATATTTTTTAGTTTGTCCAAATAAAATGACATATTTCTCTTTCTGTTGTTCCATTTTATGTGAGACATTATATTCTTTAGTTTGTCCAAATAAGATGACATATATCTCTTTCTGAAAATTAGAATAATTAATTTTAACATTATCATTCTACCCTTAATAACATAACTTGTTGGGACCCACTTAATATAAATGATTATTCTTTTATAGGAAATAAAAAATGAAAAGACATTTTATATTATCATACCCACGCATTTAGAAGGATAATTTTGATATTTTGCACACATTTGACTTACATGTACAAAAATCTTGTTTAATTTTATTTAATTTAGTGCACAACAAATAACTTCACATAAAATAAATCGGAGAAAACACGCAATTTTCGGTGAGGAGAGATGTGAAGGGGGTAGTTGTGGCCTTTTTCTTTTCTCCCTCTTTATCTTCCAAAATCTATAGAATGGATAGGCAGTAAATAGTGAGAGAGACTTTTTTTTTTTTGTTTTGGAATTTAAATCCCGCAGTAATTTATAAAATGGTGTGAAGTTGCAACTTGCTACTAGATTACAAAATGTTATTTCTGCCTTATCTTTTTCACGGAACTTCATGGTAGGTGAAAATACAAGGAAAAGAAAGAAACTTATTTTGTATTCCAAAGGGAAATTCTTCAAGTTATTTTGTGTTCAAAGGAATTGAATTTAATTAAGCAGGAATAAGGAAAGTCAAGAAGGAGTTCAGTTACATGTGGAAGCATGGAACTCTTTGTCATGCAATTTCTTGCATTTTTCGATGGCAATTCGAACCCTTTCTTGAACACTAATTAAAAACTTGTCGACCCTATTTTTAAAAGCTAAATTTTGATTAGTCAGTAGTCGTTCATAACTGTCCTTGTTTATGGTACTAGATTCTAGATATTATACTTTGGTCAAATTATATACGAATTCTTAGTCGTTTTTCTACTGATGTGTTACTAGTGGTAGTTACGGATTGAGGAACCAAAAAAAAAAAAAAAAAAAAAAGTAGTTCTTTATTGTAGAAGGGAAAATGGTCAAATTTTGTCTACGTCTTATTAGTTTTTTGGTCTGATATGACTATCGCCTTTAGGAAAAGTTCTAGTTTTCACCCTTGACCCCTAGCTAAGCTAATGTTGCGGTAATTTCAAATCATAATCAACAGTTAAAAGGTAAAATCGGTTTTTTTTTTCTGCCAAAATTTCGATACGTATAGTCAATCCATTTCGCGTTGGAGTTTCATATGAGATGATTTGCTAACGATCGACATGAATATGAATTGACCAAAAGTATAATTGCAGATAAAATTGAGCAATTCTGGATTATACATAAACAAATTCAGAGCAAATTCGATCTTATAAATAAAAACATAGATACAAAAAATTTCTCCCAATGTTCTTCTATTCTATATCTCATACTTTAAATTCTAAAATATTTCTTTCCTGGACTTGGATTTCTATTGAATTTATAATATAATAGTGATGAATTCTATGATACACTACTAATAATGATATAATAGGATTATATATAATTTTTTTAAGGACAATGAATACACAGAGCTAGCGGAAGGAGGAGGTGCATTTTTTTTTCCTTCCTCTCTTCTGAAAATGACATACCTTGGATCGAATTTTAAATCACGCAGCAAAATGATGCATGTAAATTTGCAACGACTAGATTGCAATTTTTCTCTGTCTAATCATTTTCCATGAAAGTTCATGGTGAAAATACCAAAGGAAAAGAAAGAAAGTAATTATTTCCAGTATTCAAAAGAAAAAATTATTGAAAATATAGCTTCAAACAAAAACGCAGAATAAGATGACACCTTTCTTGCATTTCCTATGGCAATTCAAATCCTTTCTTATAACTAATTAAATAATTGTTGACCCTGTTTTAAAAGCTAAATTTTGATAGTCCGTAGTCAATGTCGTTCCTAACTGTCCTTGTTAATGGGACTAGATTATAGATTATACTTTAGTCAAATAATATACGACTTCTTAGTTGCTTTTCTGCTAGTAAGTTGTAGTTATTATTATTGGTAGTTAGTGATTGAGAAGAGAAAAAAAAAAAAAAGTAAGTAGTTCTCTATTGGTAGGAGGAAAAAAATGGTTAAATTATTAGAAATAATTGAGCAACCTTGTTGTCCTATAAGTTTTCGATCTAATATTATCATGATTGCCGTTAGAAAAATGTTTCGCTTTTGACCTTATCCCATAATGAAATTGAAACCTAAAGTAGCTTGAAACAATACGTAAAATTTGAGAGATAAATTTGAATTTTTTTTTCGCCAACAATTTGGCCGGTGGAATCCACCCATTTCGTATTGAAACTCTGCACATGAGATAGTTTGCTAATGACAAGGATATAAATTATCAAAATTGAGCAATTTTAACATATAGACAAATTTGAACATTTTCCCTTGATAGAATACAGAAAGAAATTAGATGTACTTTTAAACACTTCGTATACAAATATAATTATTTTTTATATGTAATTTATATGTAACTTCTTCAGTCATCCAATTAAGATTTTTATTTATTCAAACAATTGTAATATAATAAGATTACAAGGACAGTGAATTCACAGGTAGGAGAAGGGTGAGTTCTGTTTTTTTTCCTCTGTTTGAAAACGACATTTCTTGGAAATTTAAATCCTGCACCAAAATGATGCCTGTAAAGTTGCACCCACTAGGATTGCAAAATGTTTTTCTCTGTCTAAACATTTTCCATGAACTTCATGCTGAAAATACAAGCTGGAAAAGGCAAAAAACATTTTTTTTCATAATGCAATGGCCTTAATCCTCTTCCACCATAATACTAGAAAATTTTCTGACAATTTCACAGTCCATATTGGTCTCAAGAGACAAGAATGAATAATTGACAAGAATTGGTGATATGCTAAAGAGCAACAATTCTATCTGTCTTTCACCACTTTGTTTCTACTGCTATTAGACTTTTCAAATCAGAATGACATCAAAGTTCTAATGATATTTTTCTTCCTGTTTCTTCGCCAAAAATTTGGGGTAATTTCATGGATAGTTATTTAACTTTTATTTTATCATGTAAAGTCGTTAAATTGTTTTTTTGTAACAAAAAAGTTCGCTCAAGCTATCTGGATATCATAAATGTTACTAAATTATTTTTCGTAAAATTAAAAATCAGTCTTCTTTGCCTATGTTTACAGAAAAACGACCTCTTTATATTTCCTCCGAACGACTTTATATGATATTTAGGGGTGTTCATGGTTCGATTTGACTCGATTTTTGGTTAAAACCAAATCAAACCAAACCAATTAAGTTGGTTTTTTTTAATATTCAAACCAAACCAAACCAAACCAAACCATTATAGCATAAATTCTATCGGTTTCGATTTTTTCGGTTTGGTTCTGTTTTTGCAATTTTTTCGGATTTTAAGAATGTATTAATATAAATAACCTTTGAATTAAATGGTAACTAAATACGGCTTTGACGTGATCCATTCAAATCTAAGAATCTTCTTTATTAATTCATTAATTTTATTTTGGTATAGGCCTATGGCTATGGATATAGGAATTATAGAAATATAACATCTACTTTTCATAATTCTAGTTACCTCCCTACATATAGCCTTTTGATATTACGCAGTCCTTTGAAATTTTCGTTATCTAGAGACTAGACTCATCGTGTTTATGAAGCATTGAGAAGAAAGCACAGAAGTTAAAACGAAAAATGATAAATAGAAAGACAAAGTCATCTACCAAATCTTTTTAAATTTCAATTGCCATTTTCTTCCCTTTAATTTGTTACGGATAAAATTCTAGTTTATTAGTAGTAATTCAGATGGCATGTAAAAGAGGGAACCGTAAAACTGGATAAGGGGAAAAAAATTTATTTTACCTTTAGCATATTTTTATTTTATTTTACCTTAAACTTAAATGGGCTACACTTTTCTTTCTAATTATTTGAATTTATATTGGACTTGATCTGAGCTAAAATTTTGAAGAAGATATATATATATATATATATATATATATATATATATATATATATATATATATATATATATATATATATATATATATATATATATATCGGTTTTTCGGATTTTTTGGTTTAACACCAAACCAAAGCAAATGTTATCGGTTTTTTAAAATTTAAAACCAAATCAAGTCAAACCAAACCGGTTTTCAGTTTATTAAGTCGGTTTGACTCGGTTTAATGGTTTGGATCGGTTTTTCGGTCTCATTTGAACACCCCTAATGATATTTATGTAAAGTTGACTAACTATTTAGTTACAAAATACTCCCTCCAGATAAAAAAGAGTGTTCATTTAGCCTTTTTTCTTAAGTCAAAAAGAGTTATATTACACATTGAACACCCTTAATATATATACTATATAAATTCGAACACCCTTGACAAAATTTCTAGCTCCGTCATTGCTTATACATGTGATATGGATCCTGTGATGTGATTGTTAACTAGTAGACCAATCACAAAAAAAAAAAAAAAAAAAAAAAAAACTATTTTACCTCCTTGACCACAAAACTATCAGTTACTTCATTTTTAAACACTTGGAAACACTTTGACCCATTAATTCAGTGATAAAACAAATCAAGTACTAATTTTTTTTAAAAAAAAAAGCAAATATACTTTCTATAAGTTATGGATCAATATCAAAGAAATTTTGTCAAAGCAATGCTTAATCAATGCCAAGGAAAAAAAAAAATACTATTTCCTATATTTTTAGGAAATAAGGCATAAAGAAAAGATGAGAGCAATTCTTCTTCTTTCTTTTTCTCCTTTCTTCTTCACAAGAATATCTTATGGATTCATATGATTTTGTGGTTAGACTTAATAGTGTTAGACATTATCATTAGCTGAAATTTATTATTTTGGTAGAAAAATAAGTGGCGGGGAAGACTCCAAGCCATGAAGCACCATTGGTTGGTGTCTTGGCGTCTTGGTGAACTATCCCGTATTCATACTAACCAAACTTGTCTCAGGTCAAAGATTCATTTATTTAAAACAATACTAATACCATAATATTTAGAAAAAAATTGCTTTTTTGGTGTTATGATTTTTTTTTATGTTTTTGCCTTTTTAATCTCAATTACGAACTTACCTATAAACAAAAAGTCCTACGTACTATTTATGAAATAAAAAAAGTAAAAATTGTTGAAAGACCATGCACTACTAAAAAATCACCATTTTCCCTTTGAATTTTCCACTGAAAATTGATCAGTGGCTATTTCCACTAAATATCGCTTTTGGGAAAAACCTAAATAGTAATGTTTTCACACTAAAAAATTAGAAAATTTCCCTGCATTTTAATGGGAACTTGTTTCCTACCATAAGTTTTTCCAGTGAGTTTGTTCGATCGAAATGACGTGGGAAAATAATATATTTTCCCACTGAACCTCTACCTCTAGTAATCATTAATATTCCATGTTTAAAAATAATGACTATTTTAGCTCAACGTTCAAATTCAAGGAACTATTTTGACCTTTTCTCTTACTTTTAAAGTGGCTTTTCAGTAAGTGTAAGATAAATGTATGAACTTTAGTGATTTTATTGGGACAATAAGATAAATATTTTTACTAGATAGCTTCTTAAGTTGAGCGACCACACCAAGAATTAATTCAGAGGAGCCGAATCTTGATAATTGTTATAAATTTTTTGGAGAGAGATGCCAATGTAGAAAATATGAATGAAAACTCTTTATATTAATTTTATTAATCATAAGCCTTTATATAGACATATAAATTGGGTGGTAGACTCCTTCCATGGTAAAAGTATTATGTTCTTACTAAAACTAAAAAAACTCAACATTATACTAAATCAACTATAGATTTTTTCTACAACTAAACAACTAATTATTTTAGAAAATTGTACCAGTAACAGATGCAAAATCCAACATTAATAATTTGTCTTTCTGAAAATTGTAGTTGTGCATCAATGAGAAAAAATATCCCTGCTCTATCATTGTGGAGTAACCATTCTGTAGACTCAGAAATCATAAATAGTGTCAGACAGACGATATAAAGAGCAACAATCAGTTACATCCGTTATATTTGATATTACCTTTATTTCGTGGATGGGGAAAGTGCTATGGACTATTATAAAAGTAACATTATTTAATCTCAAAATATATGATAAGTACGAAAAGCATTATCTTGTTCCAGGAAAATATCCAGAATCTGTGGTGGGAATGTGTCAGTAAATTATTCTACTAGTGTCGCACTAAAATAATCTTTATTTATTTATTTTTCTTTTGGTAGTTATGTCACATATGGAGCATGCTGGAGTATATGAAATCAATTGACATGTACGTTTAGACCCCGATAGTTTAGTCACGACACGTTATTATATGGGACAAAATGATTTTTTGTTTTGACTTTAATTAACAACCCATTTTATGGCATCGTCTCTTAATTACTCCCTCCGTTTTAATTAACATTAACACGGCACCAGTCGATTTTTTAGAATCAAATAAATTTTTCTTTTCCCTTAATTTTTTGATATCTTTCAAATATTTTGACTTGTTAATTATTGTGACTTATAATACTTTTCACGCAGTTTTTTAAATATGTGAATTTTATTTCAAAATTTTTAAAGGTTCCATGTCTGAATTTACGATCAAAATTATAAAATAATTGTCTCTCAGAAATTCGAATGTTGCCACATAAATTGGGAGAGATTGAATAATTGTTTGTGTTCTTTTCTTTTCTTTCGGTTTGTCAAAAATGAAGTGGCTTTAAGGTTATGTCCCAGCTGAGTAAATTAGTGAGGTCAAGCAGCAAAAAATTGTGTGAAAACTACCAGGTGATCACTAGGATATTTCAAGGTCAAAAGTTGTTATATTTCAAACTGAATTGTTTATGCGTTTGTGTGTGTCTGTTTTATAGGTCAATGCATATGGTTTTCGTGTTACACATTCACTGCAGCTTCCTTATTTTTTCCATTTTTTTAAGTTTTTTTTCCCCATTATTTCCATCTAAACAACCGTTTGGGGACCTAAATGGACATGGGTTGAACTTCCACATTTCTGAGATTCTTCACTATATAAAGAGAACCTATTAGCTGCATTTTTTTCACAAACTCTATAGACTATCCTTGCAAATCTTTTCGAAAACAGAGCATTTTATTACTAGTAGAAAACAATTCAATTTTCCCTTTTGAATCCCATGGACAAATTACCTAAATGTGGAGCTAATTATGTGGCTCTTACTCCTCTCACCTTCTTAACCAGAGCCTCCAATTCTTATGCCAAACGCACCTCCATTATTTATGCCAGTGTCCGCTTCACTTGGCGCCAAACCTACCAGCGTTGTTGTCGCCTCGCTTCCTCCCTCAGGTCCTTAAACATTGTCAAGAACGACGTGGTAAGTGTACCAAGTCAACCTTTTAACATGATATGTATCTCTTGTTGACATATTTTAGGAATTAGTACATGACTTTTGTTTCGTTAACCAATTGGCACATCCAAATTTAAACAAGAATACAAGCTAGCTTTTGAGAATATGGTCATATGTTAATGTTGTTATTTTCTTTATGATCCTGTAGGTCTCGGTCCTGGCACCAAATGTACCGGCCATGTTAGAAATGCATTTTGCTGTGCCAATGGCAGGAGCAGTGTTGAACGCCATCAATACAAGGCTAGACCCAAGAAATGTTGCTCTTATTCTAAAGCACTCGGAAGCCAAGATCTTTTTTGTTGACTATGAATACGTCGACAAAGCTAAAAAGGCCATTGAAATTCTAATGGCAGACTTTCAAATGCCGATGCCTCTCGTTGTTGTCATTGATGACCTCGACTCCCCTACTGGAATTCGGTTCGGGGAGCTAGAATACGAGCAATTGGTGTACCAAGGCAACCCCGAATATGTCCCTGAAAGTATTGATGATGAATGGGATCCGATTACTTTGAGCTATACATCAGGTACAACTTCAGAGCCAAAGGGAGTTGTGTACAGCCACAGAGGTGCTTTTTTAAGCACTTTGAGTTTGATTTTGGGTTGGGAAATGGGCACTGAGCCTGTGTACTTATGGTCCCTCCCAATGTTTCACTGCAATGGATGGACTTTCACATGGGGAATAGCTGCAAGGGGTGGGACCAATATTTGCATCCGCAATACTACAGCCCATGAAATCTACTCCAGCATAACGTTACACAAAGTAACACATATGTGTGCTGCACCTATTGTTCTCAACATAATCCTCGAGGCCAAGCCACACGAGCAGCGCCAGATAACAACCCCAGTTCAAATACTGGTGGGGGGTTCCCCCCCACCAGCACCACTCCTCGAGAAAATCGAGAGGCTGGGGTTCCACGTGGTCCACGCCTATGGGCTCACCGAGGCCACTGGACCAGCCCTGGTGTGCGAGTGGCAATCCAGGTGGAACAAATTACCCTGGGAAGATCAAGCCAAGTTAAAAGCAAGACAAGGCCTGGGGATACTAACACTTGCTGATGTTGATGTGAAGAACTTCAAGACTATGGAAAGCGTGCCTCGTGACGGGAAAACATCAGGGGAGATATGCCTGAGGGGAAGCAGTATCATGAAAGGGTACTTAAAGAACGAAAAGGCGAATTCAGAAGTATTCAAGAATGGTTGGTTTTTCACAGGAGACATGGGAGTGATTCACCCAGATGGGTATTTGGAAATCAAAGACAGATGCAAAGATGTGATCATTTCAGGTGGAGAGAACATAAGCAGCGTGGAAGTAGAAAGTGCAATAACGAAACATCCATATGTAGTAGAGGCCTCTGTTGTGGCCATGCCACATCCTAGGTGGGGTGAAAGTCCATGTGCCTTTGTTATCTTGAGGAACAACTCCACGATTAAAGAATCAGACATCATAGCACATTGTCGGAAGAACTTACCGGGATTCATGGTGCCAAAGAAGGTTCAATTTGTGGAAGAGTTGCCCAAAACTGGAACAATGAAAGTACAGAAGAATCTTTTGAGAGCAGTTGCAAAGACATTTGTGATAAAGGAAACTGCAAATCAAACAAGCAAGAAATCAAGCCAAGTCAACTGGGAAAAGCCTCGGGTTTACGATCAAAGTCATGACCAGATTCATGCTATGTCTCGTCTTTAGTGATTGAATTTTTTCAATTTGTAGTTAGTGCATGTTATAAATTTGTATTCAAAACCAGTAAACCAGAAACTTGAATATATCTTGAAAAATGTAAAATGCATAAAACTGAAAATATTCGAGTCCACATAATTCACTGTGTGTCCTTAAGGAATTTAATCCCTTCACTGTACCCGAGGTTATGGATTACTTCCTCCCAGGATAAAACGGATATACTTGTTGATGGAGTAGCTGTACCTCAAACCCCACCAACTTCGTCGAACGCAAATTCGGCAACAAATCACACGACTATATTATAATTTGTTTTGAAAACAAATGCATAGAACAATTTAGAAGGAGAAAGAATTCAAATTTTTGTATCTAAAATCTGAGGCAAAGCCTTTGAATTTATAGACAATGAAAGACTGAGATGGAGAGGTGCTATCTAAAAGGTGTCTTTTGGGTGCACCAAAAAAGGTACCTTTTCTCATTTCTCATTCACACCTTAAAAATCCTAACAATCCCCCACATGAATGGGAATGACTCAAAGATTAAAAAATGCAAAAAACTGTGTGATTTGTAAGCCAGGATTAATTGCGTCTGGATAAGTAGGTTTTCCTTTGAACTTTCCGTAGTAAACATATGTCGGATATACTCGGTCAATCGGTAAATTTGATATCTTTGAACTGTCGAGCTTTGGTGTATACCTAGACACCACATGTCACACAACTAACCCTTTAACCATCTTTAGTTTTCACCATTGTGTTCGTTTCAGCCATGAACACCGCCTGATTTCATGAGTGCGTAGAGCATGGGCCTTTACCTAACATACTCCTTGAAGCGGCTTACACTTCACACAACTTAGAAACCATTAAAAAGCCTAAGCTTTATTAACTCGTTACAAAGCCTTAATGCTTTATCCTTGTTTCTGAACATTGTCTTCATCACGAGAATAGGTTGAGTTAGTTGACAATGTTGAACGACAATGTTGAACCGTCATTCATAACTTTGTTTGATTTCTTTGAACCTAGATTTTAGTATCTCACGTCTACTAGGTAGAGTTACCACCATGAAGACGTGCCTTAGGCCTTAAACCCATTCCTTCGATGATCTTTCAACCAACTCTCTAGTTAGGCCTTTTGTAAGTGGATCCGACACATTATCTCTTGACTTTACATAGTCAATTGTGATAACTCCACTAGAGAGTAGTTGTCAAACGGTATTTTGTCTCCGTCGTATGTGACGAGATTTCCCCATACATAACACCCCCTGCCCTTTCCTATTGTTGCTTGGCTATCACAATGTATGCATATAGGTGCCACAGGTTTGGGCGTAAAGGAATATCTTCTAAGAAATTCTGGAGTCATTCAGCTTCTTCACCGGCTTTGTCTGGAGCTACGAACTCAGACTCCACTGTAGAGCGAGCAATACATGTCTGTTTGGACGATTTTCATGGCAGCTCCACCAATACAAGACAAGTCGATTTAATAAACCGGTGAAGTTTTTATATCTTCAAACCAACAAAAGTTACTAACTCGGTAAAGTTTTTATATTCTTTCAACCGAACAGTAACTTGGAGTAGAAAACCACGTAGACTTTAATCTCCAAATAGCGGAGTAGAAAACCACAAAGATTTTAGTCTTCAAAAAGAGTAACTTCCCTTTGTCTGAAAAGAGTACTTCTTTTTCCCTTTAAAAGAGTTACTTTCTTTTCTCTGAAAAGAGTAATTTTCTTCTCCAATTTTCATAATTTGATTTACTATGGAGAACTCGATTGAGTATGAGGTTAGCCATAAGAATAGCTTCCCCCACAAGTTATGGGATAAACCAGAAATTCAACAAGACATTCATCCCGTTACACTGAATTACGGTTACATTTTCCCCATCCAATAAGTGTATCAAAATTTAAAATTCATGCAAGTACACTTACTGATAGAAGTTTAAGATGTACCTTACAATTGATAGACCATGTAAAGTTTCAATTATTTCTGATATAATTTATGGACCTTTTAGACCATTGTCTAGAAATCTATTTCGACAAATTGAAAATCTTACGAAAAAAGTTAGATCAAGGTCTAAAATTTTGTAAGTTATTGCGAACATTAGAAGACAAAATCTAATATTTTTTTAATAATATTGAGCAATATATGAGCAGAGATTAGACCCTGAAAAATTAATTTCTTCATGAGCTATATTTACACAACTTTTAAAAATAGAGGAAAATCTAAATAATGGCCTAAAAAGGAAATATTTTTGTAAATCAGCTAAGCAAAGAAGCAGCTTGATCACCGAAATTTTGGGAGAAATCGGGAAAGTTTGCCATTTTCAATTTTGGAAAAATATATAATCACGAGAACGATTATATAGTAAGAAATATTCTAAAATTGGAGTAATATAATATAGTATTCCTTCCTAATACAATTTGCAGTCAATAATTACAAGATATATTTATTTATTAGTATAATCGCGTAAATCTCTATATAGACATAATCAATTACACTAAAGTAATATTCTCTTCTTCTATATGGTTTTGCTGTTGTTTGCATAGCTAGCAGACCTACATGTAATCAGGGAAACTTATATAAATGTATCCTTCGGCCAACTAGTTTACCAACATGATCATAGTATACACTATATATATATATATATATATATATATATATATATATATATATATATATATATATAGTGTATAGATATGCATCTTTAAAGTACATAAAGTATACACTTTGGTTGTATATGTTGTGTATAGGTATGTAAAATATGTATATATAATATAAAATATACACTATAAGGGGGAGTCTTAGCGTAACTGGTAAAGTTGATGTGATGTGACCGGAGGTCATGAGTTCGAGCCATGAAAACATTCTCTTACATAAATGCAGGGTAAGATTGCGTATAATAGACCCTTGCAGTCCGGTCCCCAAACCCCGCATATAGCGAGAGCTTAGTACATTGGGCTATCCTAATGTAATATATACACTATCTGTACACTGTGTACACATTTTATAAACTAGATAATTGTATGGTATTTGATTGTAATTTTCTCTTCAATCAATAGTATACCGCAATAGTGAATACTAACAAATCAAAAGAAACACTTAATTAAGCCATCTCCACATGTTTAGCTGTAAAGACCAGATTCTTCTTCGAGACTGATAATGAAATGTACGATTTTAGAAAACGAGTGAATAGGTACGTTGCCTTTTTGAGTGGCTAAAATCCTCCATATTAGATAAAAGGGGAACACAACTTATATACTCCAGATACAACATCGACGGAGACCTCGTACCTAATAGTGAACATACAAACTCCATATAACACCGATGGAGACCTCGTACATGTAACTATCAGGTAAAAATATATTCTTATCCGATAGTATTTTAATTACACCATATAGATGCATGGTATATGTTTCTAATAAATTATTATTCATTTAATTATGAATAATTAATGATAATATATATATTTATTATCACCTTACTAAATCTAATCATAGTAAATTCGATATAATTTGATATATATACTTGATCGATATGGATAAGTAGTATTTACTAAACTATTAAACCAATAATAGTGACGACACTGACCCTCATCATTTAGATCGTGTGATATGAATTAAACTAGTGAATGTATCCGCGTTTCGTGCGGTCATAGAAATATATATTCTTAAAAGATATTAGTTGTATTAAAAATTTCGGGACAGAGAAAAAAATTATTAGTAATTATATGTTGTTCGAAAACAATATTATTAGTTATTGTAAATTTTAATAGTTATTATTAATTATATTTAGAGACTTCTGACTTTTAATAATGAAAAATTTACTGATTTTAATTATTTTGTACAATAATATTTTAAGTAATTCTACATAGATATTTGGGGCTTATGCATGTCATGTCAACTTCCCAATCCTCATACTGTTTAAATAAAGATCATCAAAAAATATTACTTATTTTAAATTATGATTTTTTTAGTAATTGTATTTGGACTCTTGCATATAGATAAAAATGAGTGAGACGTTCCTATTCAGTTCTTGTTAAAAAGTTCTTCATGGATAAAATTAAATATCATAAAAATGTAAGTCTATCATTAGTCATATTCATATTTAGATGAGCTTTAATGGGCAAAAGAAAAAAAGATCGAAAATAATAAATATGTCTTTTGGTCTAAGAAGTGCCACTTCAACTCTTCAATGTGAATAAAATCCATTGTGAAAAATACTTTTCAAAAATATTTGTTATTTTTCTAAAAAACACAATCACTATTTTTTAGTATACTCTTGACAATTATCTAAAAGTTTTTCATTGACATCCAATTTTCAGTTCTCACACCCTTATTTGTATCTTTAATTTTAAAAGAGAAAATTTGGCGGACAAATTGGAACAATAAAACTCGATAATCCCACATTCTTATTATGATATCCAACATGGGACTCTTTAATAATATTATTGTAATTTTCTTAACTTTCTTTTAGCTTCAGATGAACTTTTTAGAGAGCAAGATTAGTACTCTTCTTTTTTTTAAAAAGGATCACGATTAAGCACTCCAAAAAAAAAAAAAAAAAAAAAAATTAACTGAACATAATTATTTTTGCCAATCATCGGGCTTTCCCTTAGTCAAGAGATTTTAAAAAGCGATAATAAACTCAATTAAAAAAAAAAAAAAAAAAGACAATGCAACATGTTTTGCTAGCAAATAATTGCAATTTTATTCCTCAAAAAAGAAAAAGGGAAATTTACTTGTCATAACTACTTCTAAGACCTATTTATGAATAGTAACTACCTTTTATTTTATTTATTGTTCATAACTAAAATATTTTCTTAAATTACACATCATAACTAGTGTCACTTGTATCCCACAAGAACTTGCATTTTCCGCCTCTTTTAAATTGGTTTTCTCTCACCTCTCAAAGCTATTTCCCCCTCACCTCTTCTCTTTCTCTCTCTCTCGTTCCCTCTCCCGCCCCCGGATCCGTGGGATCTACTTCCCCCCTTTGGACCCTCCAAATTCCGCCCTCGATCCGTGAGATCTTTGTTCATCAATTATGTTTGTAGCAATCTTTGCAATGTCGTCTTCCACCCCGTCTTTATTTCTTGATTCTCGAAGTCAAAGAAGTGCGATAACAACACATTCTCCTATAGTTAGCGAGTGGACAATACGAAAGAAGAATATGTTTGCAAATAGTTAATCTAGATAGAGGAATATGTAATTCATTATCTAAAAAAGCGTTACTTGAAGTGCCAGGTAGCTTCAAATCAGCATTAATTCTCGATTTAGTTATGGAGGCAACTCTTTTGTTGATGTTGCTATAAATCGATTCCTTTGAGACCCTCTAAGTTTCTCTAATTTACAAATCTCTCGAAGAAAAGGAGTGATGTTTTGGTTTGTTCTTTACTTTTCCGACAATTGCCACTTCTTCTCGCGGCTGATGGTTCTAAGTGGTTCAACGCATACTCCACCTCCGATGAGAGTTGTGAAGCTTTATGCTCACCAAGTGTTTGATAAAATGTTTCAGTATATTTCAGTATATTTCGTTGTATTTCAATGTATTTCTAATTTATGAAACAATTTTTTGATATATTTAATTGTATTCCATTGTATATACGCATACTACAATTTTATATTTCTTAAACAATCAACCATATTTCATTGTATTCCAGTGTATATTTTTCTATATTTGGAAGTATTTATAAAAGTTTGGAATGGAGTAATTTGGAGAGAGAAACGTGGGTTTTTATGGAACTTCAACAGTTATGCTTGATACATGGTTGATTTAATTTGACTTACCATTTAAAATGAAAAAAGAGAAACACTCCATAAATACGCCTATTTTGACTCGCCAAATTTTGTATTTCAAAGGTATTTCAAAAATGTGAACTTTTTGATTTTGTATTTCCATGTATTTCCCGTATTTCGAAAAACGCAAAATACAACATAAATACAACAAAAAATAGCTACGATTTGTAAATATAGAAAAAGTAGCTATAAATTGTTAGAAGCTGTTAAAAGGTAGTTGTTTATGTAAGTTTCCCAAAGAAAAATAACTGCAATTCACTAATATTAATACAAAATGAAAAAACATAATATGTTGGGCCCATCACAGCTTAACTACTTGGGCAATTTGCAGGATTGTCCCTCGGCGAGGTGGTCTTTAATTTCTACCCCTCAAATTGGTGGCCTTTAATTTTTGTCTGTTGCTAAAAATCTCTTGGTTTCGAGTTCGAACCCCTGCTCAGTTAAAAATTTTAAAAAAATCGCAAGTTAGAGTTTTTCCTTAACTGCCTTCAAAATGCAAAACTCTGCCTTCCGAATCCAAACTCTACCTTACGTATTTTTTTAAAATTTTTGACTGAGGGGTTCGAACCCGGAACCTAGGAGTTTTAGGCGAAGGGCAAAAATTAAAGACCAACAATTTGAGGGGCAAAAATAAAAGACCAGTGCATTTGAAGGGCACTCCGCACAAAAAAAAAAAGTAATTACTGGTCTTTTATATTAGTTGACAATAATATGTAATATCAGCAATATAATAATGTGTAAAGTTGAAATTCTGATTCCATGGGCCTCTGATATTGAGTCTTTGGAAACACTTTAATATATGGTTACAAAATAATTTCTATTGTAGCGTCTTGGAGCAAATAGAGTTGATCATCATTCGACAACACCAAACATACAACCAAACCATTTCTTTGAGTGAGATTATAGGCTTACATAATCTCTTTTGTAACACATAGAAAATAGTATTCGTCACTATATTACTATTATATATAGGGAATGTGAGGACTTATGTAGTCCTCACAATAATTTCCCAAATTTTTTAAAACTTTTTCATTAATTACTTTTATGTCCTAATTTTATTTATTTAAGTCAATTTTTTTGTTTTTTGTTTTTAAAGTCTACTTTTCAAAATTTATCGGCATGTCATGGGACTTTTGTAGTCCTTACAATAATTTTCAAATTTTTTTAAAACTTTTTAATTAATTACTTTTAGGTCCTAATCTTATACATTACTTTACTATTATATATAAGAGGGAATGTGAGGACTTTTGTAGTCCTCACAATAATTTCCCAAATTTTTTAAAACTTTTTCATTAATTACTTTTATGTCCTAATTTTATTTATTTAAGTCAATTTTTTTGTTTTTTGTTTTTAAAGTGCCCTACTTTTCAAAAAGCTATCGATGCTTTCGACTTTGTAGTCCTTACAATAATTTTCAATTTTTTTTAAAATTTTTTAATTAATTACTTTTAGGTCCTAATCTTATTTATTTATGTCAATTTTTTTGTTTTTGTTTTTAAAACTTTTTCATTAATTACTTTTATGTCCTAATTTTATTTATTTAAGTCAATTTTTTTGTTTTTTGTTTTTAAAGTTTACTTTTCAAAAGCTATCGATTAAGACTTTTGTACCTTACAATAATTTTCAAATTTTTTTAAAACTTTTTAATTAATTACTTTTAGGTCCTAATCTTATTTATTTATGTCAATTTTTTTGTTTTTGTTTTTAAAGTCTACTTTTCAAAATTATCGAACCTCCTACCTCATTTTTCACGTTCTTTGATTTTCGATTGGTGCTCGATATCTTAATTTGAGCCCAATTAATCCAGATAATTCGTCCACCGCACGCGCTCTTTATTTGCGTTCCCAAAGATTTTTTTCCATATCCATGTTCGAACCCCTAATCCCTAATTAAGAGAGGAGCCCCTACGCACAAGTTAAATTATGTATTTGTCTTAAAAGTTCATTAACTATGATACATAAGTTATAATGTCAAATTCTGGTTCCAAATTTGATTTGAATTAAATAATTTCATCAAAATGGAAGTTAAAATATTAAAGGAGTGGAATGAAAATTTTGCTTTTTATATAACTATATGGTTGACTATAATTTCTATATTGAACGAAATGAGTTGATCATATTCGACAACACTTGTCTAATACAAATTATATTCTTTAGTTAAAATATTTCTTTTTATACACATAGAAAACAAGTCCGAAGATTCGTCACATATATATATATATATATATATATATATATATATATACGTTATATCTGAAATGACGGCAATTAAGCTCTCTCAAAACTTCTATGTGATGTGGATTAGTATCCAACTATCTCCAACGAGACAATTAATGGTACTAAACAACTCATTAGAATTATCTTGTGGAAAGGATAACACGAACAAACTTCTGTGAGTGTATATACGTATATACGTTAATATACATACTAATATATACATGCAACAAGATGCCGATGAAAGGACGTTGACCTTTGTCCATCTATCTCTGTTCCTTTGCTTGCAAGTATAGTGAACAAAGTAAAAGCTTTACTCTTCTAATTCACATTAGTTAGCCCAGCCATGAAAAATTGACAATTTTAATAGCTTTGAAAACAGAAACCTCAAAACATGATAAAAGGCCAAGTGTGCCTTTTGCGATTTTATTTTAGAGTTTAAGTTTTGTGTCTTACACAGACAACATTTTTTACACCACTATATATAAAAGTGAATTATAATTTATGACAAAGGACATGTTAAAGGAAAATTACCTAATAATAAGTAACCAAAATTCGTTCCTTTTCCAACATTATGTACTAAAATCTGACGTTTTTCATGTTTTTCATCTCAGTAACGTAATTCTCAACACCAAAATTATTTCATAATTGAATGCTATTTACTAAAGTATTATTTCTTTCAATATCATCGTAAATCAACCACCAAGTAATTTTTCAAGCCTCAAACATTATGAATCTTAAAAGAAATAATTCTAGAATATCTTAAACATCTAATCCTTGGGAACTTTTCTGATTTCCCCATTAACAATCTAATCTGGAGTTTCTTGGTTTGTATCCTCAAAGATGTAGGACAAAATGGTGATGGCATCATCATTCTGAAGTCCCTCAAAAATACATATAAATGTACAATCTAAAGACTAAGAAGAGAGAGAGGTTAGGGAAAAGCCAGAGAGAGAAAATGAATTAACAAATTGGAGGAAGAGGGTTTCAAGGCAGAGAGGCTAGGGAAAAAACAAAAAAACAGTTTCAAATTTTGGAAAAAGAAAAAAAATAGGAAAAGTTAGTTAGTTACCTGCTAATGTTATCTGATGGTGTAAAACAATTGTAAACCGACAGTGCACAAAACTTAAACTCTTATTTTATTAACTAGTAATAATAAAGTATGGATCTAACTGCAACACTACATTCTTCCCTGCGAAGAACTGGTAAATTCCTGCAAATGTGGTAAGTTTGGTATGCTATGTAAACTACCAAATACTCCGTTTCAAATAAATTGTGCCTTTTGAGTTACAACGTTCTTCCTGATGACTGCAATAGTCAGTCAAATCCCAATTGCAATCTCAATTCTTATGCGTGTGTACCAAATACTCAATTTTATGACATGCAAATACGATATACTTTGTGATCATCACATAATAAACGGCTACCCTAACATTTATAAAAACTGAATTTCATAAATCATAAAGGGTAGAAAATTAAAAGACGAGCAAGGTAAAGAAAGTAGAACCCGATTTTTCTGCTTGTTTAAATAAAAAGCCCATACGGGCAACAAATTTATTTAATTAAAAAAAAAAAAGTACAACCCGAGTTTATCGCCACCGAATCATTTCAATCTTTGCGTGATTTTGCCTTGCGAAAGAACTAGACACTTGCTTTTTCAAACGACATAATCTGTTGGTGATTAAACCAGTAAATCAAACTTCAAGGCCACTGTGATTTTCAGAAGTTCGCCTTTAAAATTTATTCTCTGATAAATTTGACATGCTTAACAAAACAACCAGAAGATCCAGCCAGCAGTCTTTTTTATTACTCATTTGATCATAGCAAACAAACAATTTTCTCTCCAACTTTTCTCTCTTTGTTGGATCGTCACTTATTTGTATCATTTTAGCAATTCCTGTGAGAAAAATCACGACCTTTGCAATATTTGTGTCGGTATATCACATCCTTTGATGCGTTCTCAGATTGTGTTATTTGCAATTGCCATCATCGTTAGGCTGCCAATAAAGACAAGTAACTGGTTCAAGATTCTTTTTTCCTTCAACGTTTCTATACGATCCACATACCTCTGCCATCAAATGGAGATATAAAGGAATATGATCCTTTTTGCATAAAGTTGTCTTGGCATGTACTGGAACGCACAAGTATTCAGCAAAATCTTTCACACTAGTATGGGCATATATATGTTGAGTCAGATTTTACTGCCTTCAATAAATTGGTTTCTTCATTGGATTTCCTTCACTACCATACTTTAGTCCTTCAACCAAAGTTCTTCGTAGTAATAGGAATATAAGGAAAATTCAGTAACAAAAATGTCACTTTTGGAGATTCATTTGGTGTATAGAAAACAGATTTCACTTTACCACCGAAAAGTATTAATCAATTCTTCCCCCATCAAATTACTTAGATCACAGTTAGATGCGGGAATTTTTTTTTGCTTTCACGCATGTCGAAATGCCGCCGAAACAGAAATCAAACACAGTTTTATTACTAAAAGAGTGCTTTATTATCTTGTGAAAAGAGTAAGTCTGTTGTAGATTAACAGAAAAGAGATAGAACGTAGAAATTATATTAAATTCCTTAAGTTCGTTAGTAAATTTGTGTGTTCAAAACCAATAAACAAGAAATTTGAATTATTCTTGAAAAACGTAAAATTCATAAAACTGAAAATATCCGAGTCCACAGATTTCTCTGTGTGTCCTTAAGCAATTTAATCCCCTCACTGTACTTGAGGTTATGGATTACTTCCTCCCATGATAAAACGAACTGTTGATGGCGTAGCGATACCTCAAACCGCACCAACTTCATCCAACGCAAATTCGGTTGAATATATTACCCTTTCTTTTGGCTGCCATTGATTTTCTAAAATTGTAACACCACCTACATATAGCTGCCGTATAACTTTCTGAATTGTACTGTAATTAAGTATGAGACAAATGTTGTTTATACCAATTCGTCTCATGAAGCTTCTTTTTTGCAGCTACAATTGCCTCGGAAAGTTGAAAAAAAGTTACAGCCGATTATTGTTTTGAAGTATTCAAGTTCCCTAAAATACTGTCTAAATTTGTTTAGGTATCGAAATCTTTTTTTTTTTCTTTTTTTTCTTCTGGTCTGTTGGATCTACGTATAATAGTTGTGAGCTCATTCCTTAAAAAAAATTCAATTGATAAATGTGAGCCAGTGATAGCTATCTGGGCCATGACCAAAACTAACGAAAGACCATAACTTAGGTTGATTCTCTTTAAGCCCCAATTTTCCCCCTTGTAGGTCAGTATAAAATTCAGTTGGATCTGTTACTCTTTAGATTAGAAAAAATACAAAGCTCTTAAGTTGACAACAACTATCCAACCAAACTAAAGAAAAGTATGTTAATAACAAGTATTCCTCTATTTTACATATTATAATAAGTTAATTATTATATTTTGCATGTCAGATAATCATATTTGTTATAAAGAGTTACCGATTATTGCGGATATGTAGCATGATGTGATGGTATAAAATATTTTGTGTACATAGTCAATGTGCAGAGAACTTAAAATCGTAGCTTAAATTTAAATTTATTTCCAATTTACAATACAACGAAACAAAATTATTCAACTCCAAATACATTTTAGACTCTATTCTAGTTGAAACATGCAATACAGATAACTACGCTTCAGTCTCAAACTAATCAGACTCGATTATATGAATATTCAATATCCACAACGCTCGTGACGAAATCAAGATGAAAGCACAGTTGAGTTGTAATTTTTCTTAAACTTTTACTTCTTCTTTAGCTGGGCCGGTTGACATATCTGATTTCTTCATCATCATGAGGTCCAACACTTTTTTCCAAGAAGGCCTGCTTGAAATATCCAAATACCAATCATGCAAACTCTTCCTCTTAGTAAGCAAATGTGCAAAGCCACCTTCATTCATCACAAACCTAAGGCTAGGGAGGTGGCTTAGATCAGCTAAGGAGAAAAAATCTCCTGCCAAGTATTTGCACTTGGACAACCTTTGTTCATATATGTCGAACACTTTTTCTAGCTTGTCAGCACAATTTTGTACCAATGTCAAGTCACTTTTGTGTCCCATCTTAGGGAATACGAAGAGCTGGAGTACCATGTTGTATACCAAGTCATTGAAGTTGTTGGATTCCACTTCTAGCCATTGATCTACAAGAGCTTTCTTTTCTAATGTGGTTCCTGTTAGTTTAGTTCCCTTGTCTTCATATTTTGCTGCATAGTACCTTATTATTGCTCTGGATTCTGGAAAAATAAAATTAAAAAAAGATGTCAAAAAGAAATTAAAAAAGAAGTAATTGCACGGTTTTCCCTTCAAATGGACTAGTCTTTAATTTTTTCCCTTCAAAATCGATGGTGGTTTCCCGTGGTTCATTAATGTATGGTTTTCTATGAAACCATGTTTGTTTCCATTGTTCTTAAAATTATGTAGTATGGTGTTGTAAACCCGTGGTTCATTCCATGGTTATATAACCATAAAAAGTCCCAATTTTTGTAATCACGGATTTGGTGGTTTTTCCATGGTCATGTATTATATTTCTCCATTATACCCCACCCTCCACCATCCACCCCACCCCACTCCCTCCCTACCACTCACCCCCACCCCACCCCTGCCCCACCCTACCACTCACCCCCGCCACTCACCCCACCCCCACCCTACCACCCACCGCACCCTCAACTACCCCACTCTTCTGCCACCCACCCCCACTACCCCAACCACCACCCACTACCCCTCACCACTGCCCAACCCCACCCTCACCTCCACCCTACTACCCACCCCTCCACCACCCCCACCCACTACCTACTTATTTTTTAAAGTTTCTAATTTATTCTTTACCCGAGTTTATATATATATATATATATATATATAAATTAATTTCTAATTAAGAGTTAAGTGGTTTTTAGTAAACTTACAAGTTATTAGACAAGACTATTATTACCAAACCAAACAATACAAATGTTATAAAACCACAACAAACGATACAGTAAGACAACCCACCACTGGAGCTTGCTTTGCTCTCGCTCCGCTCGCTCCCACCTGTCTTCTTCCCACTATAGTGAAAGATCTTTCACTTCACCATAGCAGGCACCTCGCTAACCTTCTCGGCCAGTTAGTCTAATCTAAGCTGGGGTCCGTCTATCCAAACATTGTGTTCATTAATACAGTACAATACAATACAACACCATACTGTACCATACCATATTATACATTAATGAACCACGAGAAACAACCATCCAAACAGAGGCTAAGGGTGGGTGCATAATTTGTGGATATTATGATGCGTAAACTATGCCCCTTTAGACATAAGTTCGATTTTGAAAAGCAAAAATTACAGGGCAAAAACGTTTATGTACATAGTAAGAGGGTATATTTACAGAACATGACGATACTTATCAGTTTACAAAATATATCAATAGATTTCTTACAAAATCTATACGAATCAGGTAAATTAAAAAGAAACAAATAAAACACAGTAAATAATGTAAGGAAAATGCTTCCCTTATTTTATCCACTTTTCTCTCCCCATTTAAAATTAAGAGATATTGTTCCCTGATTTTCTCCAACTTTTGCTCTATTATTATATCCACTTTTCTCTCCCCGTTCAAAATAAAGAGATATTATTCCTAAATTTCTCCAACTTTTGCTCGAAAAGTCAATTCTAATCTGTAATTCTCTCATTCAAAATTCATACACAATTACTTTCTCTGTACGAATCAGATTCCATACAAAGTTTGTTATAATTTTTGTAATTGATACAAATCAGAATTCATACAAAGTTCATACACCCAAAAACAAATATGTATAAATTTTGTATGCAATATGTATATATAAATTCGTTATAATTTTTATGTATGAAATATGTATAAAAGATGTATGTATATTTTGATTATGATAAAGTACATATCAATTTTATAAAATCTGATCAAAGTATGTATAAATTATGAGAAAGTATGTATAATAGATCTGTAATTGATACAAACCAGATTTCATACAAAGTTCATACACCAGAAAATAAATAAGTATAAATTTTTGTATGCAGTATGTATAACTGTATAAATTTGTTATAATTTTTATGTGTGAAATATGTATAAAAGTTGTATGTATGTTGATGTAATTTAGTACTTCACGAACGACGATGATCTGGAAATTAGCACGATACTGTAAGAGAAATGTTTTGTTTTGCAATGGAAAATGGAACTTCAAACATTTTGGATAGATGCCAAAACATCTTATAGTATTTGTAAAACCATCTGGAACTTGAACTATAATCTTTAATATTGGGACATTAGAATGAAATATGATATGTGTTTGCAAATGGTATCTATCAACAGTTGTAGAGGGAGAGAGAAATCTTTTTAAAAAGAAGAAGAAACTGATCGGTAACTATCCTAAAATTAAGCCCACATTTAAAAATCAGATTCTCTGTCTATAAAAAAGCCCAAAGTCGTGGGTATCCCATTAAGCCCAAATCTGATATATTTTATAATTTTGTTGGTATATTTTATAAATAAGGAAAAACATCCTTATGTTTTGTAATATAAAGTCTTAAGTAGTACTATTAAGTTATTTTCCCAAATTAAAAATCGGCCCATTTGAAGGACAAAAATTAAAGACCAACACAAAATAGGGTAAAGTGCAAATGACCCACTAAAAAAAAATAGTCCGATCCAGTTTGGCTCGCTTAGTAATGGGTTTTGGGCTGTGATAGTTTGCCTGCTTTAGGAAGGAAACCTGTTTGCCAACCCTTCCCATTAAGGGAAGTCCAACTTGGCTTGGTAACCGATGGGCTCTCCCCTAATGGGCCGAGTTGACAGATATAGTTAAAAGGGGGAATTTTCATAAAGAGCACCATTATGCCCCAAATAACAAACTTTTTTTTTGCGCGGATTGTTATTCTTTTACGGTGGTCTTTAATTTTGTGTCCCTCAATTGGTGGTCTTTAATATTTGTCCTTCGCTTAACACCCAGAGGTTCTGGGTTTGAACCCAGGCTCAATAAAAAAAAAAAAAAAAAATCGCAAGGTATAAGTTGGGATTCGCAGGGCAGAAGTAGGGATTCGCAAGGCAGAAGCTTTGCCTTAAGGCTCACTTTTACCCAAAGTTGCCCTTAAAGCAGAGGTTTGCAAAATTTAAAGCATATATATATATATATATATATATATATACACACTTGTTATTAACATATTTTCTTTTCTTTTTTTGCCTTAAGGTAGAGTTTGAAACCCAACGCCTTAAGGCATAAGTTGGGGTTCAACTTATGCCTTGCGATTTTTTTTTAAATTTTTGACTGAGCGGGGGTTCGAACCCGGAACCAAGAAACTTTTAACAAAGGGAAAAAATTAAAGACCACTGATTTGAGGGACAAAAATTAAAGACCACTGATTTGAGGGACAAAAATTAAAGACCACCCCCAGCGAAGGGCAATCCTGCAAATTGCCCAATAACAAATTATGACAATATTATGGAGCATTTAAAACATAGCAACCGTTTCTTTTCAAAACATATCATACATACACACATACACTAGCCGGCATGCATACACACACAGATGCATACTTAAATACACTAGTCGTCGTACATACATACGTCATGTATACATACACTGGCCGTCATGAAATTCTGCTATAAAATGAAATAGTTATTTTTTCTGTAATTGTTTAAAAGTATTGCTAAACCAATAATTAATGGGCTTAAGTCGTTATATCACGTATTTTTCCGTAAAAGGCGATAATGCTATGCTAATAGTGTATAATAATGACGTATTGCATGTAGAGTGGATTTAGGATATAAAGTATCTTTACACCTATAATTTTTTTTTGGTTGTGTAAATTTGGCTTGGCATAGCTATTACTATTGCACCACTTTGATTTTATTGTGAATGAGTTCTGGTGTGAGCACAAACATTTTGATTGAGAGTTCTGGTGTAAGCGTAAAACACTTGACACTTGCAACTATTTTTACAACATAAGTAATACTACAATGTTAGTAGGTTCTTACCGAAAAGCCTGAAATCACCATCTTCAATGACAGGAACCTGTCCAAATGGCTGCAAGTAAATAACAACAGCTCAAAACTGTAGAACAGTTAATTACTGTCCAATAATTGCTGGTTTTTTCCTCCACTTGATTGTGTTAATTTTCTTATCACTGGTGATTTTGAAGGGGGGAAAAAGAATTTTTTTTACCTGTAAAACAAGAAACTCAGGTTTTTTCTGCTCGAGAGAATCAAGATCGACATGTATAAGCTCAAAATCGACCCCCAACTCTATAAGGCAAACCATGACCCTTTGTGGGCATGCAGCCATTGCTGAACCATACACTTTCACTACCATATTTTTTTGTTTTTGTGAAATCCAACACTTTGAAAATTCCAATTCTCTTCTTGTTTATCACTTATTGACTATACGTTCTCCTTAAATAGACAATTTCATTTGCATGAAAAAAGAAAATATAAAATCAATAAGCTTAAAGAAAAAGAGTAGTGGGGGTTGTCATGTGAAAATTATGTATATGGTTATGTTAATTCTTGTTCTGTTCTGCAGATAGACCACATATCGCTTGTATTTCAACAGTACTAGTAGAAATTAAAGTGCTTATACAGTTGTACCTGCTGCTCATATGTTTGTACCTAAATTTGTTGACTTGATTTAACAACAAATTCTTGTATTGGGGGTTGGCACGTGAGGACGAGCAGCAACCAGTGGTTGAATGGAAAGTCTGACTTACCAAAGGACTGAAATAATGGATGACCAATAGTGGGTGCGTGGAGACAGATCTAATACTCATGAGTCATGACTCCGTCATCCGTGAGTATCAAGGTTATGTTGGGTAATTATTTGAAAAAATGTTTATATAAAATGGTAATTGAATTTGTTATATCGTCATGTAGTGTAAATCTTTCATTTAAAGGGATGAGAAAAGGGAAAGACTTAGCTAGATGAAACTCGAGATGTACGTGAGGAGAGAAATCCAATTTGGAGCCTAAAATCAAGGGATACGTATTCTCTTTAAGTGGTTTTGTCTTATACCATCTTGTTACATAGGATAATGAATTTTAAGTGTAATTAGGACTCATACATCGTTATATGGTGCAAAAAATTTGAAGTATTATTAACCACCCAAAAAATATTCACTCATTTTCTTCTAATTTATATACATAATGATAATCTGTCTGACATACAAGAACCCTCATCAAGAAAACAAAAATTAACCCGTTTGGCTATAGATTTTGGTTAGAAAATTTGTAATATTTGGAGAATGTTTCAACTAATCATTTATCAATTTGGCCATAATCAACTTCAAACTTGAACTATGGAATTTAAAGTTTGAAATGATAAAAAGGTTTTACGAGTTTTTCAATTTTTCATTCACAAAACTTTAATTTATTTACATGTTTAAGCACATTTTCAATTTCGAAATACACTTTTTAACTATAAATTCTATGTTTTTAACCAAATCACGTCCAAAGGCCTACTTTGACAAACAAGGTTTTAACAAGTACATAACACTCACATTTACATTGTTGATTGGAAGCACATAAGTTTTTTCTATCGTCCATCGCGCGGAACGGATCGGAGGTCGGGGGTTTATTGGAACCTCCTTCATAAAAAATACATTATATGTATATAATGTCAAAATTGTTTTGTATGTACATATAGTAGATCGAATCCTCTTGGTTTATTTCTCTATAATTAAATCCCCTTAATGAAAAATTCATCCGTCAATGCTTCCCTGTATAGAACCATCCATGTTGAAGTTATACTTCGAGTTTTAAATTTAATCTTACCTTTTAGGATTTAGTGTCTATTTGGATTAACTAATAAATTTTAAGTTTGGAAAAGCATTTGTAAGTGCTAAAGCCGGTCTTTATAAATAAGCATCTATGTGTTTGAATAGAAGTCTTGACACTAATAATAGGCAATTGACCTATTTGGTGAAAAGAAATGTCGATAAGTCAATTTTTTGTTAAAATGCCTAATATATTCTTATAATTTTTACAAAACTTACAAATCTAAAAGTATTTTTTAAAAAGAAAATGAGAAATGAAGAATATCGGAGAACAAGAAGTTAGGGTTTTGTTTTGGAAAAAATATTTTGAAAATTAAAGAAAAATATTAATGATAAATAAAGAAGTCTGGGTCAAGCTAAAAGTGCTTATGAGCCGGAAAATCATAAGTTAGGAGGTAAGAATTTATGATTTCGATTGATTTTAGCTTACAAACACTTTGAATATTTACCAAATACATAATTAAGACAAAAAAGTGTTTAAAAACCAATTCAATTTTCGAGTCAATTCCTCAAAAGGTCACTCAAGTTAAGCAAACTACCTAGTAAAGTCATTTATCTATTTTTTTGTTCCTAATACGGTCAATGAATTTTATACATTTGCCTTACTAAGTAACAAGGGCTAAAAGTCACTATAAAAATAAAAGAAAAATGGTCAAAGTAGTCCCTTAAGTTTGAATTTTCAATTAAATAGTTCTTATTATTTAACATAAAACACAAACAACCTTTTAATGATATACAATCTTAGTTCAACTCTAGCTGTGATATTAAAAGTAACGAAACACACAAATAATTGTAATTGATAAATTTTAAAATGTTAAAAAAAAAAAAGTTCATTTTATCACTGCTAAAAAAGAATATGAAATAGCCTATGAGTACTCTACTTGCTTGGAAACTTAGGAGTTCAACAATAAAATAATGTTTTCTATTTATTCATTTTATGAGTATCTTTATTTTGATAAAATGTTTAAATTAGTTGTTAGTTTCTTCTACGATAGAAATTATTGTCAGGAAATTCATACATTAATAAGGAAGACGGTGAATTCCTTCAAACAAAAAAAAACTAGCTAGGTCCTAATAGGAAAATTTATATGTAAAGACTAATCATAAAGGGTTTTTGTAAGGAAAAAAAAAACATAGATGCATATTGAAGGATATCATCATAATAATAAAAACCAGTTGACATCACATAAAATGAGGAGATTCTATTATGACTATGTGCTAAATATTTTTTAAGGTTTTCAAATATTATTTTTGTCAATCTTGTAATTATTTGGGTGAAAATTATTTTCCCCCTCCAACCCTGCTAAAAAAATTAAATATGTCTCCCAATGTCGAATAATAGTTGTTCCTCCCTTTTATCTCATTAAAAAATTTTAGTGCGTATTTTACCATCTACATTAACACTCTTCATTTTTTTTACTTTTAAACGTTATGATTTGTTTTTTTTCAAAATCAATATTATCAACTTACATATAGGATGAACACAATCTAATTACGAAGTAAGAAGTTAAAAATAATTGAAGGATTACTATTATTCAGTGTTAAAAAATAAGGGATGTTTTAACTCAATGTCCAAACTTAAGGGACTATTTTGACCCTTTTTCTTTTATTTTGAAAGTGACTTTTGACCCTTGTTACTTTGTACGGCAAATGCATAAACTTAAATGACCATATGAAGAATAAAAAATAAAAAAATAACTTTACTAGATAATTTTTCTAAGTTGAATGACCATAGAGGAATTGACTCCTTATATGTTTAGCGAAACACAATTCCTGCCTTTTCTTTAAACTAACATAGATTTTATTTTATTTTAGAAACTTTTGTAAGCAATAATTAGACGACGGTTGCCGAAACCTCGTCAGCAACCTTGTCGTTCTTGGATTTTGTCTCCTTATTCTCTAACAAGCTTCATCAACTTGGTTAACCAATTTTTGACACTCTTCGATTTATTTTGTTCAGATTCATTTAATCTAGTCAACATTATATTCTCAAGAAATTTAAGAAAGATCTTAGATAAGATTTTCTTTTCTATCGATCTCTTCCATCTATCAGTTGTAAATGTAAACATAAAGGTTTCCAAAAAAGAATCGTTTTAATGATCTTATGTGGTTACTATTGCAATTACTCATTTTTTCGAAGTCGTTCGCTTCGATTCAAAGGTTGAAGTAGCAAATTTTTAACGAAAGAGGATTTGGTACTCCTAGCGATATACTTCATCATTACCAAACAAGTCATGCAACACCGGCGCTCTTGGTTAATTTTGGGAAAGATTCTTTTAGATCGTTTCTCGCTTACTAATGAGCTTGGCAAAAGACTATGCATTTGATGCCTTGATCTAAGGTCAAATCCATTGACAGTACCAGAATGCCAAGATCTTCGTGACTCTGATGACCTCAACTAAATTTTTTTCTGGCTTAGACACTGGTGAGTTCTGCATCGCGGTCATTAAGACACTTTGCATCTATCACAAATATAAAGAGTTGTAATACACTCACCGATGACGTGTCAAAACAGCGAATTAAATGCTTGCACCTAATGAATTTGGACTTCAATAGTGCAATTGGACTTGAAGAATCCGTAATTCCGTATAACTCTATTGACCCATGATGTTTTCTAGGATCAATATTTCTTGAATTTACAATGCACATCCAAAATTTGCATGGATTCAATTCAATAAATTTTAAGCGCCTACATCAACTGACCTATTTGTTGCATTAAATGAACCTTGACAATTTCTCTGGAAAAAGTAAGAGTTTAGAAACTTAAAATAGTGACACTGTGGTAGGAGATTGGAGTTACAATATAGTGATTGTAACTTTACTTTGTACTATTTTGGTGCAAGGTTCAAATCTCCCCAAAAAAAAAAAAATGAAAGAAGAAGAGAATAAACAGTAGGAGGAAGTTACTGAATTCTATGCATGAACAAGTAATTTTCTCAATTGAGGGTTTGAGTGTGGAGAAACATTCTACCGGGAAGTTGTCATATTGAATTTACAATCTACTTTTGATGATGATACACATGTAGCAAGATATCTCATTTACAAGTGCCTCATTTACTTGAGTATATATTCCTCATTATATTGTCTCCAACAAATTCATTCATGTCTTTGCTTGTGGAGAAGAAGTAATTTTTGGGGGAACAAGAGATCTTGCATAAGCAATAGGCAACATGAGAAGCTTCTTTGGCTTGCTCACACAAGCCCTCCTTGTGAAGTTGTTGTAGTCGTTTGCTTCAATCTCGTCCAATATCTTGCGATACAAAAGCAACGATGCCAACACCTGCAACAACAAAAAAAATAAGCTCATTGCCATACTAGAATAAGGATTCAGAATGTGACCTCAATGCAAAATTTGACCATCAATGCATAGGTACGTCAAATCAAGCTTTATTTCCTCCCATGTGATGTAGGAACACAAGCAGCACATAACAGAGAAGATTTGAACATCACCAAAAGAGAATGCTGTTGAAAATTGGAAACTACGACACCATTCAATGTCTATCAGTACGACGATTAGTCCATACTAACTATAGCCAAATGCAGGAACATAGTTTGCTTACCAATGTGATGGAATGTGTCACTACAAAAAGAGTTGGTTCATGTTTCTTTTTTTTACTCACTACCATAACAATAAAAGAAAACTACTGGATATGAATGATCAATTGTAATAGTAGTTGTGTAATTTTATGACTACTTACAGGCCATCTACTGGCAGAGCTCAGTTCTAAGACACCTTTCTCTGCCTCATCAAAGAATTTCCTTGCCCTCTGAATTTGCTTCTTCATAAAGTTCCTCCATTTATCGGTCACTCTTCCAGCAAATATGTCTTCATCTGAGAGCCCGGCCTGTGCTAATTCATCTTGAGGTAAGTATACTCTTCCTCTTCTTGCACTGTACAACATGAAATATGTAAGGCATTTTAAGCACTGCATACATTGTATTTCAAAATCCGGACATTACGACACACTTATATCTGAGAAATAGAACTCTTGCGACAATTTTTTGGCATGTTAATTACTTAGGAAATGTCAATGTGTACTAAATGTAGCTTCATACTTACTCTTCTCCCACATCTCTGAGTATATTGGTTAGTTGATTTGCAATCCCTAAAGACAAAGCGGCATTATATACACTCTCTGTCGTTGCCTCTGATTCAGGTGCAATGCCCATAATTGGAACACTCATCAATCCTACTGTACCGGCAACATAGTAACAATAGAGATAAAGCTCATCGAAGTTCTTGTATCTGGATTTCCACAAGTCCATACGCATTCCTTCAACCATATCTCTGAATGGCTGCACCAGGTAGATGAAGAGTCAGACACTTCACATGGTTAGAATTGGGAGAATATAATGATGATCGAATTAGAGAGACTAACCTGAATATCAACAGGAAATCTGGTAACAGTATCGGATAAAGCTGCATCAAGCATATCAAATGGCCGCCCGTTGAAAATATCTTCTAGCCTGGCCTCCCACCTATCTAAAGCTTGTGGGGTTATGTGTGATGCATTAGGGCCATCAACAAGCTCATCCGTTCTCCTGCACCACACTGTTTAAAAAGAACACAGCTTTCAAACGACAAAGCCATTTATACATGAGCTAATACAAAAATCCCTGTCAATTTCTTCAAGAATCAGCATTCTTGGACTAGAAAATAATCTAAGGGGCAAGCCAGAAACATGCTACCAAAAAGCTAAATTTAGCCATATCTAGGTTTATCATGGTTAGAGTTCATTTTCATTCATTTGGACTTGAGTGCTCTTTTTTGGTAATTGACCCGAGTGTTCTCAATCGCCATAAGTTCATTTTTTCAATTTTAGTGGAAGTTTCTCACTGACAAGATATACCATAATTGACCATGCACAGAGCTTGACCAAACTTTGAAGACTACCAAACAAAATGGAAAATGAATCAGATCACAAGTTGCACCTCGACCAGAAAGTTGTAAATAGGAGTTGCCAACCGCATAATGTTAAAATAATCTGAATTATACTTTCTTAACCTTTTGGACTGTATAAAGAGCATAAGATTTGGAACAAAGAGCCAAATTATCGGCCAGAAAAAAGTTGAAATTATGTCAAAGATTCCCAAGAAAACTGATAAAACAAACAGTAAAAGCATGTTACACTTCCGCCGATCCAGTCAAATAATTTTAGCACTTCTTCCACAAATTTTGACTGTTGTGTAAGGTATAAAAAATTAAATCTCCTCTTTATAGATAAAATAATGTCTCACAAGCTAGTAGAGCTCAACTTGCACCTATAATATTCCACGTCTAGCTGAAATATAATTCACCTTTTATGTCCCCAGTTAAACACAGATATACATAAGATACTATATGTCTTGAAAGTTGAAACATCACCATATATTGCCCATATAGCTCTTCTTCTATTTGGTGTCATTAGCTTGGTTCCTGAATAACAACCAAACAAAGATCAAATTTTGTCACCAAGATTTTGTAAACTAAAGAACAGATTAAAAAAAAAAAAAAGACTGAGACTGACCTAAGTAAAATGTCTTTGCATACTCTGCGCATATTTCGCCACAACGATCATATGCTTCACTCAACAAGCCTACATTCCTGGGGATAACAATATCCGGCTTCACTTCTAAATCATCAGTAGATCTCAGCTGTCTCTTCACTAAAGCTGCCTGCTTCAATACAACATCATACACCTTTTTTTCTGATGACACAGCCATTTCTCCAGCTGGACTAGCCACCAAACTGGACTGTATAGAAAAACTGCTTCCATCTTCATTTCTTGATCCTCCCAAGCACGAATATCTGGAATCTGCATTTAAAGACCCAAAATTCCACCTCTGTCTCCTACTTTTCTTGATTCTCCCCTTCCACATCAAATTCCTGTCCCGAGCTGGGAACCTGGATGATTCGAAAAGCCGGTTCCCTTCCCGGACTGACTCCAAGAATCCTGTCCCATTTGAGACCTCGGAATTTGGAGAAACAACCCACAACAAAGCAACAGACATGCTCAAACAAACAACCTCGGTGGGCTAAAACAATTCCCAAGTGTTTGTCTTTCCTTCTCAGTTCTCACCTCAAAAAGAAAAAGAAAAAAAAGAATACTATAGTAGTAGATCCCCAATAGAGTCTATCCACTAATTTTCAAGCAATATCAACGATTATAAAAATCGCATAATAAGATAGTGAACCGACTTTGGCTTACACAAGCAGAGCTATAATGCGCTCATCAACAAGAAGCAAAACCTTGTCTTTCTGATTTTCTGCACAATGAGATAAACCAAATACACTTTATATCATACTGGTTATACAGTTATGACCACTCAAAAGTATAAATATTCAAACTTTTCTTATTAAATAAAGAAACCCAATACCAAGAATCAAATCAGCAACAGCATCTGCCAGCAGCACAATTAAAGCAAGGATCATTAAAAAACAACTGAACGCACAAATAGGAAAACTTCCAAATGAACATGCTTCACACTTTTTTTCAAGTAATGGAGGCTTTCTACATATAGTCAATTAGATTATAATAAGCTCGCTTTCTAACTATAATACACGTAGAAACTGTCTAGAAAAGGAAAAGGAGCTTCAAATCTTTAATATAATACTATAATGCAAAAACCAGAATAATGACAGCTACAAGGGAATTTAAAGAACCAACCTGCCAATTAGTTGGAGAAGGTTTTTAACATATCAACATCAGTTGAAAGAAAGTTCAAATTGCCACCTTCTTCCTGCTGATCTCTATAAAAATTTTAGCAGCATTTCCTTGTTTAAAATACTCCTATATATATTTTTGAATAGTTTTGTACCATTCAATTGTTTTGTTTTTGGTTAGTAGTATTTCTTGTTCACTCGTGCTGATTTACTGTATAGAATTGAGTGATTCAGATTTTATCCCCTTCAATTCTCCAGTCTCCAGTGTCCACCTTTTCACCTTTTCTCACACTAACACATTAAATGTTTTTGGCCAGAACACAGACACGTAAAATTTCATAATATGGTCCCACTACTGTATTGTGTCTAATTATAGTTCTAGTAAACAAGCAGCCCAAGTATATCCTTTTATAATAGTCAAACTTTTAAGTAGTACTTTCTCCGCCCCAAAAAGATTATTCTCTTTTAATTTGATGTAAAATTTAAAAAATAAAGAAAGATTTTTGATATATATGGTCTAAAATAAGCTTTAAGTATTTATATGGCTGTAAATTATCTCATAAAGTTAAATTTATTTCTAAATATAAAAAGAGAATAATCTTTTTGATACATATTAAAAAAGAAAGGCGGACAATTTTTTTTGGGACAGAGGGAGTACATTTTATGTAAGAGTGCACGTTACATCTGACAAAATGTACAACTTCTTCCGTCTCAATTTACATGACACACTTTTCATTTTAGTCAATCCTAAATAAAATGAAGTATTTTTTATTTGATAATAATTTTATTTTTTACGCTTAACGAGATATTTATAATCACACAGATATCTTTGACTTATTTTAGATTATAAAATTCAAAAGTCAATTTTTATTTTTTAAACTCTTTATCTAATTAAATTACATCACATAAATTGAGACGGATAGAGGGAGTAACATTTTAGTAAAGAAGGGATTAGGAGTTTTATTGGATGAGCAAAGCAAATTGACCCGATTCCCAGTTTTGTGCTGCTTTCATAGCATAACTAACTTTCGAGGAAATATAAGTTATACAGAAAAGACCCCATTAGCTAGCCTAACACGTTACAGCTGCATTTTCCAAATAATAAGTGGAGAAGAGTTGAGGTCGCGCTCATTACAAATCGAGTTTTGAATCGTGCCCTATTGACCTTTAAGCAATTATGTATTATCAAGAAAATGATGAAGTTCAAAGCGCAAGGTTGAAATGTTGAAATCTCGATCTTAATTTAATTGTGATTATTCAACTTTTTTTAAACATAGAATTCAACAACAACAACAACAACATATCCAATGAAAAAGAGTTCGTTAAAATTAGAATTCATATTTAAAAGTATAAACATAATAAAAATTACAATTTTTATAATCAAGAATATTTATTACTTTTGAAATATTGTAGGAAAAAAATTGAATTCCCTAAATGAAAAAGTGTGATAAAAATCAATTTTTATTATTTTCATCATGTCATGTGGTAGAATTGTACAATATAATTATCTGTTAATCCTCTTTTTCTAATTGTAACATGAGCATTATTGAGTCCATTAGAGTAATTAGGAGGGACAACTTTAGTAATGGGCTAAGAAGATGTGCGTCAAGCCGACACGTGTAATCAAAGCCCAATCAGTGGAAGATAACGTTATCGAAATAAAAGTGGGCAAGCTGATTACGTACACATGGCACTTTCTAATTGGATAACAGAACTCTTACCCTCTAGCCCAACTATGAGTCGGAGTGGGCCCACAGACGAAAAGTGCCAATGACAAAGTCAAGTGGACTGTGGGCCCATATCGCTATACATAGACCAGAAGATCCGGACCTAATTTGTCTAAATAAAAAACATTTTTTTTTGCACGGATTGTTCCATAAAACGCACCGGCCTTTAATTTTTATCCCTCAATATATGTGGTTTTAAATTTTTGCGCTGCTACTTATTCAATGAATATATCCAAATCTATTTTATGAGGCATAATTTATAATAATTTTTATCTTTTAAAATTGAACTTTCACCTTGTTTGACATATATTTTATATAAATTAAGTTATGCGGCATAAATATTATTGTATTTTTCATATTATGTTGTGTGCTGAAAGTTTTGCCTTTCCTAGCATAAATTTGCGTAGATGTTATGATATATATGCCGAAGTTAAACGTAAACTATGACTTGTGAAAACTAAAACTATGTCGTTTTTCATGATATGTTGAGTGTTGAAAGTTTTGTCTTATCGGACATAATTTGTGTGAACGTTATGATACATATGTCAAAGTTAAACGTAAAATATGTCTTGTGAAATTTAAATTATGCTGCACAAAAAATGTTGAAGGGCAAATATTAAAGATGACAAATTTTGAGAGGCAAAAGTTATAGACCACCCAAAAGAGGAGACATTTGTTGGAATGACTCAAAAAAGAAAAAAGGGAATTTTAAGCATGGGCCAATAAAGCCCAACGATGAAGAGGCGTGTGCTATTCTCAACAAGTTCGGTTGAGGTTTATCGCGTGCTCTACATTTGACACGTAGCAGTTTGCACTTTCCTTCACTATAACATATTGTCTTCCTTAAAAAAAGAAACTGCATTTCGTTCATAATTTGTTTGTTTTATTTGGCAGATACAGATATAGTTAGTTGGGGCCATTCAACGGTGTAGAATTAAACGCCACTAGAGGGGCACATAAATATGCAATTAAGATTGTAATTTCTTAACCACCTAATTAACTAGATATTCCTTCAGAATCTCAAAAAGTAAATTTTAAAATGTAAGGATCATTAAATTTTAAAATGTAAGGATCGTTATAAAATGGCAGTGACTTTTTTTTTCTTCATAAAATGGCAGTGACGTGAAGTTTAGGAGTACTATGTAATAGGATTCAATAGTGCTTCACTGATATGACATTTTATAATTAGTCCTTGAGAGGTTGATTGCGCGCCATCTTTGACGTATATATTTTGGATTCTCTAAGGGTTGTTTGGAAAGCCACCCAGTTAATTGAAATTGGATGCAATTTGGTGTAATTACACAATTTCGCCTGTTTGTTTGATTAAATAATTTTTATTTTTAAAAATTACAGCAATGCTCTAAAAAAGGATTCAACCCTTTTCATTGTATACTTGTCAAATTGACAATATGCAATGACTTTTTGTGTACTTCTCCTATATATTTGCACCCCCATTTAAAGACTAAATCTATCTCTATGACCTAAACTATTTTAAGAAATAAATCAAAATGTATTTATTTTGAATTTCTTTAGGCTACTATATATTGTTCAATATGCATGTCATATCATTGCGCAATTTTAATCTAATCAATTTTTTAAAATGTTAATAATTTGATGAAGTTATCATGTTTTTTTACTAGAATTTTCCAAAGTATCATTTTTATGCAACTTTCTTAATCCAAGTTATAAGGTGTGTAAATTAATTAATTTGGCTCCATTTGGGTTTGAAAAGTTACTAAAGTGCAAATTTCATGTAAGGGTATAGCAGTCCTAAGCGAAGGAAAATAAGAAATTAGAATTGTCATTTTCTTATCTATATACTTCCTACATATATTTAAATTTATCCTCATTTAGATAAGTTAGTTTTCATATACTATTAGAAACCATATAAAATTGATAATATTAAATTAAGGATAATTTAATAAAAAGACTTTTTAATGTCTAGGATGCATGATTTATTAGAGCCAAATTTTCTTTTCCAACTAAAGCATTTATAGGTCTTATTTTACATTTAAACGTGCCCTACGTCATATGTCCCTCTACATATGCTTCTCCAAATTAAACATCCAACATTTTACTTCTTTAGTGATATCATATGTGCTTACAAATACAGAAAATAAAAATTATTGAATGACATTGTTTAATGTTGAAAATGAAGGTAGCTTTATCAGTTAAGAATAGATTATCTTTAAATCTCTTGTTTGATTAACAAAAAACCAATCTTTTCAAGCATGAAGCATATATGAATAACTAAATTGATTCTTGAGATTCCTTTTATGAATTTAGGTTATTTATTGAATTTTGTCTAAAACTACAGTTAAAAAACATATTTGACTAGCACAAAGCCTTGTCTAAGGACCGGTTGCGCTGACACAGATACATTGGAAGCTGGAACGAAGAATGGAGATGGGTGATACAATAGGCAAAGGGCAAGAATCCAAAAGGAATTATCTTAAAAGTTGGTTTTGCTGTTGTGATATATAATATTTGGATTGAGAGGAGTGCACGAGTATTTCAAAACAAGTCTAGACCCATAGATATGTTGTTTCATCAAATCAAGACTGGAATTTGCATTCGAGTTAGGAGAAATCAAAGGCCGTTTGATTCTACATGTATTTTATGATCTTTGCTGGTTCTTAGATGCTTAGTTGTGAAAGGTTTGTTTGGATGACACTAAGAAGGGACAAGCCTGGTATCGCTTCACCGTCTGCTTTATATTGCAACACTTGGTAGTTATATAATCTATAATTGCCAAAAAAAAGAAAAAAAAAACACATGATTAAACACCAAAGCAAATCTATTTCCATTTTATAATTAAAAATTGCATTTGCAAAGGAAAATGGTTTTTTTTTTTAAAAGCATCAATTTGGGAAAAGGTCAACTTTATTTTCAAGAATGTTTAATCGTAGATGGTTGTGTACTTGTATGGATATTGTTTTCATCGTCGTTCTGCAGTAGCATTCTTTTTGTTTCCGTCACATATTAGTTTTCATTACATCTATTCAATGTCACGATGATTACTTGTACAAAGTGGCACATATGATTAAAATATAATAATGCAGTGAAAATGCATATGGTAAGTGCTAATTAAAGAGCGATAACATATTTTGGTGTAGAATTAATCGTATATATAAGATAATATATATAAGATAAGCACACCGCTAGAGGGACACATAAATGTGCAGTTAAGATTGTAATTTCTTAACCACCTAATTGGCTAGATATCCCTTCAGGATCTCAAAAAGTAAATTTCAAAATGCAAGGATCATTATAAAAAAATGCAAGGATCACTATAAAGTGGTTGTGACTTTTTTTTTTCTTCATAAAATGGCAGTGACGTGAAATGTAGGAGGACTATGTAATAGGATCCAACAGTGCTTCACTGATATGAAATTTTATAATTATTCTTTGAAAGGTTGATTGCACGCCATCTTTTACGTATATATTTTGGATTCTCTAAGGGCTTGTTTGAAAAGCCACCCAGGTAATTGAAATTGGGTGTAATTATATAGTTTGGTCTGTTTGTTTGACCAAGTAATTTTTATTTTTAAAAATTAAAGAATGCCTAAAAAGCGATTAAACCTTTTCATCAGATACTTGTCAAATTGGTAATGTACCTCTCCTATATATTTGCACCCCCATTGAAACACTAAATCTATCTCTATGACCCAAACTATTTTAAGAAATAACTCAAAATGTATTTATCTTGCATTTCTCTAGGCTACTATATATTGTTCAACACGCATATCATATCATTGCGCAATTTTAATCTTATCAATTTTTTTTAAATGTTAATAATTTGATGGAGTTATCATGTTTTTTACCAGTATTTTCTAAAGTATCATTTTTATACAAATTTCTTAATCCAAGTTATAAAGTATATAAATTAATTAATTTGGCTTCATTTGGGTTTGAAAAGTTACTAAAGTGCAAATTTCATGTAAGGGTATAGTAGTCCTAAATGAAGGAAAATAAGAAATTAGAAGTGTCATTTTCTTATCTATATACTCCCTATGAATAGTTAAATTTATCCTCATTTAGATAAGTTAGTGTTCACATACTATCAGAAACCATATAAAATTGATAATATTAAATTAAGGATAATTTAGTGAAAAGACTTTTTAATGTCTAGGTATGCGTGATTTATTAGAGCCAAATTTTCTTTTCCAACTAAAGCATTTATAGGTCTTACTTTACATTTAAACATGCCCTACTGTAGTACTATTGATGCATGATTTATTAGAGCCAAATTTTCTTTTCCAACTAAAGCATTTATAGGTCTTACTTTACATTTAAACATGCCCTCCTGTTGACACCTAAGTTTTGACCTCCCATAAGTCCTTGAATATTAAACAGAGTGAAATATGTGTTTTTGAAAGTCAAAATAATTTTATAAAATTATTTAGATAATATTTTAACAATTTTTTTGCTTGATAAAATAATTTCTATAATATTATAAATTAATCTAAGTATTTTACAATTAGAATGTTTCGCTAAATTAACCAAGAGAAAATAATTTACAACAATTATTTACTTAAGGGTTTAAATTGTCAAATTGACAATTGTTAAGCATTTCACTCTATTTTCAAGGAAATTGATTAATTAAAATAAGTAATCTTTTTGCCCCTCAAATTTCAATTTCTGCATAATCAAGCCATATTGATAATTTTTAAATTAATCATTTTTGTTTAGATAACTAATTGTGATTATATTTAAATTGCTTATGATGTGTTAATTGCGGATACATTTGAAATAATTAATTGATTAGTCAAATAAGGATCATACTTGAAATAATCAATTTCATGAAATCAGTCATGGTTTTATATTAATGGATTAATTAGTTTTAATTAAATTGATTTAATAATCACCCTCTTTACTTTTGTCTATTTATTAATTTGCACTAATATATGTATTCGCATAAAATATGTGTGTGTGTGTATATATAGACACACACACACACACTAGTCTCCATGAAGGTGCTTCACACGTTAATCCATGTCAATCATAAAAGATGTTAGGTATTACTGTTAATTTGAAATTACATACGTACTGTTTATTTCATGAGGTACAAATTATTATTTGGTTGTAGCCACTTAATACTTCTCAAACGTGCAGTTGCGCGTTATTCTCAATCAATCTCAATCATACTAAAGAAATATCAGATAAAATTATTTGTAATTATATAAATTTATTTTGTGAGTTACAAAAATGTTACTATAGTATATGTTTTAGGATTGTACCTACGTTATACTTCGTTGAAATTGATGTTCTCAGTATTTAACTTTTTCTTCTTTTTCCTCATATACAAAACATGTCACGACTAAGATAATACAATATTAGAGAATAAGTGACCATATATTTGTTTATTGTCATTTACAAATACAAAGATGTTGAAAATCATTACTAAACAAAATTACGTTACAAGAATATCAATCAATTTTAAAAATATTTAGTTAATAACTTAAAAATAAAGTGATCACTAAAATAAGGTATAATAATATTTTCTATTAAAAATTCAAGTAATACATAAAAAAATACATCCAGCCAATCCATAAATAAATATAATATCAATTGAAGAATTAGCACCTCATGAAAAATAAATTAACATAATTAAAAACCACAAAGAATGTGTATAGGGAAAAGAAACTCATACCATATTCTACACAATGCGGACTATCAAATTTGTAAAATAACTAAACAAACAAAAATTGATATGCTGGTAGTCTCTATATATGTTTTACGAATTGCATACCTAAAATATAAACCTTCAACTACAATTTTTTCTCTCGTTGATTTCCGAATATTTGAGAACTCCCTTCCGTCTCCTTTAACCTATTAAAAATAGAAACTTAAATAATTAGTTCCTTAAACGTACCTTAATTTCTCGAAAAGGAGTAATTAATTTAATGATATTATATTATTAATTGAATTAAAGTCCCAAATATTGAATGAAATATTTAATATTATAATTCTATTCAACGTTTACGTTACTCATTGTTTTGAAATTAATATGTTACTCTAGTTTAACGAGTCTTATTCTGTTTTTTAAAACCACACATATAAAGTAATCTAAAAATATCTAACCCTATCACATTATGGTCTAATAATTACCTAACCATTTTATTTGTTAGACTTCAAATTCTAACCTGCACAAATAACTTTCGATCACACACTTACTCCATGGAAAATAAGGACATCCGTTTGATACTTCTTAATTTGAATGTGATAGCAACTCTTTACCTAATCTGAATCGAAATCGAAAATTAGAAGTAGTATTTGCTTTAAACTCTAGTTTTAGTTGTGACACTTTTTATATTTACCAAAATAGTTAATAGAAATATAGTAGAGATAGACTAAAAAGTTATAAAAGTCATTTAATATTTAAAGGCTATTTTGGTCTACCAACACCTATATTCATGCTTTTAAAATTATTATAAACATGCAGTTGCACGTCATTTCAAGTCAATCTCAACCATATTAAAAGATATTAGATAATATTATTTGTAATTATATATATTTATTTAATGAGTTACAAAAATATTGTTGACACCCAATTTTGTCCCGCCTTCCCTAAATATTTATTTACATTTCTACTATTTTTTGGTAATTTAAGAAATAATTATTTATGTTTTGCTATAATTATTAGCTTTTATTAATACTGGCATTCGTTACCCTGTTGCAGTCACTATTGTTATTTTATTACTGTTACTAATATTACTATTATTATTACTATTACTATTTTTACCAGTATTATTATTATCATCATTATTATTGTTATTGTTATTTTTATTACCGGTATTATTATAATCTGCATTATAATCATTTTAGCATTTTACCAGCTTATGCACACACATCGCATTTATTCTCGCGCAATTAAATAATAGTGTTTATTTACTATTTGATTTCAAATATATTATCGCACGGCTATTACGACATCATTTTTTTTTTATTTTTATTTTATCTGAGTACTAATAAATACATACTTTTATATAAAATAATATTTTAGCACATGTTAGCATATAATTAATTTAAAAATGGGTCTCTTATTTAAATTTAGAAGCCAAACAAATTTCTTCCATCCAACCCAATATTTTAAAATAGTAAGCCCAAATCGCTTAACCCATTATTTTCATCCGCCCACCCCAAATTTTCAACCAATTCGAAATTTCAAAAGAAAATCGACCCGGCCCAATTCTCATTTTAACGAAAATGAAACCCCTAAGGGTTTCATCTTTTTCCACCCGCCGCACAGCTTTGCCCTTCATCTCTCCCTCGTCTCTCTCCTCTCTCCCTCATCCATTTTTTTAGCAAAATCCAGTACTTCTTTCACCATGGCAGATCTTTTGCCACCCTATTTTCGTGCAATGCTCTCTTCACCCCTCTTCCCTCTCTTCTCTGCGTTCCTCGATGAAAACGGCAAAAGCACAGACCTCTTTCGCCTTCCCCAGACCGTGCATGGTCGATTTGGGGAAGGGAAGTTAATATTTGTAATCCCCCGTTAGTGTTCCACGATTTGCGAATTGTCGTCTTCCCTTGTTGACCGTCATCGATCCGAAACGTCCTTAATGGATTTTTGGCCATTTGTAAGTTGGAAATCCGTCTTCATCGCTTTTATTTTATTTTTCGGCACATAATTTTAATGGCATTTGTCCACTTCTTTCTTTTTCCGACCAAGATTTGAAATACACGGGCGATTTGGGGTTGGAACGTTGAAAAACTCCCGCCCGTACCTTTGAACTCGTAAACCCTAATCTTTCCCTATAAGTATTCTCTTTGGGAGGTCAAGAGGGGTAGTTCGGGAGCCATAAAAAAAACCCCCTTGAAAATAGGTTCGTTTTTAGCCGCACAAAATTCCCCTAAAAAAAAAGAGTTCTTTCCCTTAGTCGCCAAAATCCCCTAAGCAGTTTTAGTTTTTATCAGTCTGGTATTTCTGGATATCGATGTTAAAAGATTGAATCATCTTTCTGTTTTCCTTTGCTTTCGGATCGCCTTAAATCTGAGTGCGTATGGGTTTGGTAATCGTAGTGTTCGAAGTTGTATATCGAAGCCCCGCACCCACTTCGCTGCGCCCGAAGCAGGTGATTCTATTTTTCCCTTTCGTGTCCTTTTTATTTTAGGTGTTTGTTCTGTGTTTGTTCATACACGGCCTTTATGTGATTCGTGTATTCGGTTTAAGTATATGTATATGTGTTAGGATAGTCGAACTCTGTGTACGAATCATATTCATGTTCAGCTTGACTTAGTTAAAAGGAATAGGTTATGTGAAATATCAAACAAGCTAATTAGGACCATAATTTGCTTGTGTAGGATGATTAAGCTTGCCTGATATGTTAAGTTAGTTCAACATGGTCTAAACCCTGCTATTTTAAAATCTTAAATATATTGATCTTATTTAGCTAAGCGTGCTCGAATGTCTTGGTTCCTACTCATCGCTGGTGGTTTGGTATGTCTAGCTGCCATTAGTTGTTGTGTTAGTATAAATCCCTTGTTTCATATGTTAAAGAACTGTACCATGTTTAGCTTGATTTGTTCTAATAAAGATGATGTGCCTTATTTTGATTTGGTTACTGAAACCGTGAGCATATTCGAAGGGGAAAGACTCCCTGTTTTGCTTAGTAATTGAATTGCCTAGCCCGCTTAAATTAGTCTAATCCATTGAAGCGGTATGCGATGAGTTATTTTCAGTTTAAGTGTGATGGAGTCTTTGTTTGGCTTAGCCTAGTCAAAGTATGTTTTCTATATTATCCTAGCCTAAGTTTATCCGTGTTTAAGCATATGTAGAATATCCAGTTATGGTTAATCATGTTTCATATGTCCTATGTGTGGCACGAATCGATTCTCGCACAATGAAGCCTATATGTGAATGTTTCATTGTATGCTTCCGGAATTCTCCTTTGCACATTATTCTGCTTCTGTGGTTCCTTTCATTGATCTGTGTCATCTTCATATTCTGATGTTTTGATAAGTTCAGCAAGATTTGTTATGTCTTAATGTTGTTCGAATTTGGTAACTGAGTTCCTTCTTCAGTTTAGCTTCATTTCAATTTAGTTGTTTATTTTCGAATTCATGGGATTAGTTCTGCTGCAAGATGGTTTTCAGTTTTTTCATGTACGATCTCCTTGTTTTTGCCATTCATTTTCTTTGCGCCTGAGTCAAGCAAATTCAATAGACTAAGTGTGCATTGGTTTGGTTTCAGTAGTCTGTTTCCTTCAAATTTAAGTACGAGCTTATTTAGCTTTTAATTAAGGATGCATATTTCAGTTCCTTTCTTTTTATCCTAGCATGGCTGATATATTTAACCTCTTCTTTAATTTAGACTACTACCAAACTAGTATTAATATTTAAAGTATGCTTACTAGTTCAAGGCTGAATCCAGACCCTTTGCATATTCCTTAACGACTTTGTTTCAAAGACGAGAAAAATCTATCCTACGTGTTTTGTTTGCTAGTTAGTCATATGGGTTTCAGAGCGTGTTTTGCACTCGTGAGCATATTGATAAAGCTTGTTTACGTACTTTGCCCACGTGGTTTATGTCCATGTTTCGAAATAACTCCGCAACATTTGCTTAATTGGGTCTATATATATTACGTGTATCTTGAGATTTATTGGGTATATACGGCTCCTTTGCTGGACCTGTTGTGACTTTATTTTGTCCAAAATATGAAACATGCATAAATCTGATTTCGTGTATGGATATGCTCGTATGTGGACAGCCCAATTAAATTTAATTTTCTTATTGTTGTATGATGGTATTTGAAGTTTTTTTTGTGAATTATGAATTTTGCATTGATAATTATCTCGATCATGCACTAATCCTTTTCCTTTTATCTTTGCATGAACCTCGCATACGAGTCTGAGGGATTCGTTCCTCTCCCGCATTCGGTGTTGGGCTAAAATCCCAACATAATATTCTCGAGTTATCCCCCATCAGCCCAGTCCGCAATAAAACAAAAAGGAACAGAAATTCTGGGCCAAGGCCCAACAGCGTGAACAGTTCTCAGCAGTCCAAAACGGGCTGCCCCATTCTCAACAGTAGACTGTTCACAACAGCCCAAAATGGGCTAAGCCCATCTCATTTTTTTTTTCACCTCTATTTTATATTGTTGCATTTAACTTGTATTATGTGACTAACTTTTTTTTATTTTTTTTTATTTTCTTAATTCAGGTGAACCTTAGCGAATTTAGTGGGTTAACTTTAATATAAGGGGTAGCAAATTTAAGAGAGAAACTCAATTAATACCATCAGTTTCATTCTCTTCTATTTGGATTAAAACTATTTATAGTATTTACAATATTTGTTTTCATTAGAATAATTGATTTTTCAAAGTAGCATTACTACATATGTTGAGCTAAGGAATCATGATTTGTTATTATTATCTTAAAAATTAAAATGTCATCAATATGAATTTTAAACATTTTAGATTAATCCGTTTATACATCTCTTTAGCCAAATCTAGTTAAGTAGAGTTAATGAAAGAAAGAAGACCCATGCCTTTTCCATCATATTAAAATAAGTCTAGGATTTTCTATTTATATAATATAATTTTTAGCTCGCATTTGCTAAAACCTTCTCTTTGAAAATTATTATGCATAAGTAAATTATTGTATTTTTCACAAGTATTATTTTATATAGCATCATTATATTTTCCTTCAAAATCTTAATAACCTTTATAAATTTTATTTTAAAATATTATTTCAAGACATCTTTCATACAACTTATTACTTTTTGTAAATCCTATTTTTTAACAACATTATTACATTTTCTTCAAACTTTAGCAATATTTGTAAGTCATTTTTAGCTTTAATTAATTAACCTAAGTTTGGCCGGATAACCGTAAGTTAACGGATCCTAAAGGATGCCTAACCCCTTCCCTTTAGGATAATATAGAACCCTCACCTAGAATCACACTGGTTAAGTAGACTATTAACGGAGGTTAGTTTTACCTTAAGTTAATAATTAGGTGCCCTAATTCACCTTAAAATCAATTAGGTGGCGACTCCTTAAAATCAATTAATAGGAATCACCAATATGTCATACTCCTAATTTTGATCTCGGTTAAAATGGGGTGTGACAAATATTACTATAGTATAGGATTGTATCTACTTAATACTTCTTTGAAATTGATGTTGCCGGTATTTACCTTTTTCTTCTTTTTACTCGTATAGAAAACATATTACAACTAAAATAATTCAATATTAAAGATTAAGTAACCATAAAGCCGACACGTGGCAACCACTGTCTAGAGATTAATTAAAATTAGATAATTCACTTGTCTGTGACCTTATTTTATGAATTCAATCGTTAATCTTTAATCTAGATTTTAGGTTAAACATTCCGATAATATTTGCCATAAAAAACTAAATACAAATATTTCTAATCTTATATTATCTTTTAACCTGGTGAATATCAAGGACATGAGATATATCAAAGTTCTTAATTATGACAAAAAAATAAAAAAGGAAAGAAAACACTCCTAACGTCGATTCTTCATTGACTTATTTAATACACTATGTTGTCTTTAATAGAAGTCACATGGGTGTAGGACTACTATCCTACCTATTACATTCTAGCATATTTATATAGTACTAAAGGAATATCGACGGATGGTGCACAAAAGTGAATATGGCGCACGAAGGCCGAACAGGCCGTCACCAAATATATACAAGCCCCAACGTACACAAAGCTCACAGAACATATATACAGAACCCACTAGACATGTCTACAGACCTCTACAGACTGAAAACATAAACATATGACGGGACAGGGCCCCGTCGTACCCATGAAATCCATATATATACATAACAGAACAAGACTATACCAAAAGTGCAAGCTCCGAACAAAGGAGGCTTTGGAAGGTAGTGGTAGATAGCCTAAGCGGGCGGATGCGCAAAGCGTGTATCGGTACTGCGGGCATGAAACGCAGACCCCGAAGAAAGGGGTCACACGAAAAATGTCGAATATGTAAAGCAGAGACTGTAATAGATAATATTAGAACAGGTTATGCTGAAAACAAACGGAATACATAAGTAGCCAAAATGCATGTCAGAAATCATAAACAATATATGCAGAAACGTATGCCAAAGCCGGTCCTGTTAGGGACTCGGAAATCAGAACGTGGTCGCCCCCGACGCTGGCGCCACAATCATAACAGAGCATATCAGATCAGATGGCCACATGAAGCATAATCATCAAATATCAGCATAGGCGTACATGGCACATCATACACCACAACCCATGTACGTATAATACCTGCCCCCTCACACCGGAGCACGGCGAACAATGCAGAGAAATACGCTTGAGAACATATCCTGGCCCGGGCTCAGTGTGGGAAACATTGAGGCATCCACGAATGGAGTAGTGAGAAACTAAATGCAATAAAATACCCTATAGATTTTTCGGAGACTCAATGAAGCATAGCGAATAACAAATCAAGCAAAGGAATCGAACGGAATCATATGAAGTGAATTTCGGAGGTCATAATGGATTACGGGGAAATAACCTTTCTACGATAATTTTCATGTTCCAAAATAGTTTATAAGACTTAAGAGCATATTTAAAACAATTCTTATTTAGTAGTTAGAAGGATAGTAAAACAGTTCATGTTATTTGCTCGAAAACAAGACAATAGTAAAATGAGCGACAAAGCGGGAATAGTGGGCCCGCCTCGAGTCAACTGAAGTGACGGACGCAAATTATGTATCTTAAGTCTATAGAATCAACCATGGAGGTCCTAGGGACATTCCTTAACTTTCTAGGCCACTTGTGAAAGTTTACACAATCCTTTGAACAAAACATACTTAGAGGATTCAATTCTATTGAATGAAAAAGGAACATCTTTAACCGCGGATTCCGATGAACAGAATACTTTCCAAGGCGCCAATCCGACCCTAGTACACCTAGATCATGCCAAGAGAGAAATAGGAAGGCTTTACATACCTTTTGCACCTCTTACGCTCTCCAAAACTCACTTCCCGTTTCACCAAAAAATACGCAAATGGTCACATTGACCGGCTACTATTCATGTAGTTCAAAATTCCAACTTAGTCTAATATTGATCTACCGAAATTTCAAAGCATCTCCCCTATAACTATGACACCCCGAGAATCTATCTCGGCTCGATACCAACAACAACCAAGCCAATAACATTAAACATCAATTTGGATCATATACTAGTACAAACCGACATCTTTACGCATAAGCGACAACTTACAACTAACTTCGCGTTTTCAATCCAATCATAACATTTTCATACTCATTTACTCTCTAAAATCATTTCAACATCATTCATAGGCGTTACATAGGGTTTTTCATATTATTCGCAAAATATACAAATTTTTCACCGAAGCCATAACTCGTCCAAAACTTCCATTCTTCAACTAACATATTCATAACACATTATCATTTATCAAATTCATTAACAACCATCATAACTAACACTTCAACAATGCATTTCCATAGTTACATATCAACTATGTCCAAACTCATATATTCTCCTATAACACATATATACATTTCTAATGCCAAACTTTAGTCGTTAAACATCCATAAACACTATAAAGATCACAACGACGCAACTAACGTATCAAACAAAATAAATTCCTCATTGGAGCATTGCCCCTATAGCTCACGGCCTTAGGCCACTTTTCCATTTCCACACGTTTTCAACCATCTTTCATTTCCAATGTAAATTCTACAATGTCTACAAGTATAATACAACATAAAATTCAATGCAATTACACTACACACTACAACATGCATTCGGCCACCAACATACACTCACTTCTATCACGCAAACTTCCATAATTCTATGCTCTCAACTCATTTCCATGCACTACCACACAACCAAACCTTCATAACATAAATTCAAGGATGAAATGCTTACCTTTCTCTTCAATCTTCTTCACTAGAGCAAGTTGTCCAAACAACCGAACCGAAGCTCAATCTTCCGAAACAACTACGCCACGTCGAAAAGGGACCTTGAATTAGTACTAATACAACAAGAAAATAATTTTGGAATCAAGTTTTTGGAAGGTGGAATTTTTCTATGGCAGCCGAATACACTTCCTTGCTCTTTTTTTTTTTTTTTGTTCTTGATTTCTCTTGTTTCTTGAATCTTCTTGAAGGCTTGCTTACATATATAATTAGTAAGTTGGTCACATGGCATGGCACATGACCAACTCCACAAGTTGGGCCAAGCCATGCCATGGCCGGCCACCTTCCCCTCTTGGGCTTTAGTTTCTCCAATTTTTTTCACTTTATTTCTTAGGCCCAATTGACGATGGGTCGTTTTCGGAAATTCACGGGACTAATTTCCAAGATTCCAATTTTGCCCTTAAGCTTCTTTAATATTCCCACGTCAATATTTCCTTAAACATCACATGCATATTGAGTAAAATCCAATTAAGGCCTTGTTGCTTAACATTCCGAATTATTTCCAATTTTCCGAATGTGCGCAAAATGCGAGGTGTAACATCCTCCCCCCCTTTAGAACATTCGTCCTCGAATGTTAAACTAATCGTATAGGGGTACATACATAGTTTAGGGAGGAGTTCCTTTTATTATGGCTAGCACAAATAATTCATTGCTTAACCAATATTAATACACAGGAATTTAAGTTACCTGGAGGCGTCGAAAACAGGTGAGGATACTTCTTCTTCATTTCTGCTTCGGCCTCCCAAGTCACTTCTTCACGGTTGTTGTTCCGCCATAACACCTTAACCGAAGGCACGTCCTTGGTGCGTAGTCTCTTCTCCTGGCGGTCCAGAATGGCCACCGGCTGTTCCTCGTATGACAGATCCTCAGTCACCTGAATGTCCTCTATTGGAAATACTTTGGAAGGGTCGCCAATAAATTTACGCAGCATAGATACATGGAACACCGGATGTACCGCTTCCAAATCCGCTGGCAAATTCAGTTCATAAGCAACCTTGCCAACCTTGCGGACGATTTGATAAGGTCCGATATACCTTGGACTAAGCTTCCCTTTCCTGCCGAACCTCATGACGCCCTTCATAGGCGACACTTTTAAGAATACCCAGTCACCTACTTGGAACTCTAAAGGTCGACGGCGATTATCTGCGTAAGATTTCTGTCGACTTTGCGCCGCCAACAATCGTTCCCGTATAAGCTTTACTTTTTCCACAGCCTGTTGGATCACATCAGGGCCAATTAATTTAGTCTCGCCGACATCGAACCAGCCAATAGGGGATCTGCATTTTCTACCATATAATGCCTCGTACGGCGCCATCTGAATGCTGGAGTGGTAGCTGTTATTGTAAGCAAATTCAACCAGTGGCAAATGGTCGTCCCAGCTACCTCTGAAGTCAATGGCGCAAGCCCGCAGCATATCTTCCAACGTCTGGATAGTGCGTTCGGCCTGTCCATCTGACTGCGGGTGAAATGCCGTACTAAGGCTTACTTGAGTCCCCAGTCCCTCTTGGAATGATCTCCAGAAATTAGCTGTGAACTGGGCACCTCTATCAGAAATAATGGACACAGGAACGCCGTGGAGCCTGACTATTTCCTTAATATACGGTCCGGCGTAGTCCTCTGCGGAGTAAGTAGTCCGGCCCCGGGAGGAAATGGGCTGATTTAGTCAGCCTGTCAACGATAACCCATATCGAATCATACTTTCGTGGCGTGCGGGGTAAACCTGCAATGAAATCCATATTGATAATCTCCCACTTCCACATCGGAATTTCCATTTCTTGCAATAATCCGCCGGGCTTCTGGTGTTCAATTTTGACCTGCTGGCAATTCGAACACTGGGCAACAAATTCAGCAATATCCTTTTTCATATTATCCCACCAAAATAAACACCGGAGATCATGGTACATTTTTGTAGCCCCTGGGTGAATAGAATACCGAGAATAATGTGCTTCGCCCATTACCTGTCGCCGTAGGCCTGCAACATCAGGGACGCACGCGTTGCCCCTATATAGCAATACTCCATCGGACGTAAGCTCAAACGGGGTATTTTCTCGGTCAAGGCCTGTGTCTCGATACCGTACCAGGATAGGATCTTCATACTGCCGCCTCTTAATTTCTTCTATAATAGAGGACTCAGCAAATTCTCGGACAGAAACCCCAATCCCTCCAGAATCGGCTAGACGTACACCAAGGCTGGCTAGCCGACAAATATCACGAACTATTTCTTTCTTTTCTGGCGGAACATCTGCCAAACTACCCAAGGATTTTCGGCTAAGCGCATCCGCCACTACATTGGCCTTCCCAGGATGATACAGAATGTCGACATCATAATCTTTCAGGAACTCCAACCATCTCCTCTGTCGCAAATTTAACTCTTTTTGCTTGAAAATATATTGGAGACTTTTATGATCCGTATAGATATCAACATGTACCCCGTATAAATAATGCCTCCATATTTTCAGAGCATGAATCACCGCAGCCAACTCCAGATCATGTGTAGGGTAATTTCTCTCGTGCTTTTTAAGTTGCCGGGAAGCATAAGCGATAACTTTACCGTGCTGCATTAAAACACAACCTAAGCCAACACCGGACGCATCACAATAAATAACATACCCGTCAGGACCTTCAGGCAGAGTCAAAACTGGAGCCGTAGTCAATTTTTCCTTCAGCAATTGGAAGCTTCGTTCACACGCGTCTGTCCACTGGAACTTGGCTCCCTTCTGAGTCAACCGTGTCAGGGGTGCTGAAATTGAAGCAAATTTTTCCACAAACCTTCGATAATACCCTGCCAATCCCAAAAATCTGCGTACCTCGGTGGGTGTCGTAGGTCTGGGCCAATTCTTCACAGCCTCGATCTTCTGCGTGTCCACCCGAATACCGTCGGCTCCAATAATATGTCCCAAAAAGGTCACAGAAGTCAGCCAGAATTCGCATTTAGAAAATTTAGCATATAATTTCTGCTGACGGAGTACCCCAAGGACTGCTCTTAAATGATCTGCATGCGCTTCCTCCGACCGGGAATAGACCAGAATGTCATCAATGAACACAATCACGAACATATCCAAGAATGGTCTGAATACCCGATTCATCAGGTCCATGAATACCGCCGGAGCATTAGTTAGCCCGAAAGACATTACTCTGAACTCATAATGGCCATATCGAGTCCGGAACGCTGTCTTCGGAATATCTGACTCCCGTACTCGTACCTGATGATAGCCCGATCGCAGATCTATTTTTGAGAAGCACTTGGCGCCCTGCAGCTGATCAAACAAATCGTCAATTCTGGGGAGGGGGTATTTATTCTTTATAGTTACCTTGTTTAGTTGTCGATAATCGATACACATCCGGAGCGATCCGTCTTTCTTTCTGACAAATAACACCGGAGCTCCCCAAGGCGAAGTGCTGGGTCGAATAAAGCCCTTTTCTAGCAAATCCTTCAGCTGTTCCTTCAGTTCTTTTAATTCAGCGGGCGCCATTCGATACGGAGGAATAGATATGGGCTGGGTACCTGGCAGCACATCTATAGAAAAATCTATCTCCCTTTCAGGAGGCAAACCCGGAAGTTCATCAGGGAATACGTCTGGAAATTCGTTAACTACTGGAACTGACTGAAGAGTCGGCATTTCTGCCTTTAAGTTTTGCACCCGAACCAAGTGATAAATATAGCCTTTTCTAATCATTTTCCTTGCCTTAAGGTAGGAAATAAATTTACCTCTCGGCGATGCAATATTACCGGCCCATTCTATCACTGGCTCTCCTGGGAATTGGAAACGAACTACCTTCCGCTGACAATCAACGTTGGCATAACAGGAAGATAGCCAGTCCATACCCATAATCGCATCAAACTCAGTCATGTCCAGCTCTACCAGGTCCGCTTTAGTACAGCGATCACATATAATTACTGAACAATTTTTATATACTTGTGTAGCAATAATAGAATCCCCCACCGGAGTAGCCACCTCAAATGGCTCTATAGGCTCGGGTTTTATCCCGATCTTATCAGCAATCAACGGAGAAATATATGATAATGTGGAGCCCGGATCTATCAATGTATAAGCAGTCTGAGAAAAGATCAGCAGAGTACCTGTAACCACGTCTGGAGATGCCTCCTGATCCTGCCGGGTAGCTAAAGCATAAATACGATGTGAGGGACCGCTGGAACTGGATGCCCCGCCACGGCCTCTGCCGCGGCCAGCGGGTGCCAAAGTACCTTGCCCCGTGGGGCGCATAGCTACAGAAGCAGATGATGACCCGGCAGCTGATCCGGTGGGCTGTGCTGCGCCACCCAAATTACCCCTATACGGGCAATCTCTCACTGTATGGCCCTGGCGGCCACAAGAAAAACATGCTCCCGTAGCCCGGTAGCACTCTCCCGGATGGTATCTGCCACAATATGAGCACTGAGGTATAGGTGGTCTCATCTGACCGGAGCCTCTATCAGCCTGTGATCCGGAAGCTCTGGAGCTCGGGCCTGCTCCTGAATGTCCCATATCAGCTGGTCTCCGACCGGTGGACTGCGGTGGTGCACTCCGTGTCGGTGGAGGAGGATGTCTGCTACTCTGCTGCTGGGGTGGTCTGCTCCGGAACTCTCTGGAATACCCCGCTGTCCTTGCCCTCTTGGGCTGACTCCTGCTAAAATCCCGATCGTGCCGCCGTCCCCTGTGTCTCTCCTCCATGCCCTGGGCATACGCCTGAATGCGGGCGATATCCATGTCCGGCTGAGCAGCCAGGGCTAGGCAATTATCAACCAAATACTTATCTAGACCCCTGATAAAATGATGCATCCTGTCGGTCATATTAGCTACCAAGGTAGGTGCATACCGAGCCAAAGAGTCGAACTCCATGCTGTACTCCCTAACACTGCGGCCCCGCTGCCTGAGTAATAAAAATCTGTCCTGTCTGGCCCTCCGTAACTCTGGCGGCAGAAAATGACCCAGAAATGCCTCCGTAAACTCATCCCAAACAGCAGGAGGGGCTCCCCTACCCCTGGATAACTCCCAGGACTCGTACCAGTTGGCCGCCACGTCATGTAATCTGTACGAGGCCAACTCAACTGACTCCGTCGGCGAGGCCTTAATCAGCCGTAGGGTGCGCAACATCTCCCTAATAAACTCATGGGGGTCTTCTTCAGGCTTTGTCCCGAAGAACTCTGGTGGATTACAAGTCAAAAACTCACGGGCCCTCGAAACGCCTAACCCGTGTGCCTGATCACCCCCTGCCTCGCGCCGCTGCTCCTGGGCTGCCACCCACCTAGTCAATAACTGCACCGCCTCTCGCATAGCTCTGTCCTCCACCCCTGGCTGTGGGGCTAGAGGCTCGGGTGCTGGGGCTCTAGAAACAGGCGGTGAGGCCTCTCTCTGCTCTGTGACCGGTCTTTGCTCTCGGTCCCCTCTCGGCACAGTGGCGTCGCCGAGCCGGGCCGCCGAGGTACAGCTCTCCGGCCGGGCCGAGCATGGGCCCTAGTGACTCTGCGGGCCTGACTGGTCTCACCGGGCACCGTGGATTTGCCCTTCTGGGCTGCCGACGCTTTTCTCGGAGGCATATCTGAAAATACAATAATTCAGTTCGTTAGGAAAGAGTCATCCTATTAATACAGCTCTACTGCACGATCTAAGACAGAAAAGAAGGGTAACATCCTAAATGCCCTGTAGCCTCCTGCTTATAGATGTGGTGCACAACACACCGATAAACAGGACTCTACTAGACACGGTCTGTAGACATTCCGAGGACCTAACCGCTCTGATACCACTTTTGTCACGACCCAACCCCGTAGGCCGTGACTCGTGCCCGAGTTGGACACTCATACGTACCCTTATCCCACATTAGCGTAATAACAAAATAAACATATATAGTACTAAAGGAATATCGACAGATGGTGCACAAAAGTGAATATGGCGCACGAAGGCCGATCGGGCCGTCACCAAATATATGCAAGCCCCAACGTACACAAAGCTCACAGAACATATATACGAACCCACTAGACATGTCTACAGACCTCTACAGACTGAAAACATAAACATATGACGGGACAGGGCCCCGTCGTACCCATGAAATCCATATATATACATAACAGAACAAGACTATACCAAAAGTGCAAGCTCCGAACAAAGGAGTGCTGGAAGGTAGCTGGTAGATAGCCTAAGCGGGCGGATCTGCAAAGCGTGTATCGGTACTGCGGCATGAAACGCGACCCCAAATTTCGAAGAAAGGGGGTCAGTACGAAAAATGTACTGAATATGTAAAGCAGAGACTGTAATAGATAATATCAGAACAGGTTATGCTGAAAACAAACGGAATACATAAGTAGCCAAAATGCATGTCAGAAATCATAAACAATATATGCAGAAACGTATGCCAAAGCCGGTCCTGTTAGGGACTCGGAAATCAGAACGTGGTCGCCCCCGACGCTGGCGCCACAATCATAACAGAGCATATCAGATCAGATGGCCATATGAAGCATAATCATCAAATATTAGCATAGGCGTACATGGCACATCATACACCACAACCCATGTACGTATAATACCTGCCCCCTCACACTAGGGAGCACGGCGAACAATGCAGAAATACGCTTGAGAACATATCCGGCCCGGCTCGGTGTGGGAAACATCGAGGCATCCACGAATGGAGTAGTGAGAGACTAAATGCAATAAAATACCCTATAGATTTTTCGGAGACTCAATGAAGCATAGCGAATAACAAATCAAGCAAAGGAATCGAACGGAATCATATGAAGTGAATTTCGGATGTCATAATGGATTACGGGGAAATAACCTTTCTACGATAATTTTCATGTTCCAAAATAGTTTATAAGACTTAAGGGCATATTTAAAACAATTCTTATTTAGTAGTTAGAAGGATAGTAAAACAGTTCATGTTATTTGCTCGAAAACAAGACAATAGTAAAATGAGCGACAAAGCGGGAATAGTGGGCCCGCCTCGAGTCAACTGAAGTGACGGACGCAAATTATGTATCTTAAGTCTATAGAATCAACCATGGAGGTCCTAGGGACATTCCTTAACTTTCTAGGCCACTTGTGAAAGTTTACACAATCCTTTGAACAAAACATACTTAAAGGATTCAATTCTATTGAATGAAAAAGGAACATCTTTAACCGCGGATTCCGATGAACAGAATACTTTCCAAGGCGCCAATCCGACCCTAGTACACCTAGATCATGCCAAGAGAGAAATAGGAAGGCTTTACATACCTTTTGCACCTCTTACGCTCTCCAAAACTCACTTCCCGTTTCACCAAAAATCTGCAAATGGTCACATTGACCAGTTACTATTCATGTAGTTCAAAATTCCAACTTAGTCTAATATTGATCTACCGAAATTTCGGCAGCATCTCCCCTATAACTATGACACCCCGAGAATCTATCTCGGCCGATACCAACAACAACCAAGCCAATAACATTAAACATCAATTTGGATCATATACTAGTACAAACCGACATCTTTACGCATAAGCGACAACTTACAACTAACTTCGCGTTTTCAATCCAATCATAACATTTTCATACTCATTTACTCTCTAAAATCATTTCAACATCATTCATAGGCGTTACATAGGGTTTTTCATATTATTCGCAAAATATACAAATTTTTCACCGAAGCCATAACTCGTCCAAAACTTCCATTCTTCAACTAACATATTCATAACACATTATCATTTATCAAATTCATTAACAACCATCATAACTAACACTTCAACAATGCATTTCCATAGTTACATATCAACTATGTCCAAACTCATATATTTTCCTATAACACATATATACATTTCTAATGCCAAACTTTAGTCGTTAAACATCCATAAACACTATAAAGATCACAACGACGCATCTAACGTATCAAACAAAATAAATTCCTCATTGGAGCATTCTCTATAGCTCACGGCCTTAGGCCACTTTTCCATTTCCACACGTTTTCAACCATCTTTCATTTCCAATGTAAATTCTACAATGTCTACAAGTATAATACAACATAAAATTCAATGCAATTACACTACACACTACAACATGCATTCGGCCACCAACATACACTCACTTCTATCACGCAAACTTCCATAATTCTATGCTCTCAACTCATTTCCATGCACTACCACACAACCAAACCTTCATAACATAAATTCAAGGATGAAATGCTTACCTTTCTCTTCAATCTTCTTCACTAGAGCAAGTTGTCCAAACAACCGAACCGAAGCTCAATCTTCCGAAACAACTACGCCACGTCGAAAAGGGACCTTGAATTAGTACTAATACAACAAGAAAATAATTTTGGAATCAAGTTTTTGGAAGGTGGAATTTTTCTATACGAATACACTTCCTTGCTCTCTTTTTTTTTTTTTTTTTTTGTTCTTGATTTCTCTTGTTTCTTGAATCTTCTTGAAGGCTTGCTTACATATATAATTAGTAAGTTGGTCACATGGCATGGCACATGACCAACTCCACAAGTTGGGCCAAGCCATGCCATGGCCGGCCACCTTCCCCCTCTTGGGCTTTAGTTTCTCCAATTTTTTTCACTTTATTTCTTAGGCCCAATTGACGATGGGTCGTTTTCGAAATTCACGGGACTAATTTCCAAGATTCCAATTTTGCCCTTAAGCTTCTTTAATATTCCCACGTCAATATTTCCTTAAACATCACATGCATATTGAGTAAAATCCAATTAAGGCCTTGTTGCTTAACATTCCGAATTATTTCCAATTTTCCGAATGTGCGCAAAATGCGAGGTGTAACAGTTACATTAGTGTTTAATAGTGTAATTAGTCCTTAAATCTTCAGCTTTGAAAATTTGTAGAAAATGATAAAATTGTTTGGCTCCTTCATTTTCTAAATCAATTCATACAATAGGCTCATATCAAATTAAAATATATGGTTCAAATTGAAAAAGGATGGGAAATCAATTTTTCAGTCTACTATCGCCTTTGATGTCCATAAACAAATAGGATTATATCCTGTATCATGCACATTGGAAGTAAAATTTGAAGGATTCTATAGGCGGTGTTTGATTAAGATTAGAAGTTTATGCGAATTCATATTCGGAGAAGTTATTAAATTTACAATTTTATCCATTATAGAATTATTTTATTAAGACTCAATTTATCTTTAAAGGGTATAAAAGTCGTCTAATATTTGAAGGATATTTCGGTCTACCAACATTTATATTCATGCTTTTAAAATAATATATGTATATATATATATATTTTAAAAAAAATATATATATATATATATATTGTAACGACCTGTTTAGTCGTTATAGTATTTTGACCCATTTAACCTTGTTGACCCTTTTCCCAAGACCCGTTAGTATGATCAGTGACTTAATAAAGTCATTGGGTTGGTTTCCGCAAGGTTCAAGGGTAATTGAGTCATTGATAGAGAGAAACTAGTTGCCGAGTTGGAGGTTAGAGTTGACCACGGTCAACGCTGGGTTAGGATGACCCCGTTTCAATGTTTTGGAAGTTCCAACATGTTATTATGATGATTTTGAACTTGTCCACAAGTTTTGGTGATGTTCCGAAGAGTTTCGGATGGGTTTGGGTTTGGTCGTGCTCGTATTCGATGTTTTTGCAGGAGGTTTGTGGATAGAAAAGGATCCAGATTGAGCATCTGACCTTTTTTTTGAGTGATATCTGAACCATTAGATCCGTATCGAAATTACAAAGCTATGGGAAAAAGAATCGACGCGTTTGGCCTCCGGATGAGGGAGTTATGACCATTTTAGTGGGGACTTGTCCAGCAGCTCCGCTATAGCGACCAAGAGGCCGCTATAGAGGGACCGCTGCAGCGGTCTGGAGACCGCCATAGCGGTCAGTGGGGCTAGAAACCTCTATTTTAATTCTCCAACTTCGAACCTTTATTCCCAATACCCCAAAGTCAGTTTTCAAGAGATAAAGAGGCAAAATTCATCCCATTCTTTGGTGGAAACATCTTGGAGGGTAAGTTCCCATATTTATTGTTCCTTTTTCCTTCTTCTTCAAGCTCCGTGATTATTCTAAGAGGTCCATAAATGGTGGGTGAAAATCCTAGAATTAATAAACCCTTAAATAATTGGTGGGTTGTTTATTTTATTGTTGATTAATCACCTAGGAGTATAGATTATCACTTTGTACGAAGAGAATTTGATTTCTTATGGTTGGAATTGCATGTTGAGACTTAGGGTTCTAATAAAAATGGAAGCTTTGTCCTAAAATTTGTTTTAAGGGAAAGATTAATTAGAAACCCACGAATTGAAGGTTAATGATTGTAGAGATATAGGTTATGATTAATTCACCATTGAAGGATGGTTTCATCCATTGAAAAGGGTAGAAGTAAGTGGGTGTTCTTCCCCAAATTGTATTTCTTGTGATGAACAGAATTCCATGAAATTAAGATCGAAGGTTAACCAGATGATGGGTAACATAATTATGCACTAAATTTCTCGTTTTACCCTCATCAACCCGGTTTCACATTGTAGGGGTATTTTGGACATTTTTTTAAAAGTATAGCAATATGGGTATCGTTGAATTCTTTTAGACCTGTAGAGTACTATTTTGACTATATTGTATCTGAATTTTTAATAAAATTACAGTTTTGCCCTTGTGGCTAGGGTTTGGCTATTTTGGGTCCATTTTTGGATTTTGGGTAAAACTATGGCAATATGGATATCCTTAGATTCGTATTCTGATATAGAATTCATCTTTGATAGACATTAATCATTTTGAGGTTCTCCACAGAGAAGGCAAGGCTAAGGTTTGGCGATTCGAGACTATTGGTCGGCATTACAGGTAGGTTATGGCTTACTTTAGTTAGACTTTGATTAGTGAAACGTATGTATTGTGTAAAATTGACAGGAGAAAGAACGATTAGGTCTTGGGACATGGTGTTTTGGTTGGATATTAGCTAGGTTGGTATGACTTCTGATTTTGTGGGCTCGTCGCCATTACGTTATGTACAGAAATATGAGGTGTAGTTGTATTCATACTGTGGTGATTCAGGATGGATTTCTATTTGGTTGATTGTTGTTGATGGTGGCTTGTTGCTTTGTTATTGTGATTAGACTTATTACTTAAATTATCGCATTGTACTCAGTTCTCTCTTATTGTGACATATATTATCGGCGAAAGGAAGAATAATGACTTTAGGCTTGAATTGTGATATAAATTGATGACCGTACGTAGATGAAAACTTGATGTAGGATTCACTGTTGATGATAATAAATAGAAAAATGTAGCATCTTGGTGATACAAGACTTAGTTATGAGGCGTACTTGCTACGTGTGGAAGTAAAGAGGGACAGAGACTCTTATGTGGGTTGAGACGGTTTGTATAATTCATTTCATGGTTGAGTTGATCCAAGTCTTGATATGACTTGTGGCTTGTGAATCGTACCTTCACTGTTTTTTCATTGGTTTGCATTGATTTACCATGTTGACACTCATTTATGCATTCATACACTCATGCATGATGAAAATGGTTTGGAAAACTTATGGCAAGATGCCTTGTGTTTGACATTGATATTGCTAATTGTTCATAGTCCATACATACTAATGAAATGGAATACGTTGAGACATACATTGTTATGTGAAATTAGTGAAGAAGTTAATATAATCTTCTTGTTGAACTTGTGATACTATTTGATACACGGTACGATGATTTGAGCATGGATAATAAGAGCATAGAAATACCGTTACGTATAGATATATGGAAAGCACACGTATGTGACCTAGATTATAGCTCGTAGTCCGAGGTTCGTTACGGAAATGAGGATACATTGATGTGGCCCGCGTCCGAGGTTCTTTCGGAGCGAGGTTTATGCTCGGGTCGAGAAGTGTTCCGAACGAGTGGTACATGGACGCACGTCGGTCCTCGCAAGTCATGACTACCGAGCAATGACATCGGTTAGCATGTGTTGTACAGTTCGTGTGATTGGCCAGTGCATTGCATTGCATTGCACATTATCATATTTTGCATTGCACATCATTGTATTTTATTCTGCATTATTATATGCTCGTTTGATACTGATTTTGATACGGATGTTGAATGTCTATTATGATATCAATATGACCATTGACTGAGTTAAATGGTGGATTAGTGACTCTACCTAGGGACGAAACTTGGGCTTGTGATTATCAGGTGAGATTATTGAAACTTGACAGACTTGTGGGTTAGAAGCTTCATCTTAGGTTGTGACTCTGTTATGGGATATTCTGTGACTTGGATTTGAGTACTAAGTGCCTATCTGTTTATCTTATTGATTTTATGCTTATATACGTGAACTAATCTTAGTCGGCCTATGATGCTTACCAGTACATAGTGTTTGTACTGATACTACCTTGCTGCACCCTTTTTGAGTGCAGATTGTGTTCAGATTTCCTCCAGGCTACATCTCTCTAGCTTGAAGCTAGTTTGCTCGATCGCATCCAGGGTGAACTTCTATCCATGCCATACGCCACGAAGATCTCTCTTTCCGTACGTCTATTTTGATTCCGGACATTCTTTGTTATTATATTTGAGATATACTTCATTTTTTTAGACATTGTTAGTTAGAGTTCTTGTACGATGACTTTCGTATTTTGGGGCGTAACGAGTTAAGACTTCCGTGATATTATCTATTAATTTTTGACTTGTTTTATTTATATTATTCATTCACATGATCATTGATTGCTTAGTATAAAGGATTAAAGATGTTAAAATTGGCTAATGATTAATGGTTTAATGGGTAAGGGTTTGCCTACTAGTGATAATAAGGTAGGTCCCCACACGATCGGTAATTAGGGTCGTGACATTATATATATATATATATATATATCAAAATGGGCCTCTCGTTTTAAAATTATTATTTGGCCGAGTCCAAACCAACAAGGGCCAAAACTGGACCAACGAGCAACTAAAGAAGGGGCAAAGGCCCCCTTCATTCATTTGGTTAACCAAACGAACCCTATGCCTTACTCTTGCCCTCTCCCTTGAAACCCTAGCGCCGCCATAGGGGCAGTGGACCCGAGATTGCGTCACCCTTGCCATTTGTGGCAAGATTGCAGGTGTACCATGATTTAGCAGGTCTGGAATGGCCATATTAAGTAATGCATTTAATGTTTTCAGGTTTTTGTTATCAAATATTTTCCAAACACGGTATATTTCACTATTTTGCTTTGCTTTTTAGTCGATTCAACGGTAATACTCTGTGAATCTTTAATTACTTTGGTTGTTTGTGAATTTGAATCTTGGGTTGCTATTGGTTCATGAGGAACCTAGAAGATCGAGTTTTTTGAGGGTAAGATCTGACCCTTCATTTTTTTTTTCCAATCTCGATCCTACAATGGGGATGTGAGGAGGAAATCCCCTCCATGGGGAGTTATCTCACATCATTTTATCAAGGGTTTTGAAGGTTTGGGGTTTCCTATTTAAAGGAGCCTATTTGTTCATTATAAAAACAAGTTTGAGCATATTGATATAATAATATACTCACAAGACTCAAAATCTTAAAGTTCTTTCAAAGAAAATATTTTGAAATCTTTAGATCTTTCCAAGTCAAGTAAAGAATTTTATTAAAAAAAGGGAAATTGTTCCCGTTTGTTTTTTGCTGGGTTCTGTTGCTGAGTTTTGGCTTTGGAGGAGCAAAATCTCCAAGTTTAATCTCAATATAGGCTGCACACGAGAAAGGTAACCTTCTTTCTCTTTATTTCTAGCATTATTATTTTTAGTGGCTTACTGCTGATTATGTGTTAGTTTAATGTGTCATTAAGTATGTTTTGTGTGTTTTCAGATAAGTTGATTAGTATAGTTAAAAAAAAAATCATTTAGGCATTTTTAGTCTCAAGTCTTGGGGTTAGCATATGTTAGCCTAGTTTGTGTCTTTTAATATTCTGAACATGTGATATAGCTACGTTCATGGCCCTGTTAGCTCATTTCCTTTGTTAAAATTAATTCTATAGTTTGATGAAGATTTGATAATAACATTATAAATGGACTAACAGTCTTAAATAACCAAGCCTGTTTGGAGTCATATTACTTGTTTAGACAATTGTGTTCACCATGTTTAACTTCTGCCATACAACACCATTTGTTGATCTGAACCTTATTTAATTTAAGAATCCTGCTTGTCCTGTTTACTTCTATGCATTGCTTGGAAGGATCATTTTTGGTTTCTGCCCATCACCTAGAATTTAGGTCCAGATAGTTCACTATTATGATACTTGATGGATATTGTGAGTCTATCAATGGTGTTGATGTGTTTTAACTTCCTATAATGGATCATCCTGTTTGATTGCTTGTATTGAACTTTGATCAATATATACTAAAAATGGTTAGGTATATATTAGGCAGTTCACAGATTCCCTTATTTTGATGCCATGATCATATGCTTAACCTCCTATCTAACTTAGACTAATCTGTAGAATGATATTGATACTTAGGCTATGTCCGTGTCTACTTAAGTTGAGTATTACTTATACCCTATATTGCTTAACATGCTAGAATGGTCTTTCTGTAATGTGATGGTCTTAATTGAATGTTGTGACCTCTAAGGTATATTTGTTGATAGTAATGTAGAGTCCCCATGTCAACCAAGCCTAAACTACACCTGTTGAGACTACGATAATATATGGCTTGATTTAATGGTAACCAAGACCTCTGTGTGCTCAAACGATGAGACTAGTGCTATTTGGCTTGTTGTTAGTCTTGATATCAAAGTCTCAGACTGTATTTCAAAAAGAACTAAAGGCATTTGAAACTTAGTTTAGCATCTGTGAACCTATGCTGATGTTCTGTTGAGTCTTGTAACAATGTTTGAAATTTCTGTTGACGAAACTTGTTAGTTAGGTGATTTGTGACTCAGTATGTTTGCTTGCCTCTGTTTGTGTCTGTTAAACTAGGAACTGATTGTAAAACATAGACTTAAGTGTGGTCTGAGGTTAATCGATAAATATAAGTATTGAAAGGCTAAGCTAAAGGGAGGCTTGCACTTAGTGTATGAATGACTATGAGTTTGACTTACCTAGGACCAAGAAAGGAGGATAAGGCTTGGAGTTTCTAGCTAACTCAGCCTCACCCCTCTATTCTGGGTTGCTGGAGTTCCCTCACAGGAAGTCATATTCTATGGGAACTTCCAAAATTAAAAAAAAAAATAGAAATATGTGTTATTGTAATCTGAATTCCCCTTTTGAAGGCTTAAATTGGTATGTAGCATTTTTAGATTATATACTTTGAATCTGTTAACCTTGAACTTAGGCACACTGTGCATATTGTTTTGGTTTATCTCTATGTGTTAACCCCCCCCCCCCCCGCCCCTTTTTCTGGGACTTTGTTTACCTTTGCCCAAATGGAAATTCCAAAAAAATATATTGAAGGTCTTGTCTACTTTAAAATAGTAGCTATAAGCTAAAAAAAATGTAAAATTTCTTTTTTTCTCATGTGGGATATTGGGTATATGTTGTTTTATCATTAAGTAACCACCTTTGAAGTTTTACTACTATCTGCTATGTGTGCCTTGTACTTGTGACTTTGGGCTAAGGGATATAACCAATATACCAGGTATATACAACCTTGTATGCCTTTGGTAGACTAGGACCTGTATATCTGGTATAGATGAGGAATATTACTTATATGAATTAAGAGTTTTTGCCTTTGCTTCAACCAATATTCAGTTGGCCTTGGTCCTTTTTTTTTGGGCTGAGCTTAATGTACTGGGTTTTCATTTGCTCACCTCTACTTGTTTGTCTTCATGACTGGAATTTGGGCTTTCATTTTCGTCATCTCTTTTAAAGTTGGTTCGGTTGGGTCATGGGCCAGACCTATATGCCTATTTAACCAAATTAGTTATATGATTGTGTACTGTGGGGATAGTTAATTATAACTAGTTTTTATTTATAAGCTCCGTATACAAACACTCCTTTTCTTATATACCATGAGTTTAGCACATAAATGGAGAGGCAAATTAGCACGTGGGGATTAAGCTTAAGCCTTCCCTGGTGTCTTCCATGCCTGGGGTTCCTAGAAACCTCTTGAATCTTGTGTGGCATCAGGAAAGAGAGGGTAAAATTTTCCTCTTTTGTGCTATTTTAGCATCTCCATGGGTGTGTGTATATTCGTGGAATATGGGCTGGTAAATGTGTATATTTTATTTATGTGGTAGTCGTCTGTGTTAGGCAAATGATTTTATGATCTGCTTCATTTTATTTTTTATATTTTGGGCCTACTTCTGTGTTATTACAATGTATATGGGCCTTAGTATATTAAGCCTACAGCTTTTGTTGTCTTAGTCCGTCTCTTTTGCTGTCTTAGTCCATACGAGCGTGCACATTTCCAGTCAAGTTTTTCTATTTAAGTGTAGTATATATTTTTTAGGATTGTGTGACTTTGTGTGCTATACTAAATGTTCTTCATTGAACAGTTTCGTTTAGATACTTTCTAATCCATGTGTCCCATCGCTTTGTTTGCATGAAACGCCATTATTTGGGGCATTCCTATTGCGTAAACTCATTGGGCCAAAGGCCCAATATCTTCTCTTGATCGAGTCGGTCTAAGAACAAATGGGAAAAGGAAGCGAAGATGTTTGAAGGCCCAGCCAATGAGTGAAAATGGCACTGATGGGCTTGGGTAGGCCCATCAGTTTGAAGAGAAATATTTTCCTTCCCCTCTTTACTTTACTTGATATGTATATGTTGTATATCAAACATGTGAATAATGAAACTCCTATGCATGTGTAGAACATAGGAAATCAAATGCTTAGTATTTTAGGAAGTCGCTCAAAACCTTTTCAAACTCAGTTAATTTTGATTTTTCCGCAACTAAAAATTGGCATTTAAACCTGATTTTTGCTAAGTTTAATAATCAACACATATTTTTGGATAAAGTAAATTGTGCTTTTCTCAAATGCCTAATTGGCGAGTTTTGGGCTTTTGGCAATGAAAATCTGGGTACAATTCATTTTTGGTAAAATAATTTCGGGCCTTCAGCCCATTAGCTTGAATTATTTGGGGGTTTATATCAGCTAAGAAATGAATTGGGATAAAAAAAAATGGAAAAATGTGGCTTATCTTTGATAGCAAAACGAGCCTTAAGGCTTTTTTATACTGAGCATAACCTAAAAATGACTTGAAAACTGAAAATTTGAGGCTTGGCAAAATTGGATTAAACGAACCGTTTTTTAACTCAAACATTTTTGATTGTCGGCCCAAAGATTTATTGGACTGAAATACATTTTGGACTAAGTATGAGAATAAAATGTATTTGGACTTAGAATATTATTAACCTATGGCTTCAATGAATAAAAATAAATGAACAGAACCGATTTTTTTTCATAAAACTTATACATATATATACATATAAAATACAAAACGGATACATATATATATATAATAAAACCCATAAGAACTAAACTCATTTTATTACAACTAGAATAGTAGAGACTCTACTCCGGAGAAATTCCGAGTGTGTTCTAGTCCGGCAATAAAGTGAGTTGAACACTTATGTGGATTTTTGAAAACAAAAACCCTTTTTTATAAGGGGATGTTTTGCCAAATTTTTCATTTAAATCATGATATGAATGAATTGAAATAAAATTTTGTGGGAAATTAAACATTTTTAAACAAATAAGTACATTAATCACACATTGAAGCTCGTAGGTCAACCGTATTTTACGGATCTTTAATACTAGAGTACGAAAAAACTTCCCTACGGGATCACTAAAATCCTTACCTTGAACTATAGTCCAAAAGGTTTTTACTAGTTTTGGAAAAATCTTTAAACCCGATTTTTCTTGTTTTCCATAATAAATTAGGTGGCGACTCTAAAAATTATTAAAATTCAATTAGAGCACCAACAACCTCATATTAACTTTTATGCCTTACCCACGTAAAAATGAACCATAACACCTATGTCATATGTCCCTCTACATATGCTTCTCTAAATTAAACATCCAATATTTTACTTCTTTTGTGATATCATATGTGCTTACAAATACAGAAAATAAAAATTAGTGAATGATATTGTTTAATGTTGAAAATGAAGGTAGCGTTATCAGTTAAGATTATATTATCTTTAAATCTCTTGTTTGATTAACCAAAAATCAATCCTTTCAAGCATAAAGCATATATGAATAACTAAATTGATTCTTGAGGTTCTTTTAATGTTTAGGTTATTTACTGAATTTTGTCTAAAACTAAGGTTAGAAAACATATTAGAAAACACATTTGACTAGCATAAAGCCTTGACTAAGGACTAGTTGCGCTGACACAGATACATTGGAAGCTACAATGACAAATGGAGATGGGTGATTGTAACGACCCGATTGGTCGTTATGGCGTATTGACCCATTTAACATTGTTGACCCTTTCCTCGAGTCCCGTTAGAATGACCTATGACTTAGTGAAGTCATTGGTTTAGGTCCCAAGGCATTTGGGGATGTTTTGAGTCTCGAGTAAAGGCTTAATTTCATAATGCTGGGGTTAACTTGGTCAACACCGAGTTAAAATGATCTCTTTTGGGAATTTTGAGGTCACAGTTGCGTCCGTAGCATGGTTTATAATCAAAACGCGTATATGGCTTGTGTTCGGGAGGCACCTGCTATAGCGAAGGGTGCACCGCTGCAGCGGGTGCACTGGGTAGTAGGCTGGTTTTTAATGTCTTTTTTTTTTTTTTTTCAAGTTTTGCCATCCTAAACCCAAAAACACTTCCTTAGAATGTGAGAGGCTATTTTCCTAGGGCTAGGGTGAAGTTCCTCCATGAAGGTAAGTACAAAACCTTATGTGATTCATTATCTTTCCTTCCTTAAATCTCATGACACAAGCTCCATTAATGGTGGGTGCAAGATTGGAACCCAAGAATTGATGAAACCTTTTATAGTTGAAGGGTTGGGAGATAACAATGGAAAAGCATTCACAAGCATTTTGGGGTAAGATTCTAACCTAGTATTCATTATTTATTTGTCTATTATCATTATCTGATAGTCATCCTACACACTAATTGTGAAGAATTAATGAGTTAAGAACCCTAGGGCTAAAAATAGAAAAGATGAATTTGGATATCTTGTGATAAATAGAATTCCATGAAATTAAGATTGAAGGTTAAATAGATGATGGATAGCATAATTATGCATTAAATTTTTCGTTTTACCCTCATGAACCCGGTTTCACATTGTAGGGGTATTTTGGACATTTTTCTAAAAGTATAGCAATATGAGTATCGTTGGACTCATCTAGACCCATAGAGTAATATTTAAACTATATTGTATCTGAATTTTTAATAAAATTATAGTTTTGTCCTTGTGGCTTGGGTTTAGCTATTTTGGGTCCATTTTTGGGTTTGGGGTAAAAGTATGGCAATATGGGTATCCTTGGCTATTTTGGGTCCATTTTTGGGTTTTGGTGATTCGAGATTGTTTCTCGAAACTTCAGGTAGTTTATGGCTTACTTTAGTTAGACTTTAACTAGCGAAACGTATGCATTGTGTAGAATTGACAGGAGAAAGAATGATTAGGTCTTCGGACATGGTGTTTTGGTCGGATATTAGCTAGGTTGGTATGACTTCTGATTTTGTGGGCTCGTCACCATTACGTTATCTACAGAAATATGAGGTGTAGTTGTATTCATACTGTGGTGATTCAGGATGGATTTCTATTAGATTGATTGTTGTTGATGGTGGCTTGTTGCTCTGTTATTGTGATTAGACTTATTACTTAAATAATCGCATTGTACTCAGTTCTCTCTTATTGTGACATATATTATCGGAGGAAGGAAGGATAATGAGTTTAGGCGTGAATTGGGATATAAACTTATGACAGTACGTAGATGAAAACTTGATGTATGATTTACTGTTGATGATAATATATAGAAAAGTGAAGCTTCTTAGTGATACAAGACTTAGTTGATGGCGGACTTGCTATATGAGGAAGTAAAGAGGGACATAGACTCTTATGTTGGTTGAGACGGTTTGTATGATTCATTTCATAGTTGAGTTGATCCAAGTTTTGATATGACTTGTGGCTTTGTGACTTGTACCTTCATGGTTGCTTTATTGGTTTGCATTGATTACCACGTTTACACTCAATTATGCATTCATACGCTCATACATGGTTCGGAAACGATTCATGTAAGACTTGTGGCATGATGCCTTCTGTTTGACATTGATATTGCTAATTGTTCATAATCCATATGTACTAGTGAGCTGGAATACGTTGAGACATACATTGTGATGTGAAATTAGTGAAGAAGTTAATATAATCTTCTTGTTGCACTTGTGATACTATTTGATACATGGTACTTGATGAATTGATTATTGAGAGTGATGTAACAGTGTTACTATACATATGAAAATGCACATTTGATCGAGGGTGAGGATGTGACATAGTTGTGAGCTTGTGGTTCGAGGTTCGTTCTGGAAACAAGGGATATATTGATATGACCCAGGTTCGAGGTTCTTTTCGGAGCGGAAGATTAATGGCTCAGATTCGAGGAGTGATTCCGGAACGAGTAGAGCGGATTGCACGCCGCAACAAGTACATGCACCATGGGTTTCCTGCAGGTTATGACTACTGAGCTATGACATCAGTAGTATGTGTGCACAGTGCATATTTGGCCAGGGCATTGCATTACGTTGCATTGCATTGCATATCATTATATTTTGCATTGCACATCATTACATTTTATTCTGCATTATTATATGGCTCGTTTAGTTCTGATTTTAGTGTGTATACTGAAACAGCTATTGTGGTATTGATATGATTATTGACTGAGTTACATTATGGATTAGCGACTCTACCTAGGGAAGGAACTTGGGCTTGTGCTTATCAGGTGAGATTGTTAAGACTAGACAGACTTGTGGTTTAGAAGTTTCATCTTAGGTTGTGACTCTGTTATGGGATATTTTGTGACTTGAATTTGAGTATTAAGTGCCTATCTGTTTATCTTGTTGATTTTATACTTATATGCGTGAACTAATCTTAGTCGGCCTATGATGCTTACCGGTACATTAAGTTGGTATTGATACTACCTTGTTGCATCCTTTTTGAGTGCAGATTGTGTTCTAGAGATTTCATCCAGATTACATCTCTAACTTGAAGCTAGTTTACTCGATTAGATTCGAGGTGAGCTTCTATCCATGCCATGCCATCTGAAGATCTCTCTTTCCAGATGTCTATTTTTATTCCAGACATTATTTGTTATTATAGTTGAGATATACTTCATTCTTTAGACATCGTTGGTTATAGTCGTTGTACGATGACTTTCAAATTTTGGAGATATAATAGTTAGACTTCTGCACTTGTATCATTTATTAATATGACTTGGTAGACTATGTATTCATTCACATGTTCATTGATATTTTTGGTATAAATGATTATAGAAGTTAAAATTGGCTAGTGATTAAAGGGATAACGAGTAAGGGCTCGCCTACTAGTGATAATAAATTAAGGTGCCCGCATGATCGGTAACTAGGGTCGTGACAGTGCTACAACAGGAAAAAGGCAAGAATCCAAAAGGAATTATCTTAAAAGCTGGTTTTGTTGTTGTGATATACAATATTTAGATTGAGGGGAGTACACGAGTATTTCAAAACAAGTGCAGACCCATGGATATGCTGCTTCATCAAATCAAGACTGGACCTTGCATTCGAGATAGGAGAAATCAAAGGTTGTTTGATTCTATATGTATTTTATGATCTTGGTTGGTTCTTAAATGCTTACTTGTGAAAGGTTTGTTTGGATGACACTAAGAAGGGACAAGCCTGGTATGACTTCACCGTCTGCTTTATACTGCAACACTTGGTAGTTATATAATCTTTAATTGCCAAAAAAAGAAGAAAAAAAAAAAAAAACCAACCTTGACTAAACACCAAAACTAATCTATTTCCAACTTATAATTAAAAATAGCATGTGCAAATGAACATTATTATTATTATTATTTTTTTTTAAAAAAAAACAAGCATCAATTTGGGAAAAAGGTCAACTTTATTTTCAAGAATGTTCAATCGTAGATGGTTGTGTATTTGTATGGATATTGTTTTCATCGTCGTTCTGCAGAAGCATTCTTTTTGTTTCCGTCACATATTAGTTCTCATTGCATCTATTCAATGTCACGTTGATTACTTTTACAAAGTGGCACATATGATTAAAATATAATAATGCAGTGAAAGTGCATATGGTAAGCGCTAATTAAAAAGCGATAACATATTTTGGTGTAGAATTAATTGTATATAAGGTAAGCACGCCGCTAGGGGGACACATAAATATGCAGTTAAGATTGTAATTTCTTAACCACCTAATTAGCTAGATATTCCTTCAGGATCTCACAAAGTAAATTTCAAAATGCAAGGATCATTATAAAGTGGTTGTGACTTCTTTTTTTCCTTCATAAAACGGCAGTGACGTGAAATGTAGGAGTACTATGTATAGGATCCAATAGTGCTTCACTGATATGACAGTTTATAATTAGTCCTTGAGAGGTTGATTGCACGCCATCTTTTATGTATATATTTTTTATTCTCTAAGGGCTTGTTTGGAAAGCCACCTAGGTAATTGAAATTGGGTGTAATTACATAGTTTGGTCTGTTTGTTTGACCAAGTAATTTTTATTTTTAAAAATTGCAGCAATGCTCTAAAAAAGGATTCAAGCCTTTTCCATTATATACTTGTCAAATTGGCAATATGCAATGACTTTTTGTGTACCTCTCCTATATATTTGCACCGCCATTGAAAGACTAAATCTATCTCTATGACCTATACTATTTTAAGAAATAACTCAAAATGTATTTATTTTGCATTTCTTTAGGCTACTATATATTGTTCAACACGCATGTCATATCATTGCGCAATTTTAATCTAATCAGTTTTTTTAAAATGTTAATAATTTGATAAAGTTATCATGTTTTTTACCAGTATTTTCCAAAGTATCATTTTTTTTTTACAACTTTCTTAATCCAAGTTATAAAGTATATAAATTAATTAATTTGGCTCCATTTGGGTTTGAAAAGTTACTAAAGTGCAAATTTCATGTAAGGTATAGTAGTCCAAAACGAAGGAAAATAAGAAATTAGAATTGTTACTTTCTTATTTATATACTCCCTATATATATTTAAATTTATCCTCATTCAGATAAGTTAGTTTTTATATAAGTTAGTTTTTATATACTATCAGAAACCATATAAAATGGATAATATTAAATTAAGAATAATTTAGTGAAAAGACTTTTTTTTTTTTTTTTAAAAAGGGACTAGGTATGCGTGATTTATTAGAGCCAAATTTTCTTTTCCAACTAAAAATTTATAGGTCTTACTTTACTTTTAAACATGCCCTACGTCATATGTCCCTCTACATATGCTTTTCTGAATTAAGCATCCAACATTTTACTTCTTTAGTGATATCATATGCGCTTACAAATACAAAAAATAAAAATTATTGAATGACATTATTTAATGTTGAAAATGAAGGTAGCGTTATCAGTTAAGATTAGATTATCCTTAGATCTCTTGTATGATTAACCAAAAATTAATCTTTTCAAGCATGAAGCATATATGAATAAGTAAATTGATTCTTGAGGTTCCTTTTATGAATTTAGGTTACTTATTGAATTTTGTCTAAAACTAAGGTTAAAAAACACATTTGACTAGCATAAAGCCTTGACTAAGGATTGATTGCGCTCACACAGATACATTGAAGCTGCAACGACGAATGGAAATGGGTGATACAACAAAAAAGGTCAAGAATCCAAAAGGAATTATCTTAAAAACTGGTTTTGCTGCTGTGATATATAATATTTTGTAACGACCTGTTTGGTCGTTATAGTCTTTTTGGCATTTTTGCCCCTTCCCGAGCATTGATTAGCTCACTATTGACCCAAGAGGACCGTTGACATGCTTCCCGAGGTATCTAGACTTGATTCGGGTGGCTTTTTATGAAATATGAGCTTTAAACAAAAAAAAAATTGACCCTAAGTTGACTTTTTGAAAAAAGGACCTTTTTCAAAAATCCGTCGATTTCAAGAGGTCTGGATGGTCATTTAGAACTTGTGTGTATATCAGGTTCAGTTCCCAATGCACTCGGATATATTTTGGGACTTGAGTTGGGGAATTGGAAATGAGGTATGTACGGTTGACTCGGTCAACGAGACCTCCGTTGGAAATTTTGAGGTCACGTGCGCATTCGCAGCGTATTTTTATGTGGGTCTATGTATGTGATTTATAAGCAGATGGCCTCGAGAGTGGTTCGAGATCTTGTTTGAGACTTAGAAAATCTTGTGAGATTCTTGTACCTGGTCCCCGTATTGGCGGCACCAGTGCCGTCCCAGTGGTACCGTTGTTACTCCAGGGTGACCGCTGGGGCGGCCAAGTATGATTTGGCCCAAACCGTCCCAGCGGTCTGTTGGGCGCTGTTGCTTTGTCGCTGGTGCGGGCCTGTTATTTCATTACGTGTGGATTTTGTGATAAGTTTTGCTAATCCCTTTAGTAGTTCCTTGTTCCTAATCATCATAGGTTCTTTCTTTCTTAGAAAGTCCTTAGTAATGGATGATGAAAGTGAGTTTTGATGAATGTTCTATCTAGACTTATTAATGATGAAATTGATGGGTTTATGCTAGATTTTGATGAATCTAAGGTTGATAATCATATATCTTCCATTATTAGAGTTGAATTCTTGAATCAAGGAGTTAGGACTTATACCCAAATTTGAGGGTTTTACTTGAAATCCAAAATTAGGTGAATCCATGAGTTAAATCAGCAATTAGTTGTTGGGTTATGGTGACCTAGTGCTTATTTGATATTTTGCTCCTGAATTTCCCGTTTTGATCTTGTGGCCCCGTTCCCCTAATTTCTAGGGTTAGATTTGACCTAAATTGAATGATAGCAGTATTAGTATCATTCTTCATGATTTATAAGCTAGATTTCGATTATGCTTAGATTACTTTGGTTCTGAGGCTCAGCGGAAAGGCAAGACAAATGAGTGAGTTGTTGGTGTTTGCAGTTCGGCCATCCAGGTAGGTTATGGCTTACCCTTGGTGAGACTTCATGTAGCGAAGCATATATTTAGATGATATTATCGGAGACAGTATGTAAACCTTCGGATATAAAGTTGGGATGTATATTGTCTTAGGTTAGGCCTTGTTGTGTGTTTGGGGTTAGCCACCCCGTTGTGTTGCGATTTGATTGTTCTATTGTGTTGGCTTGATGCCACGTGTTGTTAGTAGATATTGGAATCTGTTGCTCCATCTTGATTATAATATTGTTGGTGTACCACTATTGGTACTTGTGACTCTGATATATTGTTGGCGTACCCACTGATGGTACTAGTGATATTGACTATGATTATTGATGTTGATACATACACTGCACGCACTCTCATTCTTTATGATATACTGTTGAGACACTGATGATACTTGATGAAACATTATGATGAACTTGACTCGATTTTTAAATGAGAGTGATGTGAGAGTCCGATATCCGATGTTAGTTCCTAATCGCGGATTGGCCAGCATGGACTCCGCGGGTCCCCTAGGGTGGTGCCGGTGAGAACCCCCCGTGGGCAAAGATCCGGGGTCTCGTATGTTTGTTGGGCAAAAATCCGAGACAAGTAACACTTAGACTTCGCGATTCACCTTGGGTTGTGCTACCGAGATGTCGATATTTCCGTCCGGATTACATGTGTACACAACATTTGCATGACATTGCATTGCATCCATACATTATTGCATTGCATTGCATTCACGGTTTACTTTGAGATAATTTGGTGTTGTACTTGTGATGTTGGATTTGGATTTGAGATATTGAGACTTGGCACACTTGGGATTAGATGCTCCACCTAAGCGATGACGTGTACTTGGCTTTGATTATGTTTGACTTACGAGCTTGTTATATATATATCCGTATATATCTTACTTTATTGCGCGCGCGCGCGCGCGCGCGCGCGCGCGCGCGCGCGCGCGCGCGCGCGCGCGCGCGCGCGCGCGCGCGCGCGCGCGCGCGCGCGCGCGCGCGCGCGCGCGCGCGCGCGCGCGCGCGCGCGCGCGCGCGCGCGCGCGCGCGCGCGCGCGCGCGCGCGCGCGCGCGCGCGCGCGCGCGCGCGCGCGTCCGAATTGTGCGCGCGCGCGCGCGCGCGCGCGCGCGCGCGCGATGATACCTACCGCATCGTTGTTTGTACTTACATGTGTACTTTTGCCGCATTCTTTTATGAACACACAGTATCAAGTTAACACACACACATCTCTCGTGACGGATCGTCGTCTTCAGCTTTGTTGCGAGTTTCCAGGGTGAGCACGGACATTCGCTGCCTTGAAGACTCTTCCCATTTTATGTGTTACTTTTTCTATTCTGAGACATAGACAGATTTATGTAATATTATTCCAGACTTGTATATTTTTCATTAGATGCTCTTGTATAACTTAGACTAGACCCTGGGGGTATTTTTTCCTTTTTAGCATTATGTTATTATATATTATTGTGAGACTTATGTATTTATTCTTTTCCGCTTGCTCGATTTAATTATTCATGTCTTTATTTATCGCTGGGTTGAGGGTTCGCTTACCAAGGTGGGAGAGGTAAGTGCCCGCACATCTTAGCCGAAAAAGGTCGTGACATATTTGGATGAGGAGTGCACGAGTATTTCAAAACAAGTCCAGGCCCATGGATATGCTGCTTCATCAAATCAAGACTGGACTATGCATTCTAGTTAGGAGAAATCAAAGGTTGTTTGATTCTATATGTATTTTGTGATCTTGGTTGGTTTTTAGATGCTTAGTTGTGAAAGGTTTGTTCGGATGACACTAAGAAGGGACAAGCCTGGTGTGGCTTCACCCTCTGCTTTATATTGCAACACTTGGTAGTTAGATAATCTTTCATTGCCAAAAAAAAAAAAAATACATTTGACTAAACGCCAAAGCAAATCTATTTCCATCTTATAATTAAAAATCGCATTTGCAAATGAAAATAGTTTTTTTTTTTTTTTTTAATAAAACCAGCATCAATTCGGGAAAACGTCAACTTTATTTTCAAGAATGTTTAATTGTAGATGGTTGTGTATTTGTATGGATGTTGTTTTCGTCGTCGTTCTACAAAAGCATTCTTTTTGTTTCTGTCACATATTAGTTCTCCTTAAATCTATTCAATGTCACATTGATTACTTGTACAAAGTGGCACATATGATTAAAATATAATAACGCAGTGAAAGTGCATATGGTAAGCGCTAATTAAAAAGCGATAACATATTTTGGTGTAGAATTAATCGTATATAAGGTAAGCACGCCGCTAGAGGGACACATAAATGTACAATTAAGATTGTCATTTCTTAACCATCTAACTAGCCAGATATCCCATCAGGATCTCAAAAAGTAAATTTCAAAATGCAAGGATTATTATAAAGTGGCAGTGACTTTTTTTTTTCCCTTCATAAAATGGCAGTGACTGATAAGTCGTGGATCCTACGGCTTTTTACATCCACTACTTATACTTTTTGAGTAGGTTTTCAAGTGTTTGTTCGTGTTTTCGTTTGTTTTTATGAGTTTTCAGGTTTTGTGAGTCGAGGACAAAAGAGGGACAAAATGGAACAAAAAGAGAAAAGACCATAAAGTTGTCGTCAATATGCAGCACCGCAAAGTGGACTTGTGGCCGCATCTTTTTCCCAGGGAAATGACAGTAAGCTGAGAAAAGATCATCAACTTGTGACGAGAATGCGGCACCGCAACTTCGGAGTTGCGGTCGCATGTTGGAGATTCGAACACCCAGTGAGCCAAGCTACTTGCCTAAAGTAACGAAGCAGATTTGGCACTGCAAACTCAAGTTGCGGCCGCATCTTCAGAAGGACTAAGAAGAATTTCTGAGTGTTTTGCGGTCGCAAACTCAAGTTGCGACTGCTAACTTGGATCGCAAGTCATATATTTGTTCGAAATTTGACCTTTTGTCCTCTCTCTATAAATACTTGTACCTAGTGCTCTGTGCACATTATTGAATATTCCTCACTTTTCAGTTTTAGTTGTCTTTTAGCACTAATGAGAGCATTGAATACTATTATTGTGTGAAACTTTTAGAGAAGATTCTTCACCTTTTGTCATCTTCTTCTTTAACATTATTATAAGCTTCCATGAATATTCTCTTTACTACTACTTTTTATTTAATGAGTATGAGTAGCTAAATCATTTAGCTAAGGTTGTGGGACCAAATGTGCTATTTATGTGATTGAATTTTTGCATTCAACTCCCATTTATGAGTATGCTTTTCTATTTACTCTTTGTTCTTTAATGCTATTTAATGGTGTACAACATGATTTGTGCCTATTTATTTTTCCTTTACTTGAGAAAGAAAGGGGAAGTTAGGAAAAGAGTAAATAGCAAGAATTTGAGGCTTTTAAACCTCATCTAATGACTTGAGCTAGAGATAGGAAAGTTACTTAAAATAAAATGGGTGCTCATTCATATTCCACATCCTAAGGCTTGAGAAAGCTTAGTGATGACATTTATCACCTTGGTTGAGAAACTCTTGATAAACTTGTGTATCCCATATTTAATCGCACATACACATATGAAGGGGTTGGATTAATACCCAGTTGCATTACTTTCCATTGGAACCACAACCTTAGTGCCTTTAGAAATTGTTAATCACAAATCAAGCATTCTCTTACAAATGATCATGACAAACATTAAAACCAAACTTTTTATACATTCTCGTCTCAAGAAATATAGACTATTAGCCAAGCGTTATACTTACCGAATTTATTTCTTCATTGTATTCTCTATGAGATTCGACCCCAACCTTGTTAGGTTCTATTTGACAACGACCGTTTACTCCTATTTTAAAGGTGTAATTTGGGCGTTAGTGACGTGAAATGTAGGAGTACTATGTAATAGGATCCAATAGTGCTTCACTGATATGACATTTTATAATTAGTCCTTGAGAGGTTGATTGCACGCCATCTTTGACGTATATATTTTGGATTCTCTAAGGTCCTGTTTGGAAAGCCACCCGGATAATTGAAATTGGGTGTAGTTACACAGTTTGACCTGTTTGTTCGACTAAGTAATTTTTATTTTTAAAAATTGCAGCAATGCTCTAAAAAAGGACTCAAGCCTTTTCATTGTATACTTGTCAAATTGGCAATATGTAATGACTTTTTGTATACCTCTCCCATATATTTGCACCCCCATTGAAAAATTAAATCTCTCTATGACCTAAACTATTTTAAGAAATAACGCAAAATGTATTTATTTTGCATTTCTTTAGGCTACTATATATTGTTCAATATGCACGTCATATCATTTCGCAATTTTAATCTAATCAATTTTTTTAAATGTTAATAATTGGACAAAGTTATCATGTTTTTTACCAGTATTTTCTAAAGCATCATTTTTACACAACTTTCTTAATCCAAGTTATAAATTATATAAATTAATTAATTTGGCTCCATTGGGTTTGAAAAGTTACTAAAGTGCAAATTTCATGTAAAGGTATAGTAGTCCTAGATGAAGGAAAATAAGAAATTAGAATTGTCATTTTCTTATTTATATACTCCCTATATATAGTTAAATTTATCCTCATTTCGATAAGTTAGTTTTTATACACTATCAGAATCCATATAAAATTGATAATATTAAATTAAAGATAACTTAGTGAAAAAACTTTTTAATGTCTAGGTATGCGTAATTTATTAGAGCCAAATTTTCTTTTCCAGCTGAAGCATTTATAGATCTTACTTTACATTTAAACATGCCCTACGTCATATGTCCCTCTACATAGGCTTCTCTGAATTAAACATCCAACATTTTACTTCTTGAGGGCTGGTTTGTTTGGGAAACAACTTATCTCGGGATAACTAATCCCGAGATTAGTTATTTCACCCTCAAGCGGGGGTAAAATAAGGCTACAATCCCGGGATTAGTTATCCCGGATTTTTACTCCGACCAAACATGGGATAAGGAGGAACTAAAATTTTATCGCGAGACTATTTTTGCTAATCCTTCACAACAAACGACCCCTTGAATGACATTGTTTAATGGTGAAAATAGATTATCTTTAAAGTTTGTAGCTTTATCATATATGAATAACTTAAGATTTAGGTTATTTATTGAATTTTGTCTAAAATTAAGGTTAAAAAACACATTTGACTAGCATAAAGCCTTGACTAAGGACCGATTGAGCTGACACGGATACACTAGAAGCTGGAACGACGAATGTAGATGGGTGATACAACAGGCAAAGAGCAAGAATCCATAAGGAACTATCTTAAAAGCTGGTTTTGCTGCTGTGATATACAATATTTGGATTGAGAGGAGTGCAGGAGTATTTCAAAATAAGTCCAGACCCATGGATATCTTTGCTTCATCAAATTAAGACTGGACTTTGCATTCGAGTTAGGAGAAATCAAAGGCTATTTGATTCTATATGTATTTTATGATCTTGGTTGGTTATTGGATGCTTAGTTGTGAAAGGTTTGTTACACTAAGAAGGGACAAGCCTGGTATGACTTCACCGTCTGCTTTATATTGCAACACTTGGTAGTTATATAATCTTTAATTGCCAACCAAAAAAAAAAAAAAAAAAGCATGACTAAACACCAAAGCAAATCTATTTCCATCTTATAATTAAAAATCACATGCTCACAAATTCATAAAAATATAACAAATAATTTTCAATTTATGATCTTCAACGAGTTAATTATCATACTTTATCATGTTAGTTTATAGAATATCAAATCACTTGTGCCCTTCTGATATTTGCTACTTTTCCTACCAAATTTATTTCCTCATAAATATTTTGACAAACAAACGTTAATAATTATGAAAATCTATAAACAAAATATAATTAAACTGCAATTACATTAAATTAATTATGTACTAAAAAAAGTGACACAATTATACTTATTTAATAAAACTTATGCATTAATTTTATATTTTGAGTTTGGGCTATATTTCGTGTCAAACTAAGCTTATATTCAGAGTTTAAATCAAATTCAATATTGTTCTGAATATACTGTATACACTGTAATGGACACATTGACTGTATTCATTTGCAGTCCTTAGCAGCTAGATGCCATTTGGACTAACAAGTAAGTTGGCTATTGTCTGAAGTTGAAGTAGGTAATTAAGTAGTATTTTCCCGCCAAGCGATTCAACTAATTTACATGTTTTTTGAAGTAGTACTTTGAAGAACTCCTTATCCATTGTCTTCTTCTTGCAAGAATAATACACGACTCAACTAATTTACATGTTTTTTGAAGTAGTACTTTGAAGAACTCCTTATCCATTGTCTTCTTCTTGCAAGAATAATACACGACTCAACTAAAATCGAAAAAGAATGAGATATATATTGTAGAAAATTTCATTACTTTATTTGTAATCGAGATTGAGTGGCTAATGTTTCTTTGAGCTTATATTGTCCACCCTTGATGATTTGGATTTGCTTTTTTGAGCAAAAATGAAGAACATCATTGTTAGGTTTTATTGGGCTTGAGAAAAACTTTATCGAAGAAAACAAAGTAGGTTTATTTATTTTTGAAAGTTTGAGTTGAATCTAATCATTAAGAAAAAGTTGGGATATTAATAATTGATTTGGACTAATCGAGATCAATTTTGAAGCAAAATCGCATGGCGAAATTTATAACAATAAGTTATGACGATCTATTAAAATTTATGGTCAAATTCTAACAATTCGCAAGTATTGATTGCCAGGATCTGTGATAAAGGTAAGTTTCGTCCATTAATTAAAATCCTTACTATTCACAAGATTTGCTGCTAAGTTCTAACTGTAAAAATTCAATGAGGTCAAAACTAATACATATGTGACCCCCTAAACTTTTTTTTTTTTTTTTCCATTTTGGCACCTCGACTAAGTGTTGTTCCTATTGAACCCCTGAACTCATCCTCAAGTGTCTATCAAACATAATCCGACTTACATAGTATTCCATCTTCAAAGCTATATATATATATATATATATATATATATATATATATATATATATATATATATATATATATATATATATGTCATCTTTTGAGAGCAATTGAGAAAAAGAGTAGCTCTTAATTAAGATGGCGGTGGAAGAGAAGAACCATGTAAACTGACACATCCATGACCTAAAAAATAGATTACCACATGTCTAAAATATTACTCCACCTTCATTTCCCAATTAATTTTTGCTTCTAATAAAAATCAAATTTAGGGGGTTTGATAGACACACTTAAGGACGAATTCAGGGGGTTTAATAAAAATAACACTTAGTTGAAGTATCAAAATGAAAAAAAGGGCAAGTTTTGGGGGCAACATATGCATTAAGACAAGATCATAGTTGTGCAAAAGGAGAATGACGTATATATACATAAGAATAGAGTATATTTACAAAATATAATGATACTTTTTAGTTTACAAAACATATATGAATATTTTCGCTCAAGGCATACAAATTTCGCTCAAAATTTGTGTATAAAATATATATATCTCGCTCAAAGATTAGAATTCTCATATGTCTCGTATTTGAAAACTGTATGAAATATGTATATCTCGCTCAAAGATTAGAATTTTCATATGTTTCGTGTTTGAAAACTGTATGAAATATGTATATCTCGCTCAAAGATTAGAATTTTCATATGTTTCGTGTTTGAAAACTGTATAAATATGGTATGAAATATGTATATAAATATATAAAATTCGAATAAAGTTTATGTTAGGTTTTTGCAAATTTAGTACAACTACAACAATATTGTATACAACTTTCATATAATATTCATACACATTTAATACAATTTTGAATCTCGCTTCGAAATGCATATGAAATTTAATACAAGTACAACAACATTGTATATAATTTTCTTACAATATTAATACAAATTTAGTGCAAATTTTTCTTCTTGTTAAATGTACAGAAAGAGAATTAACACTAAAAAGCTAATTTACATCTCCATTTCTCTAATTTGTTGAGCAATGTGTCTCTGATATACGGGTTAGAGAGAATAATGTTTTAGTAGGGTTTGCGTTTTGATCGATAACCCAAAAAACTCATAAATGTAAGAAAGATCCAAAACTCAATAAATTCAAACTAAAAACTCCTATATCAATTCAATTGAAGCAATAGATCTAATCTAGAATGGTAGCAAAAATGGACAAAGCAAGGAGAGGATGGGATGTGAAAGAGGACGACAGTGCCCTGTATATAAAAATGAACATTCTTGGGCTTGACAAGGAGAACGCGAAGGTGTCAGTGGAGGAAAACAACTTTGATAAATATCAAAGGAGAAGGCGAGAAAGAATCGGAAGACGAAGAGTATAGAAGGAGATATTCAACTAGGCTGGAAATTCCTCAAATTTTATATAGATTGGATGAGATTAAGACAGAGGGAAGGACTGAGCTTTTTAATTTTTCAGATCCGTTAGGTTTCGTAATTTTATTGGTATATTTTGTAAATAAAGAAAAATATCCTTATGTTTTGTAATATGTCTTAAGTAGTATTAGTAGGTCATTTTTCCTTGTGAAAATCACAACTTTTAGACATTTTTTTGCGCGGATTGCCCTTCTTTTGGGTGGTCTTTAAATTTTGTCCCTCATATTTGTGGTCTTTAAGTTTTGCCCTTCGTTTGGAAATGTGGGCAAATACCTGAGGTTCTGGGTTCGAACCCTCGCTCAGGCATAAAATAAAAAAATAATTTCGAATCCTAAGATAATTAAAAGTACCGTGTATGCGGATGTATCTTTTCTCACTTAAGGCATAAAAACTAAAGTTATATCGGATGCAGCATAACTAAAAGTACTGTTCCGCCCCATAAGGCGAATCCCTTTCCTTAAGGCATAGTTTGGTTATGCCTTATGGGGCAGACTTTTAGTTAAGGCATAACCAAAAGTATGTCCCATAAGGCGAAACTTTTTCTTAAGGTATAAGGTAGAACTTTTCTTTAAGGCATAGACTTTGCCTGAAAAGTAAAAATAAAATAAACTATTTAATTATGCTTAAGGAAAAGTTCCGAAATTTAAATTTTAAGCCTTATGATTTTTTTAAAATTTTTTATGGGGTTCGAACACTTTTAGTTAAGGCAAAAATAACTAAAAGTAAAGACCCCCAATGGCAAACATTACATTTTTACCGGCCCATAATAAGGCCCAATTAACGAAGGGCAAAAGTTTGTCTTGATTTCGAAAAGTAAATTTTTCTTCGCTAAAACCCCAAGTTTTTAAAATAAAATATATGCCACAAGCCCCCACCGAGACGGACTTTTAGTTAAGCATAACTAAAAGTCCGCATAAAAGTTTGCCCATTAAAAGGAAAGCAGTGAAATTTTAAACTCTGTCTTGTGATTTTTTTTTTAAATTTTTGACTGAGCGGGGTTCGAGCCTGCCCCCGGAACCCATGAATTTTAAGCAAAGGCCAAAAATTAAAGACCACCAATTTGAGGGACAAAAGTTAAAGACCACCCCAGAAAAAGGACAGTTCTGCGAATTGCCCACTTTTAGAAGATCATTACATTTTGGAACTGGGCGGTAAAATTAAGACCACTCCAAAAGAAGGGCAATCCGCGCAAAAAAATGATTAATGAAACAGTAATGCAAGTTGCCCTTCATCATTATTTTCTCCAACAAAAGAAACGAAAAAGCCCAGCTCACAGCAAAGCCGCCATGGATGAAGCTGAAGCATTGAACCTGAAGAGCTTCTTGAAATGGACTACAGAACTAGGAATCTCAGACACTCCTTCAACTTCATCAGATTCATGTTTGGGACACTCCCTTTTTGTCTCTTATTTCCCTGAAGCTGGAGGGTATATATACATTAATCACGACTCTTTTCTTGATTTTTTTATATGCAGAGTGATTTGATGAATGAATGATTTTTTTTTTCTTTCCTATTGTTGTAGGAGAGGTTTAGAAGCAGCTCGTGATATTAGAAAAGGGGAATTGATACTTAGTGTTCCAAAGGGAGCATTAATGACTAGTCAAAGTCTTATGATGAATGATGAGGTGCTGTCCATTGCTGTGAAGAAGCACCCTACTCTCTCATCTACTCAGGTGATTCTTCTTTATTCTATGAATTACAACTTGGTTTTTTTTTTTTTGGACTAAAGGTAGGAACTTTATGTGTTTGGAGTTTTGTATGATCAACTAGTAATGTAAAGTTAACTCAATGTGTTACTGAAAATGTGGTACATATGAACTGAATGTAAGAGATTATGGAGCTATATATCTACAGTTGTTCTTGAAGCAAATTGGTGAAGCTCTGGTGGTTAAAGTTTCTCCTTTCTTGTTCACTAAGCTACTACTCTTTGCCCCAATTTAAATGTTCTATTTAGTTTGTATAAGATGTTATGGTAAGAGTTAAATTGTTGTTACATTTATAGGAGAGTGGATTATGTTCTGAAATGAACACTTTTTAACTAAAAAAATGGTGCTCAGTGAAATTTTGATAACTAAGTGTTGAAAAAGCTTTGGTAAGTGTAGGAGTGGCAAACGGGCGGGTCGAAAATGGGTTAAACAAAAACAGGTAAAATATCCGACCCACCCATATTTAATGGGTCGGTTTAGATGGTTACGTGTTCTTTTTAACCATTTTGCCAGCCCTAAGAAAGTGATACAATTTTGAAACAACTCAATTTACGAGTTGTTGATGTATTGAAAGGCTGGACCTTTATGTTGAATCTGCAGTTTCTTCAAATGTTTGTAGTAAGCGCTTTGCAGCGCTGGTTATGCAAAGTGAATCAAATCTCCACAGTCAGAGTGCTTCCACTTGCCCTGCTCTTTGTGATATGTTTGGCGAGTAATGATGGTTTCCTTCAGTTTGATATTTATGCTTTTTGAGCTTATTTTTACCGCAGATATTGGCTGTTGCACTTTTAAATGAAGTGAACAAGGGGAAAAGTTCTCGGTGGTGGCCCTATCTAAGGCAGTTCCCCCGTAGCTATGACACACTTGCGGATTTTGGGAAATTCGAGATGCAAGCGTTGCAAGTTTGTAGCAATCCCTACAAGTTAAAATGTATTTCATAGTAGGAAAGCACTTCTTCTGTTCACTGGATTGCTAATTTATATCATAAAAGCATCATAGTTGACTGAAACTCACCATTAAAAGCCTTCATCTGAAAATTTTCTAATGCTTTTAGATTGATGATGCCATCTGGGCTGCACAAAAGGCTTCTCGGAAGGCTGAAGAGGAGTGGAACGAAGCGAATGTGCTTATGCATGAACTCAAGCTCAAGCCACAACTCCTGGCTCTTAAGGCATGGCTCTGGGCCTCTGGTTCTGTAAGTATCAAGTAAACTCACAAGTGCTAATTTGGAATAAATCTTTATCATTTTTTAGTTAAAGTGTTTCTGATTAGAAAGACTTATTCATTGGAAGATACCTATGCTGTGCTTGATTCGTGATGCATCAAGCACTCTTTGTCTGCCTTCATTCACGATGTACTTGAGCACTCATTGTCTGTGAATTTGCTTGTTATTTTCACGGTTTAACGTGAAAAAAGTTTCTTCCTGAAGATATCCTCACGCACCATGCATATACCTTGGGATGAAGCTGGATGTTTATGCCCTGTGGGAGATTTCTTCAACTACACAGCACCTGGAGAGGAGACTTCTAATTCTGAAGATCGGGTTGCTGGAAAGGCCTTTTCTTTGCAGGAAGACGGTCCACTTAAATTGGAAACTGAATTGGCCGCTGACCATAGGCTAATAGATGCTGGATATGAGGAAGACGTTTCTTCATACCGCTTCTATGCTAGAAGAATTTACCGGAAAGGAGAACAGGTGATTCCTAAAAAACTTCCTTCCTTAGAATACTTTTTCTTTTCTGTTTGTGCGGCATTCAGTAAATTTAAAAGAAATGGTTCTTTTCCATTAATAAGTTGTGTATGGAGGGTGGTCTACTACTTGATATTCAAGAAATTAAGAACTACAAAATGAACAACGCTTGTGTCGCATTGAATATGCAGTGTCATTGTCAAAGCAGTTTGCCATCTCATTTTGCATTATGTTTCTAGTTTGAAAGAGTTGCACTGATGCCTTTAGCTTGATTGATTACTGCAGGTTCTTCTAAGCTATGGAACCTACACAAATTTGGAGCTTCTTCAACACTATGGATTTCTTCTGACTGACAACCCAAATGATAAGGCGTTTATACCTTTAGAACCAGATATGTATTCTCTCTGCTCATGGGAGAATGAGTTACTGTATATTCAGTCAGATGGGAAACCATCCTTTGCACTGCTATCAACAGTGCGATTCTGGGCAGTCCCTAAAACCAGTCGCAGGTCTGTTGTACACCAGGTTTATTCGGGAAACCTACTTTCAACAGAGAATGAAGTTGTTGCAATGAGATGGCTAGCAAGGAAATGCAGAACAATATTGGACATTCTTCCAACAACTACTGAAGAAGACTGTAAGTTGCTCGCCATCCTTGATGAATTTCAAGATATACATCAAATTGTGGAGATTAAAGAGATGCCACCAACACTTGCTAGTGAGCTTTGTGCTTTTATTAAAAGCAAGAATTTGGTCAGTGAAGGAATTTGTGCTATGTCAAGTATAGCTAGAAGGTCCATAGAGAGATGGAAACTAGCTATACTGTGGAGGTATCACTACAAAAAGATACTTTGCAATTGCATTGTACATTGTACTGAGATAATTAATGATATTATATCCCAAAGAGATTCAATACAAGGAAATCTTCATTGAGATTGTGTGTTTGCATTCGTGTTGGATTCCCTTGATAAATTGATGAGAAAACTCGACTGTGGCTCAGACAGTACCACCTTATCCTGATGAAACTGCAGGGATGAACAACTTTTTCGGAGTAGGTATGGTGGGAAATTTGAATGGTGACAAGTCCAGGAAAACGTTGCAGTTATTCTTTACGTTGCAGTTATTCTTTACCCCTGTTAAACTAGCACGCGTCACTGATTGCTTTTAGAACTTCCTTTCACAATTTTGTAAGGAAATCAAGAGGTTAGATGAAACTTTTATAGAACGAAAACATAGGTCTAAACTGTCAAAATGGAAAATCATTCAGGTTGCAATATTTTTCATCCACCAAATCACAAACTCATTGAATGCCATTCCTCACGATTATGATGAAAAGGTTATTATTCACGATTACTGTAACTTCTTGTTAAGACAAGTATTGCCCAATATCAAGTAAGAAATTCTGGTAACTCATCGGGATTTTGCTCCCAATTCTGGTGGAAATGTTATTTTCGCACCATTTTTTAAGGGGACCAAAATGCAAACGTTGGCACCCAAAAATCCTATTTGTGCAAATCATCCCTTTAACAAAAAATAGACACCTTCATAAAATTATTAAGTCATCTAAGAAGGTAATCTAGTTAATTGACATATGACATACACCATGGTTGTCCCTCTTCTTCATGGAACGTTTACATGACGAGTTGTGTCCAAAGACCTTAAACCTGAACGTTCTATAAATGGCCTTTTTATGTTTTACAAGGAAAACATTTACAATCTTGTTAATAGTTACTAATTGGACTCTTTTTATAGCACAAGACAATGCCACCTCCAGTCACAAACTTGGTTCAGTCCCTTCTGCAACAACCCATCATAGATTCTAATCTTAGAACCCAACTCACCAATTAACTGCTTTTAACAATTGCAAGGATGCAGTAGATAAACTTGAAAATTGCAATGACTTGTTGAGAACTTGTGAGTTTAAAAAGATGTTTGAGAGAGATACAAAATGCTTTTAAGCACTTGTGTTTAGGCCAAAAAATCTTCTATATATATTATAAAGCTAGGCATTAGGAGAGTAATGTGGCACCTTTCTATGGCCAAGAATCACATTTATCTTTTTTCTCCTTTTTTTGAAATTTTCCTCTATTTTTATTGGTTTTCCCTCTTATTTAAATTTAAAACAATTAAGGTTTAATGACATCTCTTTATGTAGAAATGAAAACACCGTTTCAAAACTCTCCAGAAGACATACCTTTCAAACTTCAACTGTCAGATCTTTTAATCCTCTTAATTATGCCTCCCTCATCTTCCCTTTTTAACTTGAACCAGTTCTTTCTTCCTCTTCTCTACAAGTAATTTTGTTCTTCTTCTTCTTACCATTTTCCTGTTGGAAAAAAGTATTTATGTGAACAATCACTAGATATTTGGGTGTGAAATTGCAAGAAAAGTTGACATGACCGAATGTATTTGTATGTATTTCTTACTAAAATTACAAATACATTCATTTCCATTTTAAGTCCCCTTTAATGCTTTTGTGTTTGAACATCACAAAGAATACAAGAAATTTTACGGGCAACAAAGTAATTGCATTAGTCATCAATCATCATTAAGAGTATGATTCTTCTTATAGTATGGCCTTATTTTTCCCCTTTCATTGTTAATTAGTCGAAATTTGTTTAAGAGAAGATACAAGTTTTAGGCTCCTCGGATGTTGTGTTTGATGCTGTAATTACACTCTCCAATTGGGTGTAATTACACTTGTGTGCAGTTATTTTTTAGTTTATTTCTTTTTTTTTTTTAATTTATATTATTATTTTTTAATTTCTTTGCTTTTCTAATTTATTTTTTATTTCTATTAATTAATTAATTTTTTATTTTTACTTTTTAATTAATTTTATAAATATATTTTTCTTTTTATATTATTTATATTTCATTTCCTTTCTTCTCATTCACAACCTTTTAAGGTTCCATGTAATTGCTCTTATTTTTTATTTTATTTATTTTATTCATATTTATATATATATATATATTATTATTCTAATTTTATAAACTATATCTCTTAATATTAGAAAGAATGAGTCATTAACAAACTTGGCATACAATGAGTGACGTTATTAAAGTAGAATTTTGTGTGAATGCCGTTATAGACTTATATTTTCCCTTTCTTTTGAATTATGTATTTACTGCTTACGTGAAACTTACTTATGTAATGTTGGAATTTGGCATAAGAGTATTATGTTAAAAAAATTCTTTTGGATTCTTTTGAATTTAAGTTATATTTTCGACTTTAATTTTTTTGCTTTAGTACTATTGACTTTTTATTTCACATTTCTTGTTGTTTATTTTTTACTTATAATTGATAGAATTTTTGTTAAACATTTGAATAATATTGTGGCATTATATTTATAATTTTTTTTTTTTAAACATCAAATCCCATGATGTTTTCACAAAAAAAAAGTATGCTTTTAAGTTTTATAATCAATTAAAATAAAAATATTATTAATTTGAAATTATATATCAACTATTTTTTACAATATTAGTTACAAATATATGATTATTAATTAACATATTTTCAAGAAACAATGTGTTATTAAATAGCTAATTTAATATCATTTATAAAGACACATATTTTTAAATATTAATTTTAAATTTTTTATAGTTAAGTTTTATTTTTAAATTAAACTAAGCGTAATTACACGCTCGTAATTTCGTAATTACATTATGACAAACAAACAGGTCATTGTAATTACAATACTGTGTAATTACTAGGCTGTGTAATTACTAGGGTAGTAATTACACCAATTCCAATTACCAGGTGGCTTTCCAAACAGACCCTTAGTGTTTATGGGGCGTAACTTTTTGTGATTTCATGCGCTCATAAAAGGCTCACGACTATCATTGATGCGTTCATGGATTTTTTCCCTTGATGTTATTCAATTCCTTGTGTATTTAGATATTATGAGAATTTTCAAGTAACTTTGACAGACTTTAAAAATTCATTGTTTTAGTTTTTAGAATGAGAATAAATTGTTTTTACAGTGTGCCTTTAATTTCCCTTTTTGTTTTGGTAATCGACTGATATATATATTTTTTTTAATCAAGTTGTTGCTCTCAGGAAGAGATTCAAAGATGTGTCATATTTTGCTCACGTTTTATTTCCTCTTTCCTCCATACACTTCCTTAGTGTTATGTGAAACTGCAATTTTTATGCATATTAGCATGTATTAATTTTACACTGATGCATTTATATTATACAAAATTTCATTTCTTTGGTACAAAAACAAATTAAACTAGAGATAGCGATTGCTGTTTTTACCTTTATTTTATTTACAGAAAAAGGTCAAAATGCCCTTAAATTATGTGACATTGATCCAAAAATGCCCCTGTCATTAATGGATTGGTCCAAAATGCCTCTATTGTCACTTTATTGGGTCAAAAATGCCTTTTCCCACAATTCTTAATGTCATTTTTGAGAAATTTTTCCCGTGACAAGGAAAATCCAAAGTAAGGGCTATCTCCACCCAAAGAAGATACAAAAAGCTCATAGATTTCTTTGAAAAGTTTGAAATTTGCCCCACTTTACAAATAAGAAAAGAAAAGACGATAGATCCATCAATCCATAAAGATGGCAAAATGAAAAAGATTAGTCCGTTAGGAGAATTTAGAACAAAGTTTCTTTCATTTATTGAATTACTATACTCGAGTGGGCTTGCAATAATGTATTATGTATCTTGTATTGAGTATCTACACTGATACATAACCTGAAAATTAATTAATTGGCATCTCTTTCAAATTATGATCATTTACTCTTTTGCATGAAAACAAACTTTTTATTCTGTGGCAATAAAAAAAAAAGGTTGTGGGATTATAAATCAAGTCAAATTCTTAGCACTAAGATCAAAGGCATAATAAATTTCAATGTTCCAGCTGAGACATATACAAATTTCTAACCACACATATGACATTTCATGTTAGAATATGACATTTTATTGTAAATATCCAAGACAAGCATTTATGGCACTTCTTGGTCATGCGTCTATAAATTGTAATTAGACACCTTTTGTGATTATTACAGATGAACAACTTTGGGGTTTTTGATACATCTTATAGGCTGAAATAGGGTTCAAGGGATGCGGTAATATTTTTTTTTTTTTTTTTTTTAAAGTTTTCTCAATTTCTTTATGACATGTTAATTTAGGAGAAGGTTATAGAAGAACAAATTTTCCACGTTTAATGAAACAAAATCAAATATGTACCTACTTTAAAGTATAATATTAACATATGGAGTTCGAAAATTTATGTAAAAAATTGAAATCAAAGGAATGCATTTTTAATTTTATCAAAACATATAGTTGTGAAAAGTGAGGGTCAATTTTTTAGGTGTGTACAACCTATTTTTTCAATTATATTTTAAATACTCTGATATTAAAAAATAATTTTAAAAAAAGGATCATTTCATGAATTTAGCAAGATTTTTTTTTTTCAACCGCGCGAAGCGCAGTCAAATTTACTAGTTACAAAATAAACCAAAAGCCAAAGGTTGGATATTTTCAACTTACCTTTTAGCTCGTAAGCTACTTTTAAAATGCTACTTTAACCCCATGTTTGTGATAAAAGTTTTGGGGAAACAGATATCTAAACTTCTAAAGTGCCATTACGGTGAAAGTGTAAAACATAAACTTACATTAAAATATCTAAAATGCCATTAATGTATCGGTTGAAATTACAATATTGCCCTTAGTAGACAATCTTATTCGACATCGGTTCCACTTTTCACCTTGTTCCATTGAGACCAGTTAACATTTCTTTTAACAGACACTTTTGGGGTATTTTATCTAACAAAACCAACACCCACCATGCACACATCCAACCCTCAAAAGCCCAAATTTTTAATGGTCAAACTGCTTTTAATTTACAAGTTAGTGAATTTACAATTAAATGACTTGACACAATTTAAATGAAGTTGACACAATTTAAAGAGATACAAAATGACATAATTTAATTGGCCACTTAATTCACGTAGGAGATGACTGGTGTTGGTTTTTTCGATAAGCAGCTGGTTAAAAGTGTTTGGGGAACGGAATAGGAATAGTGCCATTCAATTAAACAAATAAAATTACAGAAGTGGAGGATGGGTTTGGCCTTTGTTTTTCTTTTCCAGTTCAAGACTTTCACTGGGACTGCCTGCTCAACCCATAAACCCTAGCAGTAGAAGAAATGTGGAGAAGAAGAATCACTTCACTACTATCATCTTCACTCCAAAATGCTCCAATCAACAAGATTTCACAACCCATATTCCGACCTTTCCAAAAGTCTCAATCTTTACAACACCCCATTGGATCATTGGGTTTGCAGTTTCAAAGAGCTTACAGTCTTTTAAGCCTAAATGATTTGCAAGATAACAAGGGTTCAAGAAAGCAGAAAACCCGAAAAGGAAGAGGTATCGGGTCGGGTAAAGGAAAAACTGCGGGTCGAGGACATAAGGGTCAGAAAGCTAGAGGAACATATAAATTTGGGTTTGAAGGTGGACAGACTCCTCTTCGTCGTCGTGTCCCTAAACGCGGGTTTAAGAACCCGTTTAGTCTTGAATTTCAGGTATTTTCGGAAAGTTTGAATCATGTCAAAGTTTGAATTTTTGAATAGTTTGAATGTTCTTGAAAAGGTTATACTCCATCCGTTTCGATTTCTTTGTCTGGTTTTGACTTGGCATGGGATTTGACTTTTGAATCTTGTGGATGTTAATTAAGGATGTGTATAATGTACAAAAATGTCCTTTGAGTCTTGTGGTTGTAAACTTGTTGTATAGAATGTTTATTGTCAACTTACTTAATATAGAGAGAGGCACTCTTTTTGGGACATACCGAAGAGGAAATTAAGACACCTAAATTGGGACAGAGTGAGTATATAAAATAGCTTTAAAAGAATTTTGATAGAGGGGAGTATTCATTGAGTAAATATGACATGTCACATGTTAGTTTCTGGTTGTTCTACACAACTTTTGTCAATGTAAAATCTAATCAACAGAAAGTAGGACATGTGCAATGGGAAGTGGTAGTTTGGAAAATTTGATAGTTGTGAGTGTTTTTTTATAACCAGTTTGTCAGTGTTTTATGTGAAGGTAGTATAAATTAGCTATTTGGTGGAATGTTATTGTGCCTGTTTTGAGAGACTTTGATATGGATGCTTGGAATTAGTCACAGGATGAGTGTAGCTGATGTTCTAATTTTACTGTATGTTGCTTTAGGAAGTTAGGTTCATAATTAGAATCGATGTTCCTTATGAAAGAGAACAATATAGAACAATCAAAGGTGCCGCCCTTATGATCTTATTAAAAATAGAAAGGCGAAATGTGTTAGTACTTAGGGGTTGTTTGGTTCAAATACTTCATCACTATGTAGTTTCAGGGGAAACTTGATATAACTGAAATCTAAAAGTTCAATATGATTGAATTATGTAAGTCAAATTATAAATAATAAAAGATAAATGTTAACATAAGGACTCTTAAAGTAGTACCTTTGATGAGCAAATACCTATGTACTCAAATCAAGAAAAGTTGAAAGCAAGTGCCAATAAAGTTGAACGAAAATGACATAGGGCCATTGGGAAGCTGGCATTTCAAAATTGCTCAAAATAAAGGTGGTTACTTGATGGACGCTAGCAACATCAAAATATTTCACCTACAAGGAGAATGGCCGGATTGCAACTTCATCAGTCCATATTAGGAGCCATTGTTTCCAAAGGCAAACAGCTGAGAATGGGATCCTTGTTTCACAACCTTTCCATTTTTAATCACAGCTTTGGTCTCTGCCTTCTGTATCGTTGGTAGGCGATGAGTACACCTGCACTTGTTCTACTGATCATCATCTTCTCCAATGCTTCTTGTACCAAGTTCTTGATAACACTAGCAAGCGTGCTGGTTGCCTCGCCCAGCAGAAGTGTAGTCCGCCTAACCCTTACACGCATTTTATTGTAGTCAGTTTCTCTCCTTGGGAAAGGTTTGCCTAAGTTTTGCGAGAGAATTAGATAGATGCTTTTGAGAAGAGAGTTATCAATCTCCTTAAAGAAAATGACCTAAGAGAGTAGATCCAATTGAAAGACAATCCTTCAGACCAACATCAGAAGGGGGCCTATGCGTCTTTATCTTTCTGTCATGGCAAGGTTAAAAGACAGCTAATTCTAGCAATCAAAAGTTGTATCAATGGTTGCTCTTGGTTGCAGCCAAGGTCAATTGAAATAAGACCAATCTTAATGGCTAATTCCGTGTTGCGAAACTGATGCCACGTCTTATATAAAATCCAAATTGTTTCCAACTTAAAGAAGATCCAAAAGATAGTTGACAACTGAGATAAAGATTAAGTAGATCTCAGACTAAAAACTAAAGTACTGTTGAATAATAACAGTTTTGCTTCTTGTCCAAAAATAAGTAGGTCTCATTCAAGAAACAGATCTATAACCATTATTGTATTATGAGTGTAATACTATCCATTGAAAAGTTTCCAGTGTTTCAACCCGTTTTAATCACATCCATCACACAAAATTGCACATGAAAAGCAAGGACAAGACTTCTAACATGAAACGGCACAAAAGGAGGGATTGAATTGAATTAAAAAGCAGAAAAAAGAGATGTGGTTTCTATTACCAAACACTTCTATAAGTTAAATCCGCATTTGTTATTAAGCCGCCTGACAGATATGTGCCTAAAAAATGTACAAGGAGGCAGTGATAGTCCTTTGATTGGTCACTGCTTCACTTGCTAGCTGGCTTCCTTCACTCTGTGCCTTTTGGGATCTTTCCGACATTCTTTTCATCAGAACACTTCGCGAGTAGAAGCTTGCTGTGAGTAAAGGTTGTATAGATATTCGTACAACTTCTACCTAAATATGTTGTTTGCACCATACAAGTGCTATCCAGTTATCATGTCAGGCACAGCTTTTTGTTACTAAAAGTCCCTTTTTTGGATGATATGGTAAATACGTTACTAATATTATTTTGTGCTTGAGTAAAGATATGTGAAGATTTATTTGGATATTGAAACCACTGATGGTTTTAAACCTTTGGATTAATGCTAGTGGTTATCTTCTGTTTAATTGTTCCTTGTTTATGTGCTCCATGCAGCCAGTTGGGTTGGGAAAGATTGCAAAGCTGATAAATGCCGGGAAGATTGATTCATCAGAATTGATAACAATGAAAACTCTAAAGGTAATTGTAGCTTATGGTGTAACAATAACATGATATTGCTCAAGCATATAGCACCTTGCCTTGCAAATCAACTTCTTGTGCCAATAGGATTGTGGTGCAATAGGGAAGCAAATAGGAGATGGAGCCAGGTTGATGGGGCGTGGAGCTGAACGTATTCAATGGCCCATCCATCTAGAGGTAATATTCAGTTAAGACTATTAGAATAAATAAACTAAGTTGCTCGGACTCTTCACTTTCGGAGCCGCACCCGTGTCGACACGACGTGGGTGTAGGATCTGTACCGCATCTGGTCAATTGATTTTCGATACTTTGACCAAAACCAACGGAGAAATTTGGGACAGATACAATGATTTTTGTAATCAAAACAGAAGTGAAATTGAAGAAAATGGAATACCTTGTATATAGAAATTTTTATGTTTCCTCTTGATCAATATTTTCTCCATGGAATACCTTGTAAGCTTTTCACATGATGTCTCATAATTTAAACATATTTTTATAGCTCTATTTTTAGATATTTGAATTATTTTTTTGCCGAATCCCCGCACCCAGTATCCGTAATTCGATCCGTACCCCCCGAATCTTAAAATTTAGATCATGAAGAATCCGACCTCTAGATCCGCACCCGTATCGGACACCCGCACCCGAGTCGGAGCAACTTATAGAATATAGCCTGTTTTATTCTTAGTTTGCTTATATTTTCTTTTGCTCTTGGTTTGCTTTAGTTTTTCTCAGTTTACTTTTGTTTTTCTCTAATATATTAAATTTGGTTTTACACTTAATATAAAGTTACATTTGGTAGAAATAACATCAATTCTAGTTTGAATTTGAATTGCTAAGTGGATCTTGACTTGTACTGCTATTTATAGTAAATGCATTGCAAGGTATAAGTAATTGTAAAAGCTCACGTCAGTTTAGCACTTCCAGAAATTTGCTGTGTACCATCAAAATATTGATGGGAGGGGATATTTTCCTGTTCCTTAGATGTTAAAGTATTTTTGTTTTCCTTAATTTACATCTGGGCATGGATATGTTTGGCATGATCCTATTTTTTCTCGTTGTTTATAGTATCAATATATTGAGAATATGCAATCACATTGGCCGCTAAAATGACCATTGATGTCTGGCGTCTCAAGTACTCATCCAACATCAACTGTTGATGACAGGTCTCAAGGGTGACTGCTAGAGCTAAAGCAGCTGTGGAAGCAGCAGGTGGGACTGTAAGGAGAGTGCATTACAACAAACTTGGGCTGCGGGCCCTACTGAAGCCCGAGTGGTTCGAGAAAAAGGGAAGGTTGCTCCCAAGAGCAGCAAGGCCTCCACCGAAACTGAAGGATAAAGTGGATAGCATCGGGCGGTTACCTGCCCCAACCAAGCCACTTCCTTTTGCAACTGAAGATGCTGAGGCCATGTCCGCTGCTCCGGCTTGATGCTGACTAGCTTTCCTCATGTTTTATAGATCTAGGTTCCATTGCAATGGAGCAGTTTTTGGCTTCATGTAGCTTGCCCTACAGCCTTTATACTTGGTTTTGAGTGTTCCCCAATTGCCATAGATATTCAGAAATAAAATATTTTCACTTGTTTGAAGTTTTTGAGTGACCAAAAGTTTTCACTCAAGGATGTATTTCATAGGTATATCTGGACTATAACTTTTGCTTCCTTAGATTGAAACCGGGGGTCTCAATATTTCATTCCAAATGCAGGCATATGAAGATGATTTTTTTTTTCTTAGAGATAGTAACCTTCTTCTTAACATTCCTAAGTGTACCTTTTCTATTGACGAGATAAAGCTTTTCTGAAGATTGACAATTCGTTTAATTTAGTGCAAACTGGACTAACATTTACTTTTTCAAAGTGATGAGATAAAGCTTTGTAGACAATTGGTATAGCAAATAGCATTTTTTGGTATCTAAAAGTAAAAAAAGTCTGAGCTAAAGCTATATATATCCGGCCTTAAGGTTGATTGCCTTAAAGTTTTTTTTCGCAATTTTATAGCACAAGTTAGGTCTGGAGGGCTGATAGTATCATAGTTAAACAGAAAACACTTTTAAGAGACTCATGGTGAAAACTATGATGGAAGTATGCTTATGTTCTTGTTGCCATGAAAGACAGAGAAAACTTGATGATCTCATTTGAACTACTTGTTTGACATTTGTCCTCCCTTCACATTTGGTTACATTTTAAACATCAGATACTTCAGAAGAATTATCCTCTATTTTGGTCATTCACCAACACCATTAGATCTTCTCTAGCTTGAGTTAGCTCACCAACATTATTTTCCTCGACAATTGTCTCATGAGTCTTCTATTTGTCATGTGGATCAAACTGCAGACTCAATAATGTTTTTGTTAGATAATCTCTTTCTAATTTTATAGTGAGAAACTATTTTGATGTTTGTTGTCTTTCTCGGGTTATTCATATATATAATTCGTCGATCAGTAGATATCCTGTTCCACTCCCATCTTTTTATTTTTTGGCGTTGTTACTTTCCTTCTCAAACCATGTCCAGGCAATATATAGTTTGCATTGAAGAAGTGTACACATCTTTTGAAGTCCGGCAGAAGAGGGAATCCCAAATACTACCCTCTAAAGTTATCCGCGGACCGCGGTCAAGTGTTAATGAAACATACGTCATTGCCTTTTAACCAAGAAAATTATCATTACAAATAGTATATTGATTGGAATTATAAAGATTCTGGCAAAATCTTTATAATTGTAACATATGACTTGGCGTTCATTTGTGTGCTGCACAATTGTGATTTAAGAGTCCTATTTTTCTGATTAGTTTATGTAAGAGCTTAATCAAAATTTTACCTTCTACTGGATCTCCCATTACTTTGATCCTGATTGTGAAGAACTGATGATCTTTTCCAACTGCAGAACTAAGAAGACGGTAAATCCTTGTACATTAGAATTCAACTTAGACCTCTATTAATTCTTCTTTTCAACATAAACTATTATATTTAAATTGTTTTGACAATGAATTAATAATGAGACAAGCAAAGGTCTTCTTTGTTGGAAGTTTTTTTATAACACTTCCAGTTCCAGCAAAGAGGAACTTCTGCTGGAAGTGTTATCATCTGTATGTGAAACTGACTCCTGGATAGGAATTGTACCCTAAACTATGATTCAAGCTCCTAATTATTAATCAGACATGCAAGATGACATATGTTCTCTCCTTTATCCCAAATTTCCAATCTCTGTTACTTGGTGTGCAGTCAGACAAATTACCTCTTTTACTACATATCGTCTTTCTATTGCATATGTTCTAAAATCAAAGAGTTATATGGAATATGTTGAGAAATGTGAAACTATTTTGTAGTCAAAAGCCAAAAAAAAAAAATGATTGTGAATGTTTTAACATGATTTAAGTGGATGATCTGCTGCAGGGAAATTGTGAGAGGGGAAGAAAGAATATATAAGTGCTCCAATATAGGAGATCACTATTGATCTGCTGCAAAATGGAATGCTGAGATATGCTACTTTGTATAGACAGATGGCCCGAGGGACATTGATGAAAAGGCAATTTTCTTTTATACGTATCTTTTTTCTGTATTTATGACTTTCACATGTATCTTTCTGTTTCCATAGGCTCTGCATTTTTTGAGGTATAACATGACCATTAAGTGCGTTAGCATTCAGCATTCTACTATAAGATAAGCAGAAGATTGCTTCTCTTCTGAAGCTAATTAGATAGAAATATGCTGTTTCTCTTTTCATATAATGTTTGATTGGCGATAAGTTCTAATAGAGGTGCCTCAATATTCTGACTGCTTTGCAGATATACTGTAAATATTTTTCTATACATATCCAAAAGATCCTGTAATATTTCTCTTAATTGGTTTTGATTTCTTTCCTTATATAGGATTCTTGTAACTGTATAAAATCCTTCATATTCATGAATAGAGTCATTAAGGTCCTGCAGATTGGATTTTGGCTTGCTGCTCCAGCATGTCTCGTCATTCAAGACACATTCTGGTATTCTTCTCGAGTTGGATCTGTATTTGAAGGTGTACTATTCACTTTGTCTCCATTGTAATTTCCTGTTATTGTCTTCGTACTGTTTTGCGTAAGGTTCAGTTTTTGTGTGAAGAAGCTGCTAATTTCTTGAGAAACAGATAGTAGTTATTTGCTCCCATTATCAGTTTCTTCACTAAACATTAGTTAAGGTTCAGTTTTTGTGTGAAGAAGCTGCTAATTTCTTGAGAAACAGATAGTAGTTATTTGCTCCCATTGTCAGTTTCTTCACTAAAAAGTAGTTGAAAATGTTACTTCATGAAGTTTCGGTGACCGAAATAGTTCCGGCATTACCCAAAATTACAGTTCATAAATTAAATAGGTCTAATTATTTAGACTGGAGTAGGAAAATCAGGGTCTACTTGCGTAGTGTTGAAAAGGATGACCATCTTAGTGAGGACCCTCCAACTGATGAAACTAAAAAGTCTTGGATGAGAGATGATGCTAGACTGTTCTTGCAAATTATAAACTCTATTGACAATGAAGTAGGTGGTTTGGTTAAATTTTTCATTGGTCACATTTTGACAAGAAAAACAATCTTTTCATTTTTTTTTTAATAATCCAGATTTTATTTGAAAAATAAAAGTGTCCTAAGAAAATGAAATCATGAATATCAAGATTTTTAAGGCATTCTAAAAAATAATCAAGTTTTCCATATTTTAAAAAAAAAATCCATGTTTTCAGTTTTTTTTTTTTTTGACGAGTTTTTAAAAAAATCAAATTTTAAGATCTTTTAAATATCCTTTTTTTTTTTTTGAAGAAAATACGATTTTTCATTTTTTTTATAACAGGGTTATTGGTTCATCTATGATTTAATAATAATGCTTAGTTGTTTTTAACTTAAAACGGATGGATGATGTTTTTATATATATATATATATATATATATATATATATATATGTCTCTGTGTGTGTGTGTGTCTATATATATATATATACTTATTTTTTTATTGACCTTTGAATAATTTATGTATGTTATTGGTTAACGTTTCTCTTTGGCAGAAGATTTGTATACTGAGTCGTTTAACTACTACTATTTTTGTGGAAAATTGTAAAACTATTGAATAACAATTTCCGAAAATGATAATTCAAATAAGGAAAGAATTTATATTTATATAAGTAAAATCTTACTCAATATCAAATTTCTAATTACTAGGAGTTCTTATATGGTTCAAATTTTTCTTTAATTTGAAAGTATTAAATATTTGAAAAATTATTAAATGACAAAAACAACCAGTATAATCCCACAAAGTGGGTAAATCTTGTTCGTTTTGAAATCTATTCTTCAATTTTTAGATTTTTTTTTTTTTTTTTTTGTGTGTGTGTGTGTGAAAGCTGATTTGCTCATTTTCATACAAAATTAGATAAAAAATTGTTTATAAATTTAAGAAATATATCGCAACACAAGCGTGAATAGTGTTAATTTTTACTTTATACACATGCACAAATAATTTGAGGTGGCTTATAAATTCGTTTTTTTTTTTTTTATGTAAATTAAAGTGGTTTAATCATTAACAATAGATAGAAAACTTAAAGGAAAAAAAATATATGTTAACAGGAATTTTTCTTTTTAGTAACATAAACACTCCTAATCCTCAAAGGAACCCAAAGTGGTAAAGTTTTAAGATCCTGCTTAGCTTATTCAATAAAAGAATAAACTATGCTCCATAGAAGTACTTATTTAATTTTATTGTGTTTACTTTTTACTTCTAGAAACATATTATTATATATGGTTTTCTATTGATCATATGCACGTATAAATAGGCAAGTGCTTTTATTTATTAATACTTAGTTCTTTTCCTTTCATTAAATATTTGTACTCATAGAGTTATGTTTTGTAAACTATTTAGTTCTAAACTCAAGTATATCATAAAAATAAAACACAAACTAAAAATGTACATTATTAAAAGGATTTAGTTTTAAATTCTAAAGTCTCCCAAGAAATAATTTAGGTGTACCTTTTAAGCCTAAATGCCATTGAATTCTAAAATCTTTTACACCGGCCAGGTCAAAATATCATTGAACTCTAATTTTCTTTTTTACTTTTGTTTTTAATTTTCTTTTATTTGTTTGTATATTGTTATATTTTTGTTTCTTTTATGAAAAATATTGAAATGGACTCTGATCACATGCATATTGTTTATGGGACGAAAAGAAAGAAAATTATATGACCGTTCTTTAAGTTAAAGAGGTAGAAGTCATACCTCAAAATAGTTCTTGCATCTATGGAGCATGGCACATTCATCCTAATTATTCATGGCCTGTACATATTTCAAACACATGTTAGGAATTAGAAAAAGAACTGAAAAAACACAATATTTAACACAAATAGTGACAATGACTTTTTTAAATATTTCTAAATAAAATTCAACACATATTATATGAAACAATTTAAACTAAAACTAAGGATTATATTCAATTTGATCATATGCATATAAGTGGACAAGCATCCTATGCAAATCTAATTAAAATTAAAAAAAAAATACAAAAACAAAAAGGAAAAAGACATTAGGAGTTTAGGACCATACTTCTCGAATTAATGGTGCAAGTAGCTCTCTATATATAAGCAATAGGCGGCTGAAAATTGTATATAAGGTAAGTTTAATTGAATACAAAGTCTTAAAAATTAGGGTTTCCTACCTATGGCAAAAAAGGAATGATTTAATACCTTTTTAAAATTATTTTTTAATTTTAAATAGGCAATTAGTAAATGACGATTTTGTCTACTGCGGAGTCTTTTAATAAAGGGCAAAAAGTTCAATCAACATTTCTAAGGTCCTTCACACTTTTAATATAATATATATTAAGAAGTGTTAAAAAGTGTGAGTCTGAATACATAAGTTTTTTCTAGGTGGATACAGACTGATTGACTATTTGTTTTTTAAATATATGAATGTGCATAATATATTTATTTATACATAATAAATATATAATTCAAATAAAAAATAAATATAAACTTAATAAAATAAAAATATTATTTGATAAGAAAATAAAACACTTATGTTCACTAGGTTTTGGTGATGGTTGGTGCTAGCTGCTAGTAATGGCGGTGGTTATAGTTGTGACAGTGGAGGTGATTGGTGTTGTAGTGACTAGCGCTATAGTGGTGGTTGGTTATAATGGTGGAGTTGTTGATGTTAGTAATTGACAACGTTGGTGGGGGCGTCTTGGTGAGTGACGATGTTGTTGATAGTAGTTGGTGGCGGTGCCAGTTATGATGGTAAAGGTGGTTAGTAATAAGGACTGGTTGAAATGGTGGTAGTGGTGGCGGCAGCAACGATGACGGTGGTGGTTATTGATATAATTATAATGATGGAGGTGGTAAGTGTGATAGCGACTGACAATAGTGGTTGCCAACAGGGATAATTATCATTGATGGTTGTGGTGGCAGATGTGGTTGGTGATAACAGCTGGTAGTTAGTGACGGTGATAACGATGATGGTGATGGCATATGTGGTTGGTGATAATGGCTGGTAGTTGGCGGCGGTGATAATGATGATTACGATGGCAAAGATGGTCGAGTGAGGGTGAGGGTAAGGGTGGAGGGGTGGGTTGTGGGGGTTGAGAGGGTAGGAGTAGGGGTTGTGATGGCAGAGGTCGTTGGTGGGGGTGAGGGTGGAGAGTGTGCATGGGTGATGGTTGGTGGGTGGGTGTGGATAGAGTGGTTGTAAAAATTATTCATACAAAAATACTTCTTAATGATATTAAGATTTTGTTCAAGATCTTAATGAATATGACTTATTCAGACCAAATAATTGCTTAGATTTAAATGTAAAGAAATGCACTTAATGGTATAAGGTCCGCACCATTCATTCAAACTTCCATTAAGTGCAAAATAGAGGCCTAAAATGGGGTAGGCAAAAAAATACTTCATCCGTCTCAATTGAAGTGTCTTATTTTTTATTTTATTTTTGGTCTGTACCAAAACGTGTGTCTTTCTAAGCTGAATTGACAATTCAACTCAAGACAAAAAATTCTCTATTTATTTCTTGAACTCCCCGCCTAGTCAAACTAAGACACTTAAATTGAGACTCAGAGACTACTAAAAGAGGTGAATTTAGAATTTACTTTTAAATTTGTCTTTCACACCTCTCAAATGGTCTCAATTTCCTCAAATTATTTCTATTAACAAAGTCAGTAGTGATTTTCATTCCAACAATATTTGAAAAATAAACGAGCATAACGACCAAATAAAGATAGTAAAAACGAAATTGAGGTATGAAAAAGAGTTATTGGTACATAGACTTTTTGGGACCTAGACCAACTTGACAGAAAAACTGAGAAAGCTAAGATTAACAGTTAAACAAAAATCTACTTCGAATTTTAAAACAAGAATCAATGAGTTCAACTACGGCATGGAGATGCAACACCTCACCGACTAAAAGGGAGCACATTGTGGAAACGTCATTTGTGTTGGTACAAACAAGTAGTTTAGTCAAATGTCAATTGGCAATAATATCACACGGGCTACATTGTTGTTGTCTATTGGCAATAAATCATACACATAAGTAATGAGAGCTTGAGCACTTTTTTCGGGTGGCTTTTATAATTGACCAGTCTGGAAGAGCCGTGCCAAAACTCCAACGGATATGCAAGCTACTCACCGTGAATGAGCAATTTGCAAGATCTGACATAGTAATTTGAAACCAGCACATATTTGAACTTGCAATTGTTCTCAAGCTCATAAGATAGGAAAATGGGTTCTGACTTTCTTGCGTCGGAATTTGTTCAAGTTTCTTTCAAGCAAATAACATATGCTTGATTTTGATGATTTTGCTTGAGATTAGATTTGGAACAATGAAACCATTTGGACTCTCAGTACGTAAAGAGTTGGTTGTGTGCTTCTACTCACGATAGGAAAAAAAATCAATCAATTAACTTAAGAATGTGAGAATTAGAAAAAGAAATGACGAAATAAAGTGATGCTGTTAGTACCAATCGGCAGGTTGAGGACTTACCAACATCCCTCCTAAAATAATTCGGTTTTTGTACCTTTGTAACAAGTTTTTTTCTTAGGTACCTCCTGGCATCAAAAGAAGCTACCTTTTTTTTTTGACAATGCAAAAGAAGCTACCTTTATAACAAGAGATGACAACTCTTGGATGTTGATGCTCAGTTCAAATATAAAACTACCATCTCTTTCCTCCATTTACAGGCCAAAAGAAATAAAACAACCAAAAAATGAGGAGAAAGGAATTGAAAATTAGGTTATGCAGATATCCGTCTACTCTACTCCCCATTTTCACACTCGCTCAAGTGTTTTTAATGGTAGATGCTACGGTATTATAAGCTTGGTTAATTTCATCTTCTGTCATCTCAATTGTATCATCGCTGTCATATGCAGCATTAACTTTGGCAACGTCACTAGCCTTTCCACTCACACAAGTCCTCTGCTCATCGTCTTCTCTATTTCGGTACTCCAGCTCATAAATTTGTTTACAGGTCACAGCTTGTTTGCAAAGATCCTTGTGTAGTTTAGCTGATCCAACACAAGTCCCATCAAACTTAGCCAACTCCTCAACCGCCCGAGGGATGCATTCCCACTGCTCAGTTATTTGACGCATATCCTAGAGAGTTGACATCAACAAAGAAAAAACATAAATAAATTGGAATATGAGTCAAAGACATCATCAAAATGTATAGAATAGAAAAGAAACTGCCAAAACCTTTTACTTCAGTGATCACTTTTTTCTTTAATCGCTACAATGAACTTATACAACAAAAGTTCCACCAACTCTTGTTCCAAAAAATCAACAAGAATAAAGCTAGAATTATTTAAACGATCAAGGACTTAAGGCATGACGAAGTTTCTCCATAGGAAAGCAAAATATTCAAAGGATAGGCTAAGCAAATAAATTTACAACCTTCCGTCCATTTCCTTTCAACTTGAAATCCAGATCGAAAGACAATTTTAGCCCTAATAATGGAACTGTATACTCTTTCAAAAGTGCAACTCAAACTTCTCCCCAAAGGAAAAGCCATAGAAGTTTTTCAATGGGTTCATCACACCACCTTGGTCAATCATCTATCAGCATATTTGTTCCCTGTTGAAGTTATTCATGAAAACTGATATTCCAGCCATTATGCATAATGTTCTCACTTGATGGGACTCAATTAAGGAAGCGCAAACAATTATGCCCTGTATGCTAAAAGTAAGTCTGCTACAAGATGTAACAGAGGCCATCGGCTCATTCAGCTCCATGTAGCTGTGCCATTGCTCCACCTTCTGCTATCACTGACTTCGAAACCAGTAGACCTTGGCCATCGTTTAACACCACCACCCTATAAAACCACCTACAACCTAATGTGCCTCCATGATAGCCACAACATCCAGTGTCCACGCGACACTGGTTAGTACTGCCACATTTACAGGTAGAATTGACTGCCTTCACTCTCGCTACCTTCCTCCATGTACATAATGTATTTGCGATTCAAGAATACTCTCAGAAAACAAATATTCATGATGGCATGACAAATTACTTAATAAACGCAAATTCTATCATGAAAATGCTGTTTAGTGATAAACTATGGCAAAACCCAAAAAAAGAATGCAGCCTAAGATAAAATAAATTAGACAAAGAGTTGCAATGCTAATTATTTGTTCTAGACTGCTAACTAATTTCTTTATAGAGTACATATAAGCAGCGGTAACTAATTTGTAAAACATAAAATGCTATTTACTTTATCATCCATAGTAATAACTAATTTGTGAAAACAGCCCAACATCAATAATCAAACTATGCATCACTCCCAAACTAGTTGGGTTCAACTACATGAAAAAGAGTCCAAGATCAATAGTGCTACTTAATTCTTAGCAACAGAATACATAAACAATAAATTGGCAAGAAGGAAGTCCTGAGGCAAAACTATAGCAGTTCCAAATGGTGATAAGGCGGGAACAAGTTTACAGCAAATGGTTAAGTTAATAACTATTGTAGTTGCCCTCGAGGTTTTTTTCCACGGCGATCGTATAGATTACTAAAGGATATCCAAAATAGCAAGTAAGAGACTAGCAACATAATACTTATTCAATATAATCCAAACATTATAGAAAAAAATTGCGGAATTCTGGCAAAAGTAATTTACCTGCCCTTGCTTCAGAGAATCTATGGCATCCTGTAAACAGGTTAGAATTCCCTCAGCAGCTATTTTCTTCATCTCATGCGGCTCTGGCTGTATCAAAATTAAATTTGATGGAGTAAGAGAACTTGTGATAAATAACTGTTACATACAATTATGCAGGATTACATATTCATTTGCTACTTGGATAGACTCTTTCTAGCAATTCCACCAACATATTTTTCACCTTCTTTCCTTCCCCCTCTCACCCAAAAAAAGAAGCATAAAATTTGTGGCCTATTCTTTCAGAAGACAGAACTCCTTCGTTTTTTCCTCTTTTTGATAGATAAAAGATAAAGCTATTTTGTGTCCAAATGAAGAAAACCAGTCAGATTGAAAACACTCTTCTACAAGTCAACAACTGATTCCAGAAAATAAGATACATCACTTTACCTTTTCATCTTGATTCTCCAGCCATGTAATCGTCCGGTTAAGATCATCTATAGCCCATCTTTTCACTTTAGATGGAGAGAAACCATCTTTTACTTTATCACAATGTACCTCCTGTCACAATAAGATAATGTGAATCACAAAAGGAAGTTCAGGAGAATTGATTCAGAATCCTATTTTGAATATATATATATATATATATATGGTTAACCTGTGTCAATACAGAAAACTAAAAGTACCTCAGATGAAGGAGTAGTAGTTGTCTCAAGAGGTGAAGTTTTTTCTGCTCTTGTATGAGACTTTCTAGATGTGGATGGTTTTTGATCTGTAAGGACCAAGATGGGTCAGTTCTGGAATATAGACAAATGGAAGGTTAAGGATATCTCTCCTCTTTCAGAGAGTTAACAGAGAAAAAGAAAACTTCTATTAACAAAGATGACAGGAAAATAAAATAATACTTGTGACTGAAACACCGGTTATCCAGAAGTATCATTCACCATATTGAGTTTAATGAGCCCAGTCCTGTAACACACAAGCAGTGTGTGTTTTGGGATAGGGTGGGATGGGCTGAGAAGGAGAGACAAAGACAGACAGAGGTAACCTTGGCCAGATTCATGAGAGGCACTTTGACGTTTCCATGGTTTGCCAGCATGCATAAGGTAAGGTTCAATTTCAACAAGTTTTCGTTGTTTATAACACTCTGTTATCCACTCCTGCGCAAAACAAGCAAAAACTTTTAAGAGTTTGAGCGAGTAGAGGTTGTAAAAGAAAAATTCAAACTCCAATAGAGACCCCATGTCCCCCATAAAGAAGGCAGTGGTGCTCAGCGTAAACCAATTTAAACACAATAACACCAACTGTTAATCTAAGTTACTCGGACTCTCCTAAAATGTCGTCGGGTGCGTGTCGGATCCTTCAAAAGTAGTGTATTTTTGGAGGATCCGACACGGGTGCGGCAACACTTTCGAAGAGTCCAAGTAACTTAGCTGTTAATCACTCATTTTGATGACAAGTGGATGCCTAATACTTCCATATACAGTGCAAAGAGCGCCTGGCCCACTCACCCAAAAAAGGAAATGAATAGAACAAAAGGAAGGAAGTCGCGATAAAGAAGAAACTAAGACTTATTTCAAGATTTTTCTCTCTCAAGTTACCCCTTGATATTGCTAAAGTACCAAAAGAATAATATCGACATCTAGGTCTAAGACCCACCCATGTTCAAATACAAATACATCTTCTGAGGAGGAAATGCCATTAGTAAAATATAACGCATTCACACAAAGAAATTATGAATCATGCTGTTATATAAAGCAGAAGGATATTGGCAAAATGAGAAGGATCAAGCAAAATAGTTCTGTTTCAAACACAAAGACAACATTGAAATCTACATGGATAGGAAAACGAGAAGGCATTAGTAGTACAAAACAGCTAAATTTTGTTCATTCCATTGAAGCACACAATACTTATTGCATCACTATCTCCTAAGGCATCAGCCTCCTTTCTATCATAATGGACTTGCAGAAAATCAACATCAAGTATACACTAAAAGGAAAGAGGTTGACCTTTGATACAATTGTTCCATTATCTGCTTCAACTTGCCGAAACTTTGGGGTATTGGAAAATGCACAGATCAAGAGTGTGCAGTTTGAGTTCCAATCAGGTTGATACTTGGCTCCCATTTCTAAAGCCTGGGACCTTAATGTACCACGCTCGGGATTGACAAAACCTGATAGGGCAAATACAACCCCTTCCTGCAGCATTCAGAATACAGAACACCCATTTTAAATGAAACAAAAAATGAGCTAAATAAATCAATCAACTACTCCATAATCCCAAACTACTTGGGCCGACTATATGAAATCCTAAAAATTCATTCCACTCCATTCAACACATTTCATGACAAATGCAGCTAACGTTCGTTGGGTTTAACTATGTGAATCCTCTATATTCGCTCCACTCCATACTATCCTACCAACATCATAACAACTGCAGCTAAAATCAGTTATATGATGAACTATAGAAAACCTCTATATTCATTCTAAGCTATCCAACCCGCAAATACAGCTAAAATTAGTTTGGGTCCGCTGTACGAATCATTAATTCATCCTACTCCATTTGACCTATTTCATAACAAACATAACTAAAATCAATACGAGTACTACATAAATTCAAGGGTTGATTTCTCAGATACTCACTCAACTAATAAGTTGTTATTATCTCAGAAAGTCACCTTTCTTCTTATTCCAATTTCCTTGACTTTCTGAAATAGTAACTATTACTCTGAGAAATCAACCGAAGCTAAAATTAGTACGGATCAACTATTTAAATCCTCCCTATTCATTCCCATTATTCGGCTTATATTAACATAACAAACGCAGCTTGTACAATTTGAAAAAAAAAATTAAAAAAAATCTAGAATACCATTAGTTTTGAGAAATTTGAACCACTCGAAGTCGAGGTAGAGAATTTAGCTTCGTTGGATAGTGTTTTGGCATTGTCTTCATCGGTTGATTTACTGTGACCCGAACCGCTTGAACCGGGTCTTGAACTCATCCATGAAGGGAGATTACGTTTCCTCTCATCTTTGTCACCGTCGTTTGACGCAGACATGTTCAAAACGGCACTGGTTATTGATTGGAATTCGTTGAATTTCAGGCTACAATAGCAAATTGAACATGCAAATGCTTTAATTTACTTCATTGATGAAGAATTTATCGACTTTAGGGTTTCCAGAAACAGTAAAATCACATTTCACTGCGAATCGATCTTCGTGCAGACCGCTCTATACCTAAGGATTTTTACTTCACATTTTGGTAAGTATTGTATTACTCCTACAAAAATCACTATTTCATTTGTATTTTATTTAATGCTGCAAATAAGTCTAAGATACTAGTGATATTTTTTTAAAAAAAATTCTATGCATAACGTATGGATTTATAATCTTTTGTTATTATACACAAAAAAAATAAGTTACTCCTATTTATGTTTTTTCCCCTATTAAATTAATGCTTATTTTTGTTATTTATTTGCTTCCATCTGCTATTAAAAATATTGAATGTATATATCTTCATTTTTATATCGATTCATTTTAGTAAGAATAGTTTTCTATGCTTAACACTTTTTTAATTGTTGATAACAAATACACCAATTACTCATTAGTAAATGATCCTGTACAATAATTACATATTTTAGAAAGTTAGTAATCCATGTCTCCTCTTATATAACAACTCTATCTTTATATCCAATTTAATTTGATTTAATTTGTTGCAATTTATTTTCTTGTGATTTAAGTGTTATCTATTTAATAATGGCAAAAATTTAATATAGAAATTTTACCGACACTTTTAATGAGGTTTGGTAGAGAATAAAGTATCTTGTACGGATGTTATAGGTACAAAAATATAATTTTATTTGCGCCATGTATTTAATTCTTTAAATTGTAATGTTTTCTTACATTTAGGTCTTAGTCTTAACAAATTAGATTTTTTTGCTATTACATGTCATTGGGTTGATGACAATTGGATTTTTATAATATTGATGAAGGAAAATCACGATGGAAAATTTTTAGCGGATTCAATGTCTACTATTATGAGATTTTTTAATATTTATGCTTTATATTGCTTAGATAATGCTTCTAATAATACAAAGGCGATTGGTCTTTTAAAAGAGAATTAAACAGCTAAAAAATATTTTTCATGTGAGATATAGTTGTCACATTTTATTTAATTGTTAAAGATGGTCTTGACTATTTTGCATTTAAGAAAGTTAGAGATGCGGTTGCGTTTCTTTTTGTAATTAAATAACCCAACCTAGGAAAAAAGTAGAAATTGAGAGAAAAGTAAATTGACAAATCACTTTGCATTGATGATCAAATCTTCAAATTTGTATACTGATTAAAGATCATGATTATAACAAAATCAAGTTATATCAGATTACTACATATTAATCAAGTGTACGTACCTAAAAGTAAGTTAAAAACCTGCGAAATTGTATAATCCTTATACCACTCTTGCCTTTCCATATTCTAAATCATATAAAACAATTTGAAATAAATTTCAGTGTAACATGGGCATGCTTGATGTGATTTAAAATATTCTTCAACAAAAAGAATTCATGAAAAATGTTCTGTCCTGCAAACTATACTCAATATTACTTAGTGTTCGGTTAGGTAGTAGACTAGTGCAGTAGTAATAATAGAAATTAATAGATTTGATTTTTATACCAATTGTAGAACATGCAAATAAATGAAAAGAATAAAATATATCATTGAGCCTTCTTCTATTTACTTGTGTTCATATTTTTACTTATATTAAGTTAGGAATATACCTAAAATATACTAAGAATATACTTATAATATACATCTACTTAAATTAAAAACTAGAAAGTTATATACTTGAAAAATAACTAAAATATACTTATAATATAAATATACTTATAACTTAAACTATATATATATATATATATATATATATATATATATATATATATATATATATATATATATATATATATATGTTTAAGTTATACATTATATTATATATTATAAGTATATACATATATATATATATATATGTATATATATGTTTAAATTATACATTATATTATATATTATAAGTATATACATATATATAACTTAAACATATATATATATATATAAGTATATATTATATTATATATTATAAGTATATACATATACATATATATATATATATATATATATATATATATATATATTATATATATATATACGTATATAGGAATTTATAAACTTAGAAAAAAATTAAGCTATAAATATAAGTTATAAGTATATATAGTAATATAGTATACATATAACTTAAACATATATATATTAATATATATATAACTTAAACATATATCTATATATATATATAAGTTATATAACCTAAGTATATTGATATATATAATAAGTATATTCTTACTATATTTTAGGTATATGTAGTATAACTTAAGGCTTAAGCATATAACTAATATATATATATATATATATATATACACGTATATGTATTCTTTATTTCTTGTTAATACGTTAGTCAGTAAATATATAAACTTTACTTATAAACTTATATAACATATATAAATATACCTACAATATACTAATAAATACTATAATATAGATATACTATACAAAAAATAAAAAAAATTTTTTGAACCGGACAGTTGTTTTGGATTTGAGAAACGGTTACTGTTCGGTTTTTGTTCCGTAACCGGTTGTTCGAACCGGTTGACGGGCTTAGTTGAAGCAGGCAATTAACTATCATGTAAATCGGACTGAAAGGATAAGTGTGTGTTAGGATCATACTAGAACAAATTCCTTGTTAAATTATACTAGGAAACTTGACAGATCTGTTGACATCAAATGGATGTTTGACTCTTTATCACTTGATTATCATCATCACGGATAATGTATGTATCATTTGACCTACACCACATTTTGCAACATGTTAAATTCCATTATGGCCTTAAAAAGGTTAAGATCATTTAATTCAGTTTTAGCTTGCTAATTATTGTCGACTTTGACGAGCTCAAATGTGAGCATGTCTTGTAAAATATGGACAAGGCGACAAGCCCAAACCTCATTGTGGAACCATCGAGCCATGTTGCATCTATCCGTCTATGTGGGAACCAATTGTTAAAACAATTAAGCTACACCGTTCCTCGTTATACTATAAGGTTAGAATGTTATTATTTGTTACTTTAGTCGACTTAGGACTGAGTATTGAATCTCCCTGCACACAAACTGTGGTTGAAAGTCCCCTTGGTTACTCGAACAGCCACAATAGGGTAATGTCAGCAACTAGCGATAATTTCAGATTAGTGCAAATAGTTATCTTCTAATGACGAATTAGGAAACATATTAAAAAAGTAGATCTCTGACTTCAACTGATAACATCGGAAAGAGATATTTCTAATATGTGTCTGTATATTCCTCTCTTCTTTGCTTTTTGGCCATTTTAGTATAAGAGACAATCAGACAACGGCTTGGCTATCTTCATGCATTTCTTGTATAATTTAGGTTAGCAAAGGAACTGTATAGACAATTTGAAAGCTATTAACTGACATCAGAGAGGACGTGTATCACGAATATTAATTCAAGCTATTCTGTTACTAATAATTAATTGAAGCACATAGGCAAGCAAGAATCGATCAAGATGTTGCGTAACTCAAATTGGGAGAAACTGTATTTAATATGTTGTCTAGGATGCACTCATGCCCAAACTATTGTAGTTATCCTGTGAATCAAAAGAGACAATAAGCTAATCTATCAGCAACGAATTTCCTATACAATATAGTCACAGATAACACAATTTTTTTTATAAATCCTCTATAGTTTCTTGTTCAAACAAGCGGATAATTTTCATAGATGGTCACATGACTATGTGTTTGTTTCACCAAAGTCACTTAACTATGTGTTCTAACACAAAACTTTACCATTACTAACGCAAAAATCACATATGCCGGAAAATTCAACGGTGGAAAAAAACGTAGTTACTTATGGTTTTCGTCTATTAATGGTGCTTAGAAAAACAAATAAAAGCATTGAACAACTATCACGAGTTGTGGCAGAATGGATAGGATTCATCATTCTTAATTATAAGCGGTCTTGAGTTTGAGTCGGGACATGAAAATACAGAAAGATTCCCTTTAATAAACCTTACACGGCGCAAAATTTCATTAATCGAGGCATCAATATGAATACCTTCTCAATTTGTCCGTTCCACTCGCGTGCCCACTTCCGATCTCGCTTGTTCACTTTCATGCGCAATCCAATCTAGAAGGCACCGCCTTTGATATAATATGTGAATGTTTGTCTTCTTTTTTTTATTTATTGTTTTTATTTGAAGCCAATGTTGTGAAATGGATGTAATTAAGATAGATATATACTTTCAACAAATACCATGTAAAAAGAATGTTAGCGTAGCTAGCTGTCCTGTTTCATCAGCAATGTTTTTATTATTTTATCGTATCTTATTTATTCTTGTGGAAGTCTACATGTGTTTAGATATGAAGATTATATATTTGTCAACATTTATGAAAGCATCATTTGAAGTGTTGAAAACTAATACTAGCATAGATTAGAAGGCATGGTGGAAAAGAATGAAGTTAGACTAAATAATAATAAATTCAACAAAACGTTTTCAACTTATCAAAGTTGAATCATCCTATAATATATGACCGTTTTGATTTCGTATAGAACCGGCAAAATCAATTAAATTATGTCAGTTTGAAATTCAAAGATTTGAAGCAGCATGCTGAAGCATGCCTAGTTAAGCATTCCTAGTTCCTCGACTAGGGCAACAAGAAAAGAAAAGGGAAAGGATCAGAGGACTAAAAAGGGGATTTTGAAGACAATAGAATGTAAAATAGGCGAGTGGATGGTTTTGTTAGTTCCTACAATAGAATCGCCATATACGTCATAGATTATATATTCGTTGCATTGGGCTCATCTTATCACACGATTCTAGAGTTAATAAAGTAGTTGGTTGTTAAAGTCATTAACGCATTCATGCCGCACGTGTTCGAATTAACACAAAGCAAGAGCGTTTTATGGGATTTGATAATTAAAAGACAATAATATATCGTTTTATGATTATTCCAGTTAATATATGTACTATATAAGTCTATGATCGGATTATTTGTTAATATAGATTTAAATGACAAATTGAATAGTGAATATGAACTTGAAAATGACTTGAGAAAAGGCCAATAGGGTAGGATAAAGTCAATTTACATAATGGATCATTATCCCTTTCATTTTATTATATAGTGGATGGTTTTGTTATTTGTTCCTACAATAGAATCGCCATATACATCATAGATTATATATTCGTTGCATTGAGGCTCATCTTATCACACGATTCTAGAGTTAATAAAGTAGTTGGTTGTTAAAAGTCATTAACGTCATTCATGCCGCGCGTGTTCGAATTAACACAAAGCAAGAGTAAACAGTAACAATGGGATCAGATCAAATGGATAAAATAGTTAAACAGATAGTTAAATAATTAAAAGACAATAATATCAAGAAACCACACTACAACTAACAAGCAGTAAACAGTAACTAATGACTATGAAAAAAAGTATTCAGATTCGATGTTTTCTTGGTCTACTGATTTAATTTTGAATTGCAATTTGATTCTTCTTGAATCATCACTATATTTTGTTTCTTGATGATTTACGCTAAATTTTCTTGGATTTATCTTATGCGAGAAAAATCGGAAGCGTTTGATAAATTCAAAGAGTTTCATGCAATGGTCCGTAATATATTTCAGTCTACCATTTTATATTTTCAATCTGATGGTGATAAAGAACATGATAATACCATTTTGCATATTTCTTGGTAAAAATTTGATCTCTTGGTCTACTAAGAAGCAACCAACAGTAGCTCGTTCTAGACATGTTCGGATTATCATTTTGTCCGTGAGAAAGTTAGCCGTGGTGATCTTAATGTGCATCTCAACAGTTAGCTGGCAAAGTCTTCTCTCCAATCTTCATGTTTGAAACACGCATTCAGATTAGGGTGTTAGGTAAGGAGGTTTATCTGTATTTAGATATTTATCTCTTAGTGAAAAATTATATTATATATAAGATTAAAATTATATTTTATATATATACCATAGATATTGATTTTTTTTAATGTTTTTTTGTACGTGACATTTACGTGCGGGGGCGGAGAGTCGGGTAGGAACAGAGGTTTATTCTTCGGAAAAATTATATTTATATATAAGATTAAAATTATATTTTATATATAGTGAAAATCATGATTTTTTAGGACTTGCCACTATGTGACATGTTTCTAGACTAGATAAAAGTTAATTAGTCAACACGTATTCTACGTCAATTTATTTTATAGTTATATAATATATTTATATGATTTGAGGTAACTATTTGATTAATCTTGTAGAAACAATTAGACTGCAACAAAGCAAATTGGCAAACGGCAGCTAACGTAAGGGTCAATGATGTCACGTCACATGACAATCCCAAAATCTTCACAACATTATATGCCTGTTGTAACCCTATATATATCATAGCCAGCCAATGAGCCAATTATAATATTGATTTATAGCCGTAATAACCAAGTTGCACTACTTGTGTACTGTGAGAGCAAATCTCTGTGTGCCCCTGATCTCTCTGTTTCTCCTTGCCCCACTATTGCTTCATAAAGTAAACTTAATTTTGTCCCTACTCTCACTCCATGCGCAAGCAGTATAAAAAAACACCAGCTTACGGTTTTGTGAAACCACAAACCATAATTATTATCCTTCTCTTCTTATTTATCCATTCACATGTTTGATGTTTCCCTCCCAACAAAAACTGAAAAACCCAACTAAATACACTTCAAAATTTCTTCTTTCTTGGCCTTTAATTTTACTTTCTTGTGAACATATCAGCAAATCATAATACAAAAGCTAGCCATGGACCTGATCCCTGGTCTACCAAATGACATAGCTCTTGAATGTCTCATACGTCTCCCTGTTGAACAATTGTCTAAAGCAGCTTCAGTATGCAAAAACTGGAACGGCGAAATTACACTACCGGAATTTCGACGACGCCGAAAAAAATCCGGGCTGACCCGACCCGTTTTGGCCATGGTCCAAGCTATGGTTACTACTGTGAAACAGCCTCAGGGTGACACTACTACCCTTTCTACCCAGGTTTACCGTTTATCCATATGTGACCCGGAAAATGGTTCTTGGAATGATTTGCCACCTATACCGGAGTTAATTGATGGGTTACCAAGGTTCTGCCGGGTTATTGGAGTCGGGTCGGATTTAGTAGTGATTGGCGGGTGTGACCCGGTTACTTGGCGGGTCATGGACTGTGTTTTTGTCTATAATTTCATATCTGGGTCATGGCGACGTGGAGCGGATATGCCGGGTCAGCAAAGGCTGTTTTTCGGATGCGGGTCGGATTCGGACCGGGTTATCCTTGTCGCAGGTGGACATGACGATGAAAAGAATGCTTTAAAATCAGTTATGTTATACGACGTCGTTAAAGATGAGTGGGTTACACTTCCTGACATGGTTACGGAGAGAGATGAATGTAAGGTTGTGTTTAACAAAGGTAAATTCCACGTCATTGGTGGTTATCCTACGTGGGCACAAGGTCACTTTGAGAAAAATGCTGAGGTGTTCAATTTCGCCACGTGGGATTGGTGCATGGAAGATGAGTTCTTGAGTGTTAATACTTCTCCGAGTACTTGTATTGAAGGTGATGATGGGGGATTATATATGTGTCAAGATGGTGACGTGGCGGTGAGGGAACTTGATACGTGGCAAAAGTTGGCGAGATTGCCAGCTGGGATTTCCAGCGTGGCGTATTTGACAGCGTGTCAAGGGAAGTTGATATTGGTGGGAAGTGCTCAATTTGATGCACTACATAGTGCTTATGCTTTGGATTTAAAGAGTGATGATAAATTAAAAGCATGGACAAAAGTAGAGATTCCTGATGAATACAGTGGACATGTTCAATCAGGTTGTTGTTTGAAGATATGATATTCTAAAAGGCCATCAAATTAACAAATCTGTACTTAGGTCTAAGATTGAGAGTGAGTTGAGCTACGTAAATTTTTTGGCACAGTTGTGTCACTTGTGTATTGTGATTTCAAGTTTTGAGGAAGTGCTACTTGTGAAAAAGCCTAGTATTAGCCTACTGCCTACATATTGTCATTCCAGTACAGTTATGGTTTGAGATCTACTTTTGCATCACCCTCTTGCTAATCTAATCGAGAAAAAAAAATCGCCTGCCACTACTAGAAACTTGTGTTACTAGAATTAGATTTAGCATTTTGTCGGCACCAATAAAGGTTGTGAGATAATAAATATGAATTCTCATACTTAAGAAGTTTCAGGTTTGAGTCATGCAATTTAAAAAAAAAAAAAAAAAATATCCTTGTGGAGAGCGTTTTCCTTCAATGGACTAATCCGGATTATTGTCTCAAAGCGAATACCGGAAATATCGACTGAACAATAAAAAAAAAAAAATCATTTGTCGTTCTTTTCAAACACATGGATTTGGCGTTCTTTTCAAACATATGGAAGGTAAGATATACAATCACAAAATAATAAAGTTGAAAAATGAATGGTAAGAGCAAGTGGATAGATGATATCACTGACTTGCTTGAATTGGTTTAAGAATATTATTATAAATAGAATTACATTAATGTTGGAGTTGACTTTTAATTAGATTAGCAAAGTTAGCTATTTAGAGTTGAAATTGAGTGGTTTAGAGCAATTGGGGGATGCAAATTTTATACGAGTAGTTAGACTTATTTCTTTCATGATTTAAATGTATTGTATACCAGTAATCATAATTTACTGGAAATTAACAATAATTTGATTATAAAGTTAAATTCGTTCAGCTTGGATCAGTGCCATACCTTGTCGACAGTTTAGACAAGTTATCGACAGTTAATAATGTTACGCGGCTTAGAGGAAATGTGGTTTGGGTTCTTTCATTAAATCAAATCACAATCTAGTCTAAAAGAATAAAAATAGAAGAGCTTAACTTCTACGGATTTATGATGTAAAAAACATTTACTCAACTAAATCACTTATTAAAAATTTACATGCAAAGGAAGTTAGTAGGCAGGACGCACCATCTAGTTAGATGCTTTTATTAGACTTAAAGAGTAACCAACAGTTTTGTTTGAAAATACTGATATGTAGTGGTAGTTTGAGTAGGATGCAGTACCAGAGAAATGGGACAATTGTCCATGCTTTGGTCATAACCTGTACATAAACGCTTACTTTGGTTTGTGAATAATAGTTTACTTACCAATTTTATTTTTTTACATGTAACTATTTAATAAGCATTGATCTTCATAATTAATAAATAAACTGTTTTAATTATACTGATGGTGTAAAAGTTAACTATATTGGACATAAAATAAACCCAAAATGAAATCATGTGCATCTGAGCTTGTTTGCTTTTGTGTGTGTGTTTCAATACCCAAGAGCTTATACAACAACAATATATAAAAATGACTGCAAAAGAGACTTCATATACAGCAAGAGGTAGGGACTTTGTAGCTCAGTTAGTTGGCTACCTAAACTTTCACCTTATTGGTGAGGGTTTGAATCCCACGTTGTAGTCCCCTCCCCCATTCCTCCTACTCCTACTCCCTATGTAATAAAAAAAAATTATAAAAAAAATATATATACAGCAAGAAAGTATATATACCAACTTTCTTACAAAAAAATAGTGGAAATGGGTCAATTGACCCATTTACAATTTGAATAAAACAATATGATTGCAAGATTGCTTATGTATTATTTTTAGATCTGTTATATATAAAAATAAAATATTCAATAAAAAAGACGTAAAAATATAGACCCCAAACATACATGAGGATTTCCAGATATTTGTACCATGATGATCATAACCGATTTAACAGCACTCAAAATTGGCCAAATAATAATTCAATGAGATTGGCCAAATAATAATTCAATGAGACCACTTCATCTACAAGGTGGCAATCCCAATTGCCACATCCTTGGTGTGTGTTTCTCATTTATTTCCATTTTCAATCATCAATTAATTAAGAAATTCTCTCATTCAACATGTGCATATATCCACTTATGCAATTTGAACCATACATTTTGCTATTATGGTTAGCCTTCTATAGTGGTTACCATTGACAAATTGAGAAATCAACATCAGTACGCTTCTTTAGTGGAGTTTGACACTCTCGAAAAGAACTAACATAGAGACAGAGAAGGAAGAAGAAGATTACGAATTCATAGGAAAAATCCAACCTTTATTCCCATCTAATTAATTTTTAGTTGCTTTTCCTTTTTTTCCTCTCCTCTTTATTCCTTTTCTCTTTTCAGGACAACTTTACTTTTTCCTCTAGCAGCTTTGTTCAGTTATAAAGAATCATATGGTGGTGGCCAATAAAGTTTGGAATACTAACAAAACTATTCCACAATTTTTGTCACGTTAAAGTTACTTCTAATTTTTGGACTTGCCCACACTGGCATTTTGAGGTTCATTTTAAAGAGTAAAGACAGTGTTGAAAGAATTAGGGAAAAAAAAATTAAAAAAGCTCGCATAAAATTATATAATATTTAGCTATAGTTAGAAGAATTTAAATAAATAATCACGGCATAACTAATATACAACATTTAATTGACGTTATTGGAATAAAGGGTTAAATTTCGTCTATTAGTGTAGTAGAAAGTTTGAATTTAAAAGGCAAATGCTTTCCAATTAAATACGATAGCCAGAAAGAATCTCAAGTGTGGATGGCATGTTTGCTTTGAATCTTACTTTTATAACTCAGTTTCTTTTCTCTTTTTTTTTTTTTTTTTTTTTTTTTAAGAAAAAAAGACCCCGGCGGTGCCTGTACAAGTCATTGCGTACGAACGAAGAGTTTGGGGTCACTTTTTGTTCTATAATTATTTAAAAAATTAGGTTTAAAGAAGGTTTATGGAGTAACATTAATTTATACTAATAGAACTGGCTGAAGCAGATTAATTATCCCATTTAGGAGTTGTCAACATCATGTTTACTATATATATATATATATATATATATATATATATGGATATAAAAGACAATTAAATAAACCTGTAGCGTGAAAGACTTTCGATATCTACAATATATAAAAGTGACCTGAATAACGAAGGTCACATCACATGTTTTGTCTGCTTACTTATTTGCCAAAACTATCAATTTTCTAGTGTGATAAACAAATGGATCCGTTCACCATTTTGTAAAGAGGCAAAGACAAGAATCTGACAACGAAACATGCCGCAACACTTGAAAGTTACTCTTCATGCTGTGGGTCTTTCATAGAAAGAGAGGCGGAATTACATTATTTTGTACGGGTTCAAATAACGTTCGATTAGACTTTATTTTTTATTAGGAAACTCATTAATATGTATAAATATTTAATTGCTAACATCAAAGGCAAAATCAAAATTTGAAGCTTATGGGTTCAGAATTCTAACTAATCCTTCTAAGTTGTTGAATTCTAAATTAATAATTTTATACATATTCAATAAATATTTTAAGACTAATAAAGCGCTTAGAGCTACTGAGTTCGGCCGAATCCGTAACCGAAGTTTTAGCAAGTTCATAACCTATAAACTAAGGGGTCGTTTGGTAGGCGGATAAAATTATCCCAGGATTATAATCCTGAGACTAAATAATCCAGGGGATTATTTAGTACTAGTTCTTTATTTGGTTCATTGGATTAAAAATGGGATATACTAGGTATAATTTTAAACATGTGTTCGGTTTGAAGTTGGATAAATTTCTTGTTTCCAATTTTAACCTTGATATTCCAATGACTTAGATATAATTGAATCATAAATTGCAGAAACTGTGCATAAATTTCAGCAAAAAAAAAAAAGTGCAAAAACTGTAGCTAAAATCTTTGTAGAAACTAAACAAAAATCAGAAGCTAAATATGTGCTGAGACCAAAATTAAAACCAGCAAAAACACACACAATTTAATCAATGAAAATGATTCAGTGGTAAGATGATCATTTTATAGTATTATCCCAAGGATAACTAATCTTGTTATAGTTATTCCACCTGAGAGATGAAATAATTTAGTCCCAAATATTAATATAATTTTATACTGAAATTAATTTGTACCCCATACCAAATATGAAATAAATCCAATCTCAAATTCTTATTCCACCTTATACCTTCTACCAAATGACATGTAACAGCATAGACTTCTTTGTGATCTTTTTCCTTCAAGAAGACTCAAAGAATCTTTCTTTATATATATATAATATAATTTTTCTATCAATATATAGAAATATGATCGTAACAGACACTCAAACCTCTCTTTAATTCTTTCGCATAAATAGAAAAGAGTGATCCAATTTAGTCCCGCAAAGGGCCAAACGCCAAAGCAAAAGTGAGCTATGGTCCCCATTTGTTGAATGGTCCAGTCTTCAAATATCAGCATCCTTCTAGAAGCTCAAATCAGCATATCATCTTCAAATATACGTATACCCTTCCCCCACTAAGTAAATGCCATGGTTTTATTTTTTCAGTTGATAATAGTGGTGTGTCTACTTGCGCGGGGAGAAATAGTTATTTAACTCTTTAAAAATTCTTTTTAATTTTATGACTTTTTTACACATAAGAGATCTGAAAAAATTATTTTCTTCTATTTAAATTGTAAGAGGCAAGAAATCTCCGCAAATATTTAAGCATCAACCTCCCATAATTTTCATCAGCTTCATCATACACTAGAATGCTCAATTAATCAATAATCTCCCTTAATTTTCACCAACTTCATTGACCACTAAAGCAAAGTTAATAAACTTTAATCTATCGGCCCGAGCAAACTTATTTTGTGAGACTGGTTATGCTTTATAAAGTTATATCAAAGGAGTTCCTCGATCTCCAATACTTAAAACATTTTTTTATTGTGATCTTTACATATATTCAATCCCATCACGTAATCCGCTGTGTTCCTTAATTAGAAAGATAGTGCTAATCGCCGATCTCACTTAATTCTCATCGGATATCATTCTGCCACAGTCGGAAGCTTGGACTGTATAGAACTTAAGGCTCTGGTTCCAACCTAACTTTTTAAGGGCTCATTTGGTACAAGGGATAATTAATCCTGAAATTGTAATGTTATTTTTATCCCTGTGAAAGGGTGTGGTAACTAATCCAGTAATAATTAATCCTGATACAGCTTGTTCTCCGACCAAACGACCCCTAAGAGTCTACGAGATTGCATTACTAAATTCCTGAACTCGTGATTAGGCCAACTCAAACAACAGAGCTAAATTCCTATTGGCGTAAGCTTTAAAATGAAGAGACACACAGAGACAGCTATTTATTAGCAAGATTAATTGAGCGAAGTTCGTTTTAGACAAAGTTAATTCTTCAAATATTTGAGCAAGCAATGCTATATTTAAATAAAACAGTAAGCTTCGAACCCTGAAGGTATCCACCAAACGACTCACATAAACTAAGGCTCCTAATGGAAAACTCGAAAATACAAGCTAGCATATATATGTTTAGAAAAAAACACTTCACGCACTAAGAGAGCACAGCTGTACAATACTTCTTGCCCTGTATCTTAAATTTCCTGAAGGGAGCATAGTAGAAATTATTTAAGCTTCAGCGAGAGAAAACCAAGCCACACGAACCTGAGATTCATAAGAAATAGGTAAACAGCTCATTTCTTCAATTTAGAAAAGGTACAACCAAAGAATGACGTTTAGAGCTCTGAAATCTTACCATATGTTCAAACAAAGTACTGCCACCCATCAAGCTGCAGTGTATCTCTGAAAGTGTAGCAGCATGAGCAGGTGTCTGTCATGTAAACCTGCAAATGCAAACTCCAAATATGAAAACAGGTTCAGAAGAAAAGAACACATCGTATCGATTATGTAAGATTAATTCTACTGCTAATACAGAGAGCATTTAGTTACATCACAAAAACCACACATGACTTCTTTCAAGTTCAAAAGTCCCCCGCTTATTGGCCAGTAAGTACTTTCCTCTGGCTTTTCTCCTCTTTGTTCCCTGCACTTCGAGAAACTGGGGTAGAGCATTTGCTGCAGTAGTGATGAATCCTCAACGGTTTTTTTAATAAGGTAAACAATTTTGATATGGGAATAAAACCCGTATATAATCAGTATACTCCTTTATGTTATGTATGTGGCATTTTAAAACAAAGCAAAACAGGAAGCAGCCATATCAAAGTCCAAGAGATCATTACCTATAGCCCCAGATACTCCAGATCAGCGATTGGAGTTAACAGAGGGCATGGCTTAAAGCTGCAACACCACAAGTTTTACTCGGAGATTGGCGAGACCTGAGAATCAAGGGAAAAGTCAACAATAAATCATGACCTTTATCTGCTTATTTGAGCAGCACCGTACTATGGCACTATCTCATTGGTCAAACTTCATCTCCGTATATCTGTGCCAGAACAAAAAAGGAACTCAGAATCTTTGTTAAGTAAACCAGGTATATACAAACAACATTTGTACAAGAAAACTTTGGGAATAAGATATCTCGATTCAGCAAAATGGCATCTAGGCTTGCCTGCGAGGGTTCTTCTGTCGCTGTCCGGAATTATCATTAGTTAGCTCTGCAGAGCGCAATTGAGGCAGACAAGATCAGATACAGAAGCAAAGATTTTGTAATACCTAAGTGAATTTTACAGAACCAGTAGAACAGAAAAAGTGGACATGTTAAGAGCAAATTATACCATTCTTCTGTTGGGGTTTCCGCTCATTGCTTGGTTTACTGGTACTATCCTCCTCTTTGCTGCAGATAGCAGTAATTGTTAAGCTGGCTTTCACCTTATTACTTTTGCAACCAAACATTGAGCTAAACAACTAAAGCTTGCAGTATTCAAAGAAACAAAGAAATTACTATCTCAAAAGACCAACTGAATGTATGGAACAACTTTTATTGGAGACAATTACATAAACATTTAAGCCATCATCTTGCAAAGCAATGGCACAAGAACTCTCTTCAAGAGAAACGTCCAGAAACTAAAAGGTTTAAGGAATCGAGAAGTGTGAAAACAGACAAGGTGGAATCCCTTGAAAACTTTCTATGTTGCATAGATCCGTTATTTACCTCGATGTACCCGTGTCAAACAGGTGTTGTGGGCTAAGTTGCTTGGACTCTTCACTTTCGGTGACCCACCCATGTCGACACGAGTTGCGTGTGGGATCTGTACCCGATCTGGTCAACCGATTTTGGGTACTTTGACCAAAATCGACGGAGAAATTCCGGACAGATTCAATGATTTCTATAATAAAAACAAAAGCTAAGTTGAAATTGAAGAAAATGGAATACCTTGTATATTGAAATTTCTCTGTTACTCCTTTTCCTTTTATCTCCTTCCAGGATTCTCCTCAAGTTTTCCACATAATATCTCACAATTTAGGTTTTATAATTCTATTTTTAGATATTTGAATTATTTTTAGCTGAATCCCCACACCCGTATCCATACCTGGATCCATATACCCGAATCTTAAAATTTAGATCATAAAGAATCCAACCTCTAGATCCGCACCCGTATCGAACACCCGCATCAGAGTCCGAGCAACTTAGGTTGTGGGTACTTCGTGCAGATTCTTCAGATACACCACAATTTAGTAAAAATATAGACGTATCCACACCAAATAATTGTACGATAAGTATTCTTAAACAAGTACATGTAACAAATCGCAGGCACACAGCCTTGCCCTACTTTGAGGTATACAACCGGAACAAGTTTGGAATTTAAAAGGAAATGATGACTGGTTCTCTTACAGTATCTCCTTAATCCTAACTCAACTAATTGTAGTCTTTGTTCACACTTCATGTGAAAGTTGTATGTTCAATTGTAAACAAGACACAGAGAGAGAGAGAACAAATAGACAGACACAAACAAATCCAAAGGAATGAGAATAACTACATGAAGTAAAGTACGACACGGAAATTCAAGCTAGAAGGGAACACGAAAGAAGCTGGAATATCTTGTAAATCAGCAAGAAACACACTTACCTTGAAGCAGCAGTCAGAGAAGATATCGGCCCACCAGATGAGCGAGCATGATAAGCACCATCAAGAGCAAAATACGGCGAACAGTATCTTGGGCCAAATGCTCCAGCAGCCCCAGCTAAAACTGGCAACCTGTAGATTGGAAAATGACATTATTTAAGTAAACCCCATTCGGCAAGCCGATGGAGACGTATTAATGAATAGATGCATTTCACTAAAGTCAAGGATTCGGACAAAAAGGTTAATTCATTCCCACTACACAGGTAAAGTAGCACCTCCAACTGGGTGTAAATTAGGAAAGAACCAGCAGTAAAATCTCCATACAGTACAAGGGGACATCTTCCTACCATGTCATATCGGAATTCCCCAACCCAAGTTGTGGTTGACCAACGTATCCGGGGAAGGCCATGCCAACAGCAGCCCTCATGCCACCAGGTTGCTGTCCCCCAAATTGCATCACTGCAAAATCCATAACTTTGTTAAAGACTTCCATGCAGAAAATCAAGAAGTACAAAACTGACCCTTCTCAAGAATCAAGAACCAACGTAACCTCCGGTGTATAGAACTACTCGATTCAGCATAATCATGACAACCTAGCCACTATAACTAACTGACAGAAGAAAAACATCGAAGATCTGCAATTGAACCATCCCAAGGGACACATGCACACACCTACATATGCTTGACATGAAAGGACTACCTGGCAAATAGGCTGGAGTTGCAGATACGTTCTGATCACCTTTACCACTACCCGTGTCTCCAGGCGAACCCATACCTTGTGCCCCGCCATACGGGGCTGATCCCCCTCCAGCGCCCTGAAGACTGCCTTTTCCTTTTGCAACCATAGCACTCAATTTTCCCGACTCTAAAGAAGATTCAATCTCTCCATGTAAGGTATTCACAGTTTCTCCTGTCCTGGGAAGAGGAGAAGATTGAGATCCAGTACCAGATTGCTGCGCAAGCTGCTGGGTACCTTGCAGAGAAGGTTGTCCTCGAGTTTGAACAGAATTTCGCTGAGTAGAATGGGGCTGGGTTGGCTGAGAAACTCTGTTACCTTGGTTATTGGGTATAGGGTATTGGTAATTCATATGTGGTGATGTATTAAATCCTCTTCCTTGGCCTCTCTGAGGCTGCTTATTAGAGTACACTGACGAGGCACCAGGAGGCATCTGTAAATTGGACGGAAGCTTCGCAAAATCTGCAGAAATCGAATCATCAATTTTAAGCTTGTCTATACCAGTAGAAACCCTCACATCCTTCCCCCGCATCACTGCCGTTGATTGTGCAGCAGCAGAACTTTTGCCTGAAAGATAAGGCTGCACGCGGTGGCTGCTTGTCCCGGTCTGCAAATCCCTCTTGTGTGTCACTGTATTTTCTTTAGTAGAAGAACTAGAGGGGTAAAATGGAGGAGAAGCATAATTCAAGCTTGATGCAAAGTTTTGCTTCACAGATGTAATTCCATCATTTTGCAGATCTGATACAGGAGCAGATGCTTTGCTGCTACTATTGTCAGAAAGTTTCTCAACTGACTGACCAGATCTGAAAAGAAAATTCAATATGAGAAAGTCGAATAATATTATTGATAAAGAGAAGAAAGAAATTAGCTGACATGCTACTCACTGCTTGTACATTGGAGATGCATCAATGTTTTCCTTAGATGTTGGTCGATACCTGCTTGGTCCCCGACCCCGCATACCTTTTGGAGCACTGTTCTGAATCTTCTGGTTATTATTGGTACTCTGATTGTAATCATTGATGTATGCCTTTGGTCTTCTTCCTTGAGAAGTTCCACGTGCAGCCCCTCGAGCTCTACCACGACCTCGATAACGGCCCCTTGAGGTCCTCCTACCCTGAGAGATTAAACAGAACTATTTTAGATCATATCATTCAATGTCCCGAAGACCAGGACACGAGAGAAAACAAATAAACCACGAAAAAAGAGCACATCACTAAAAGCATTCACCTCTTCATAATGCCTCTCCTCCACAGTCAACTCTTCGAACTTGTCATGCCCCCATTTCCAATCATCTTTTGATTCCCATAACTTTCTGCCACCAAATGTACGCCTAAACAAAACAAATGTATATGACAAATGGTATAAGTTTCTCTTACTACAGAAGTTTATTTGTATGGAGACCTGTTCTATAATAATTTAGAAAAATGTATAAGCAGTGAATTAATTAGAAGGGGCAAAAGAAGCATATGCTAAGTTCTAAGATCCTCTCATTGTTTGAGCCAATTTTTCAACAGACAGAAAAACTAGAGATGCAGACCAGCAGTCGTTCCGTTCTCTACCTTTTAAACATACAGAATACTGCTATGCTACCTCAGTATCTGCTTGCACCACTAAATTTAAGCAATAAGTGTGTACTAGGACTAAAGGTGGGATCAGCTTCTTGTGGAAGAGACTGATCTCCAGGCATATAAGTCCTATAAATAAGGCAATCTAAGAATAACTTATAAAGAGCACACATCCTTGCAATGACTACAAAACAATGCATACATTCCCCTGCTCTATTTTAAGTGTACAACGCATACCAGCAAGAAAATTCTTAACCATCCTTGCGCACCCAAGGGTGTGACCTAGTGGTCAATGAAGTGAGTTGACACTTGACAGTGGCGCACGCAGGACTTCCCGTAAGCGGTGTCGATATTTTATGGAAAAGACAACAAAAATATTAATATCGCATCTGTAGGTAAGAGATAACCTTGAACCATTGGCTAAGTTCTGTTTTAAGCTACAAAAGGTCGTGGGTTCGATGCTACATAACCACAATTTTAAGCCACAGTGGTCATACTTGCCAAAATTATGCTTAGGTTGAGGTTCGAACCTACAACCTTGGACAACAAAATCAAGCGCCAAACAAACGCTCCAAGCGACGCTCAATGTCATGGGGTGTCATTTTCTTCGATATATATATATATATATATATATATATATATATATATATATATATATATCTACTAAATTTTTCCAACAAGCGGTGTCACCGCTTGGTTCAACGTGGCTCCCCCCCTGTGGCTTGAGAACCATGAGGTCTCATGTTCAATTAAGTATGCCTGCTAGATCTATCAGCATTTAAGTTTAGCTTCCATCCAATCCTTCTAAGATGGCTAAGTAGTTCATCAAGATAAGCAAAATCCAAAAAAAAATTAAGAATTAAAAATCAAGAACGTCGAAATCATCAAATGCTTAATAGTTTCAAAATCCTGGGGAGAACATACACTAGAAGCCTCTATTGACAATACATTTTAAGAATGGATAAACTTAAATTCATTAAAGCGTACCATCCATTACCAAACTTTTGTGCGCAAGAGATTCTATTTAGTTTAAGGTGCAAGACGGAAGTAATAAGTGAAATTCAGGTTCTTTCCCTGACACATTCACTGGCTCACTTATATTCTACTCCCTCCAATTTATGTGGCACACTTTCCTTTTTAGTCTATCCAAAAAAAGAATGTCATAGAAACAACTTAACTTTAAAAGTTCCCTTGATTTATAGTCATACAAATGTTTAAGGTTTGTTCTAGCCCACAAATTCCAAAAGCCTTTCTTTTCTTAAGTGACACATAGAACGCGGGAGCATTTCACTCCTAACAGGCGGATTGTCCCAAATATGATTTCTCAACATACACAACAACAACAACAACCACCATGTCTTAATGCCAAGTTAATTGGTAGGCATATAAAAGCACACACTAGAAAAAACAAGACAATTCACAACAGTAATGCAAAAACCGACCTGTGTCGCCCACCAGCATTATCTCGAAACCTATCATCGTGCATATAGAATGCACCCGCCGTAGGCACTGCATAAGGTTCATTCACTTTTTTCTCCTCTCCGAAAACAACCCCACTACCATCCTCCATCCCCGAACGCAATTCCCCCAAAACCTCCTTTACAACACCATCCTCCTCCTCACCAATTCCCTCAACCTCAGCAACACTTTCTTCATTACCAACAATACCCTCATCAACATACTCTTCCTCTATCTCTTCTTCCTCTTCTTCTAAGTCTTCTTCGACTATTTCTTCGTCATATTCAGCAGCACCACCTTGTCCCTCGGATTCGTCATCGGAATCAACCCTCCTTAAAGGCTTTTCAGTCTTTTCACCCTCTTCATCATCACTTGCCTCTCTCCTTCTCATCTTTAAAGACAGCTTTGCTTCTTCCTCATCACTCTCATACTCCACGTCATCAACCTTCTTTGGGGACTTTTCACCCTCATCGTCACTTGCTTCTCTTCTCCTCGCCTTCAAAGATAACTTTGCTTCTTCAGGATCACTCTCGTACTCCACATCTTTTTCTTCCACTCCCGCCATCATCAACAACACTCAATTCTTATAATAATTTAACTTTCAGAACTCAAAAGAAAGAAAACAAGTAATTATCAAAAACAGAACCCTAAATTGAAAAATTGACCCCAACTTGAATGTGAAAGACTGGGTTTTTTCGTAGGGATATGGAAAAACCTAGAATTTGAGAAAGGGCAACATCAGTAGATTTTTGTGTTTAGTGTTGATTTACACTTTTTAAGACGTCAGCAAAGTAGATATATATATAAGGAAAAAAATTGAAGACGTATCGCTTTCTGATTGGGACTTTAAACTTAGGTGGTCGCCTAAGATTGGAATAAAGTCTCAATAAATATACTACTTTCGCACTTCATCCGTGCTTCGTGGGCGGTTGTGATTATCTTTAGGCCTAAAAAACTAATATTATTGTGATTTTCCCATTTTTTGTTATTCTTATAGAGTGAAAACCATTTACACCCCTAACTTTACTTTAAAAATTAAATTCTCCCCTCAATTTTAAATAATAATCATTTCCCCCCTTTATTCTAACTAACTTTTATAAGTTCCTATTTTACCCTAACATTATCAACTTTGCTCTTCTTCTTTTTTTTACTTTCTAAAATCAAGATATTCTTCATTTTTTTTTTAATCTATGTAACAAATTTCCTATAAAAAATAAATATTATCTTCTGAGTGAAAAAAAAAAAGTGGGAAATATTAATTGAGTATCTAAGTTAATAATGTTTTGTAATAAAATAAATTAGCAGAATAAAAATAATTAGTTTTACTAATAACAATCAAAACTCTAATATCTATTTATACAACTGAAAATAACAGCTGATAATAGTTGTATAAATATATTTTAATGTAACTAATACAAAGAATAAAATACAATAGAGACAAATTCTTAAAAATTGTTTATTTATGTTGTAAATGAATTTTAAATTATAATTGAAGAAATATTCCATTAATTACAACCAAAACTTGTTTATTTTAATGGACTATAGAGAATAAGAGAGACATTAAATTTAAATATACATAGACATGCTTGTACATGCATATATTTAATGTATATGTAGAAATAATTTATAAATATTACTACTATACTTTGGTAATAAAATTTCCAGTTACAAAAAAAAAAATTGATATAACAATTATAAAAATAGCATTAGATTTCGTGAAAAACTCATAAAAATATTATTCCACTTAATATGTTGATGAACTTAAATAAATTTATAAATACCTAAGTTAAAAAAAATATTACCTATAATATAAAAATGTATTATATAAATGGAGGATTGAAAATAACAAGGACGAAATAGACATTGTATAGGATAAAGGGGGGAGAATGACTATTGTTCAAAGTTGAGGGGAGAGTTTAATTTTTAAAGCAAAGTCGGGGGTGAAAATTTCTTATTTGAAGTTGTTCAATTAATTTAGAGGTAATAGTAAAAAAAACACTTCAAGTATCACTTTTTCGCGAGTTTCGCATTCCATCAACCAATCATTTCCTTTTTCTAAACAACTATCGTCATTTATGTATTAAAACATATCTAGTTGAGTAGATGATAACTAGTAGAAAAAGAAAACAACTGATTGTTGACCTAGTCAGCTTTGAGGTGTGTTTTAATACATATATGGTGATAATTGAGTTATAAAAAGGAAACAACTAATAGTTAAAATATGAAACTCGCGAAAAATGATAGTTTAGATGTGTTATTGATCGTAACTCGATATATTTATTTTATGCACATTGTTTCTTATTCCTCCCTTTTATCCAAAAGGAAAATAGCAATGTTTCAGATAATAAGATTGGTCGTGATCTCGTCAGATCGAGCTAACCTAGAGGCATTTTCAAAAATCACATCAAAACATACACAATCATAATTTGGTTCATTAATTCGGTTTTAATTTAAAATAGAGAATCTAAAGTGTTAAAAGCTTATTTGAGGAGTATTTCAAGGGAAATAATGGTTTTAACTCATAAAAAATCAACCTTTTTCTTAAAGTAAAATTTACGTTCAAATATAACTCTAGCTTTCAAATACCTTTTCTCAACTTTAATTATAAATACGCTATATCTTTTTTTCAACTTCAACTAAATATTGCCCAAAATCCTACCATCGCACTTTGGCGATGTTGTGATTTTGTAAGCTAATGAATTACTTTTTTTTTTTTATTATTCTTACTTGAAGTTTATTGATACAGTTAATTTGTATTTATATAAATTAAGCTTATTAACACTATTACACTAGTAAATCGTTATCTAATGAATAATGAAAACACATTCTCTTTTTCCTCTCTGTGTTCTAACAAAAATAACATGTTTAAAATAAAAGGATGCATTCATTTAACTTTTAGGGTGTGTTTGGTACGAAGGAGATTCAATTTTCTAATGTTTGTTTGGTCAAAAGTTTTGAAAAATATTTTCTTTAGGAAAAACAAGTTCCTTAAAAATGAAAAAAATGACTTTTTTAATCAAAGTAGAAAAAACAAGTTTACAATTGATATTTCATCAAAACAAGTCCATAATTGACATTTCATCAACTACCTTACTACCACCCAACCCACCCCCAACCACCAAACCCTATCAACTCCCACAAACCCAAGCACCTCCCGCATCCACCACCCTCACGGCCTCACCCCACCACAAGCCACCCCCCTCCCTCCCTCTCCAATTTTTTTTTTGGGTATTCTACAATACCCATCCTCCAGATCCCATGGGGACCTCCCCAACCCCCCTTCCATAATATTTTTTTTTCCTAAAAAAAATTTTAAATTTTTTTTATTATTTGATTTTTCACACCACCCACCCTCACGACCCCCCCCCCCCCCCCCAAAGAAAAACCCCACCACCCCATTAAAAAAAAAGTTTTGAAAAGTTTTTGGTTGTCTAAGACAATCCCCCCCCCCCCACTTTAAAAGAACAACCCCACCACCCCATTAAAAAAAATAAAGTTTTGAAAAGTTTTTGGCTTTCCAAGACAATCACTCTCTCTCTCTCTCACCCCCCAACACCCCCTCCACATATATTTATTTTTTTAAAAAATTTTCGGAAAAAAATTTCTTTTTTGATTTTCTGCACCTACACCCCACAACCTCTCCCCGCCAGCACCCCTTACCCCCTCCCGAATTTTCTACTTCATATTTAATTTTACCTTTATAAAAAATTTATAAAAACGAAAAGTTTGAGTGGTTATATTTGATGTGGGGTGGATAAGAAAATTTCCCATTTTTTATAAAAGTAAAATAAAATATATGAAATAGAAAATTTGGGAGAGGGTGGGGTGGGTGGGAAGGTTGGATAGAGCAGTGGTGTGGGAAGTAGGTTGGGGTGGGTGGCGGTGTAGGCTTGGGGTGGGTGAAGATGCAAATGCGAGGAGGGGGGGGTTGGGTGGGGGTGAGATTTGGTTGGGGGTGGGTGGTGCTTGGGGGCATGTGTAGGCTTGGGGTGGTGGATAAGAAAATTTCCCATTTTTTTATAAAGTAAAATAAAATATATGAAATAGAAAATTTGGGAGAGGGTGGGGTGGGTGGGAAGGTTGGATAGAGCGGTGGTGTGGGATGGGGTAGGGTTGGGGTAGGTGGCGGTGTAGGCTTGGGGTGGGTGAAGATGAAGTGTGTTGGAGGGTGGTGGTTGGGTGGTGGTTGGGTGGGGGTGGGTGGTGGAGGGTAGGTGCTTGGGGGTGGGGTAGGCGTGGGGGTTGGTGTGGTATGGGTGATACTTTTCGGTGATGAAAAACTTTCACTTATTTTTCAAAAATATGAGAAAATAAGTAGCATTTCCGTGAAAATCTTTTCCTTGAAAAATATTTTCCTCCTTACCGAACACACTCTTAGTGTTAATCAATTGTTAAATTTGTTTAAATAAAATTCAAATGTTCAAAAATCACATTAAAGTATTTTCACAATCTCAAGATATAAAAGCGAGATATTTTAACTAAAGAAATATAATTTGTGTTAGTACAAGTGTACAATAACAACAACCATATATACCCATTGTAGGTTATATAAAAGCAAAATTTTCATTCCACTTTAATATTTTAACTTCCATTTTGATGAAATTATTTAATTCAAATCAAAGACTTGACATTATAACTTATGTATCCTAAGAAGTTATTTAATTTAAATAAATAATCTATACATAGTTAATGAACTTTTAAGACAAATACATAATTTTCTTAATTGAAAAACATGGATATGGAAAAAAATCTTTGGAGGAAGCGCTCCCCGAATAGGTGCGATGCGAATTATCCGGATTTAATTGGGCTCGAACACCAATCGTAAAATCAAAGAACTTAGTGACTTTAAAAACAAAAAACAAAAAAATCAATAAATAAGATTAGGACCTAAAAGTAATTAATTAAAAAGTTTTAAAAAAATTTGAAAAATTAAATTACAAAAAATGTTAAAAACAAAAAACAAAAAAATTGACTTAAATAAATAAAATTAGGACATAAAAGTAATAATGAAAAAAGTTTTTAAAAATTTATTATGACTACAAAAGTCCTCACATTCCCTCTTATATATAAAGATATTTCCAACAAAACTGTCAAAAGATTTTCTAACTTCACAAATAACATGAATAGTGTCAAATTCAAAGAATAGAGTATTCGAATAAGAATTATCAGGAGTACAAATGCAACATCTTCAATGAACAATGTAAATCTGAACATCACACAAATAAAAATCCAGGCTAACAAAGTGAATGAAAATACAATTTTCTTACCCAAGTAATGACAAAACACTGCAATGTTCATTTCTCGAAGCAAAATATAATAATAGTTCCTATATACGAAATGAATATATATCAGGGTTATAGGTTTACAGTTCTTTTTTCGCGACGTCGAAAACAAATTATTTGATGATCAAAATCCCAAAACAAAACACACACACAAGACGTAGGACGGTAGGAGAATAGTGAGATTATATTGCACGTACGTATAGATAGACAAAAGGAATAATCAATAGTCTTTCTTTTACCTTTCTTTTTTTGGTGATTTCGCAAAAATAGAGTTAGGCCCGTTTGTCCATAGATACCAAAAAAAAATTCATTTTTTTTTTGAAATTTTGGAGTTGAAGTTGGAGTTGGAGTTGTGTTTAGCCATAGTTTTTAAAATTGTAGTTTTTGGTGAAATGTAGTTGTAAAAAAGTGAAAAAAGTGATTTTTTTTTTTAAAAACAAGTTTTTGAGTTTTTGGTATCAGGTGGGATCAGGACCATATTTCTGGACACTTGAGCAATCCTCGTTCCTTTGAACTAGTTTTTGTGGTTGAGTTAGGCTTAAGGTCCATTTAACATGGTATAAGAGCCCAATTCGGACACATATCCCACATTAGAGGTATCCTCCTCCCTTTGCTAGCTTAGCATGATAAGCTAGAAAGGAGGATGAGGGAAAAAAATAGAATTAGAAGGGGAAAAATAAATTGCAACTATGATCATGAGTAATGACAAACCCCAATTTTTTAACTATGTTGGACCATTCTATAGACTAGATGGTATGAAGAAAAGGAAAATAATAAATGTATTTTCTAATCGACTTTGAGTTCTATAAAATTTTTTTATAATATCGATCAGGTCACCTAAAGGATATTCATAGATAAATCTGCTTAACAGGTAAGATTTGTAATCCTGAAAATAAGATAGATTACCCGCTACAACAAATAAAATAACATAACGGTGTAAAAATTTCTGTATCTAAACTCTTTTTCTAGATGCCTTGTCCTTTTTAACCACCTCTCTAATAATCCTATATAAAATAGCAATGGGCAAAGACAAAAAACCATCACATGTCACCGAAAAAATTAGCCAACTCTTTCACTATATATGCCACTTGATAATACTGGCTATTACAGTTCTATAAGTACACTTTTAGGTTTTACATAGGCCGAGAAGTTTGTGTAGTTAAAAAAAGAGTGAAGGAAAAAAAATGGAGTTAAAGAAGTTAAGGGCTTTTGTTTTGGTGTTAATGGCCTTTGGGGTATTTATAGGACAGTCCAGAGCCTCTATTACCTCTTTTAGAGATTGTTATTCGAAATGCTTTGTGTTTTGCTTAATTGAACCTTCTCAGAATCTCTGCACTTGCACTTCTAGATGCTTAAAAGAATGCATCTTTAATACTGATCCAGGTAACAGTACTTCTATTGCCAGTTCAAAAAATGATATCAGCCGTCAACCAGACAGTAAGAACCTTAACTTCTGCAAGTTGGGTTGTGCTTTCTCTACATGTTCTGCTCTCAGCACAAAACATCAACCTAGTAAGTTTCCCTTGAGCCTTTTTATTCTGTTATTTACTTTGTTTTTCTCTTGGTGTATTTGTTCTTTAATTTAGTTTCTTTTGATTCTTTCTTCTTAGATGGTGGAAAAATGGATGACTGCGTTGGATCCTGCTCAAGAATGTGCACCAAGAACTACTCGTCACCATAGAAGTGGACTGCCACAGTCTCAAATATTTTATTGGACTTCATTCTCCTCTTCATTTTTTTTTTTTTTTCTGTGGCATTTCCCATTGCTTTTTCTTTTTCTTATACTGTTTTCCAGTTTAAAGATGGAGAAGTAATTCACGAGAATGTGTTTCTGAATTCTGGCCTCCTTCCCTAATCCTTTTGTAGACTTCAGAGGAAGCAAAATTCTGCAGTGTCACAAGGTCAATCCTGTAATGTCACAAAGTCTAATGTTGTTTTTAAAGAAAAGCTACCCGAAAAACAAATTAAAGGCAATATTCGTTTTGTCAATTACAAACTGTATATGATTACCAATCAGGATTGTGGTACGGTGGTGATAAGTACTCTTTTATCCTTAATCAGATGTCTCGGATTCGAGTAAGGTGTGGAGTCACTTTTGTTAGAGAACACTTAATCACCAATGTGGACTTTCCGAAGTGAATTCGAATTTAATCGGTGCCCAATGCAGGTATCGAATACCAGGTGGAAACTAAAAAAACCAGCATATGATTGATGGGAAAAAAGCATATGATTGTGTGCATTTAAGTGAATTCCGTGAACCTCAGTTTATAATTGGTTAAACGGCTGAAATGTGGCAGGAAAATCAATCTCGTGCACTCAATTTTAAGTATTTTTCATTGTCTTTGCATGACCCGTGACTCGTGAGGAAATGACATAGGGTAAAGAGCCAAATATAGCACGTGAAGAGAACCAAACTTTCTCTGAAGAACAGCATTAGGACTAGTGCTACTGCATCTTATTTATTAATGGTTTAAGGATATATCTATTGTTTCAAGGATTGTGTGGAAGACCTGTTTAGGTAGACCAAATTAAGCAAGTTTAGCACAATAAGAACAAGTCAAGAACATTTTATACTACAATAACCTCTTCAGAATATATTTCCCCCTTTTTTTATGGTAGTACTACTAGTTTGTAATCTAAACTCTCAAGTATGATTGAGATTAGAGTTCAAGAACTTGCACCTTCACGGAGCAAACCATAGGCAAATTTCTCTGAGGTTGGCAATTGAGTTACAGCTTTATCCAAAAATAGGAAAAATTGAATGCCTCAGAAATTAATAGTAGAATGAGATCGAAGGCTAGAGCTGTGTCTACGATTCATGCCAATAGAGCAAATACAAAAAGACAGCTAAACCGTAGGTTATATCCCAAAAAGGCCCAAAAGAGAAGAAATACAACAGATAAGCAACATCATGATGGAGAAAACAAGTTATCCATCTATGGACAAAATACGCTATACTTTTTTTTTACTCTGAAAAAGAGGGGGGTGCGTGGGGTTGGGGGGTGGGGGAGGGAACTGTAGAGCGGGTTCCGTGAGTAAAATAGAATCTCTATGCATCTTTATCATATTTATTAGTAATCCGAAGTTTAAGGAGAATTTTGTGGTGTCTTCAAAGAGCCTGCCACCTTATCTTTATGTTCCGTCACAGCAGCTCGAAACTCCTCAACATTAGAGGCATCCTTGAACTTCAAAGCAATTGTTGAAAGTCCCTCTTTCCCGTCACCAGCACTATTCACACAAGCAAAAGTGATGCCTTTTTTATCCATACTTGTGAGCTTCATTTCAGGATAAAGGTTAGCATTCAAAATCAACCTGTAATTCCCTCTGGTTCTCATAACAAGTCTAGCTTTACCAGTTCCAGTTGAAGAAACATTGAGCTTCAGCTCTCCCTTTCCACGCTCCTTCCACCCTCCATTAAAAAATTCAAAGAGCACAGAGTCGGCTGTAAAGATTGCCTTTTCATTCTCCTCCCCTGTTTCAACAGAAACCTCTTGCATGGAAGGAAATCCAGTTCCCTCACTCTTTTTAACACTAGATGACCCTGAAGCATTTTCATTAGTAGGAAGACTAAGACCAAAAAATGACTGGTCGCTTTTTACTCCAAAGAGAGAACCAGAACCAGCCCCTGATTCAGAACCAAATCCTAGTGGAGATCCCTCTTTTGAACTAGCTCCAAATGAGAATGTAGTATTGGAGAACCCAGTTCCTGCAAGTCCTGTGAAAGCGTTTTGGCTACTGCAGAGCTGTTGAAACGAGCTAAAAGATGCAGTTTTGGCACCCTTTTCATTTTTCCCATCGCCCACATGTTTTTCCTCTTCATTCTCAGACTTATTGCCTTCCATTTCTATGCCATTTGTACTCTTCTTCACTACTCTGCCCTCGGTATCATCTTTGATTTTCTCACTTTCCGCTGCCTTCTTTTCAGCAGATTCAGGTGCGTTAGGTCCATTAGGACTACCAACTTTCTCCTTGTCAACATTCACATCAGCTTTTGATTCATTGGTTTTGCTTTCTGGTAGCTTAGAGTTTTCATCAGTTTCCTTTTCATGATCAGCTTCCTTACTCAAATCTGTTTCTTCCTTTTTAATTGCCTCACTTTGATCATTTGAGTCTTCTGGTTTCTCGGAAGTTGTTGTCCCATTCCCTGCTTCAGTTGTGGTCACAGCAGGAGTTGTACTAGTATTAGCAGGTGGAACCAATTGGATCGCCGCTAAAGGGTTAGAAGAAGGAGTAGTTGTAGTCGATGCTGTTTTACGAACTTTGACAATTCTTCCACTTGCCATCACCTCATCACTTGCTTTCTTGAAAGTTCCACTCTCCTGCCCAGATGACTCATTATCATCATCAAGACCAGGATTATCTCGTGATAGTTCTTTTACAGCGGCCCTTTTCTTTGATGGTTGAAGAGATTCTGCATCCCCCATCCCAAAGTGACGAAAGACAATTCAAGAGTTCTGACAAAGTTGACTAAGATTCAAATTTCTGCAGGAAACACTAGGAAATCTCAGTAAACTGACAAACAAACAAGAAATAAATCTTCCCTGCTGCATAAAGTAATCTAGGCCGTTGAGGGAAGGTCAGAAGTCTAGATAAACGTGAAAAAATGCATAAGAAACAACAAAGTGCCAACGAAAACCTCATCAATCTTCAGGATGGTGGATATGATGACAGTTGTACTTACTACTAAGAAATAACGACAAGCTTGTATCATGGACACAGGCCATCCCAACAACTAACATACTCATCGAAGGAAACAACCAAACTTATAATTAGAAAGTCAAAAGCTCCTCAATGCCGTCAAAGGCACCAAGCCAGACAACAACAACAGAAAGGTGATTTAAGACCGATGAGTTAAGATATGTACAAAAACATATATGAGAGCATATACTCCTTGAATCCAATCGGTTTATGGATTCCAGTCCAAAAAATGAGAATGAATAGTTTTTTTATATGTAAAATGCGGATGAATAGTAGTAATTGCATAGCGCGTTCATCGTATTTCGAGCCTTTCAGCTTACATGCATGCATAAAACTTTAACATTATCGAACAGAAAGACGGAAAACTTAAGACATCACTGCAGAAGCGGATGCCAAAGAATTTCTTATAGAAAAGCAAGGAGCTCTGAGTTTTTCAATTCCAAGTCTCTTATTTCTCAAGTACTTTACAAGAATCAAGCTCTGCATAGAGAAATTTCAGCAATAAATTTACCGCAACCACAAGGCAAATAATAAGCTTTAAATTAACAAGTGCCTTGACATCTCATAGGACCTTAACGTACAGCCCATGAAAGGCCAAAGGTAGTGGGTGAAAGTACATTCTAAATCCCACTACAAGTGACAAGTCTATGCTCTTTCCATCTCTCCCTTTTGTCCACTGGTATTATGTTCCTCTTTACAAATATGTAAAGCTAACGACAGGATTGAGGGATTTCTTTTGTGCACTAGCTCGACAACATTTTTGGTGGAAAAATAGGAGGTTGACTATATAAATCTTTTCTATCCAAGTACGAAAGGTAGAGAGCCACTATTTTTATTTTTATTTTAAAACTGGTAACTGTAGAAAGCCACTATTTTTCTTTAAAAAGAAAGTATTTCAGTGGACTTAATCAGCTTATAGGGTGATAAAGAAAACAAAAGAAAATTTCAGAAGAAAATAGAAACGTTTAAATCATGGATGGCTCTGGTTGAGCTTTGCTCTCAGAAGTCACCAACAAGGAAATGAATGCAAAAAGGAGAAGGACATGTAACGGATTCTATAGGTTTGAGATACAGAGAAATTCAGTCTTAGTAGTTAGTACCACTGTCTCCTAATAACTTCAAAAGGCAAGAGGACTTTCTTTACCTATTTATTTTAAAGCAAAATTCAATCGAGATAGACAGACAGACGGTCAAGGAGAGCAAGTGGGGTGGGTGTGGGGGGGTGCGCGGAGAGTGGCACCGTCTACTTGCTCAAATGTGAAATGTTACAAAGAAAACCAAAAAAATGGAAGTCAAAGCAATATACTAGGGACTCGGAACGTTCAATCTGATTCAGTGAAAGTAGTTCTCATAAAGTAGCCATATATGGAAGCCTAATTCATTTGCATTATCTAATGTTTAATAAACCTTAATAAAGAATAAACAGAGAACTGGAACAAGAAAATAGATAAGGCAGTGGGAAATAGAGTAGGAGAGTGGAATTAATCAGAAACGACCACCTATTCAACAATAATGCTTTGACCTTCTTTCTGATTAAGTGATTAAAAGGGTATCCTCAGAGAAAATGTGACAAGCGCCTACCCTAAAGCCTAAACTACTTCCTTCTCCCTTATTTATAGTAAGTATACATCACACATGTTGCAGTTTTGAGGAATCAAGATCATAAAATTCCTCGAAGAAATCAATCTATTAGGAGGAAAAGAAAATTTTGAAGAGCTATCCAAAAACACTTAATGCTATGCACAGAAGCAATGCACCATTCATCATATTTATACAAAACACCCAACTCAAAATATTCAACAATACGACATTCAAAGAAATACGTGTCAAATACGCCTCTAGGTTACAAAAAGTAGCTGCATTGAACAAGGAAACAAAACGGGAACCAATCGCGTCAAATAAAATCTAAATTTATAATTCTCTACTATCATATTAAGCAAAAACCATATCTTGTCACTCATTAATTCTCTTCCTGAAAGGAAAACATAGAAACCAGAACAGATTCGTGTCTACTTTTATGTGTCAATTCCAGTTTCCTCTCAACCGATTGAACTAGTTACAAATATCATTTCAACGTACCTATAAAATAATTCATTCTCAGTTCTTTTCCTATATCATTTCATTCAACAATACGACATTCTAAGAAATACGTGTCGAATATGCCTCTTGGTTACAAAGATTAGCTGCATTGAACAAGGAAACAAAAAGGGAACAAATAGCGTCAAATATAATCCAAATTTTATAATTCTTTACTATCGTATTAAGCAAAAACCATACCTTGTCATGTCACTCATTAATTCTTTTCCTAAAAGGAAAACATAGAACCCATCAAATAAATTATCATTTCAACTTACTTATAAAATAATTCAACCTCAGTCTCATTCACCAAACAGTACCTTAACATCAAAAATTCTCTCACAAACAATATAGTAAGCAGCAACAAAACCATCATAACCATTTTTTAACAGTTTTTTTTTAGCAGGATCATACCCATTTTCAGACTCAGATTATATATATATATATATATATATATAAAAAATTAAAAAAACTTAGTTAACAAACTTTAACACACACACACACACAGAGGTGCACATATGCCCACTGCATTTAAATTTACTGATAGTTAGTCTAATAACTTTAATCAAAATATTAGCTAAAAATGGAGTTAATTGTAGAAAATCCATATATAAAAGCAGAAAAGAGATCAGTTTTACCTGGAAGCAATATGATTTCTAGAACTAGTTTTACAGAGACTCTCGCTATATTGAAAGTGGGACTGCAAATGTATAAAAACCCTAGATGGAACACTGTAAAGCTTTGTTATTCTCTTCTTTTTTCTCTGTTTCTTTGAGTAGTAACAACGCGTGGAACCTTAAACGGGGAAAGGAAACGACCACTTGGCTAAACACACCTGCTCTTTTTTATTCTCTCCGGAGCCTATATTTATTTGGATGGACTTATAACTTATGACTTACAAAAATAATCATAATTTATGACTTTTAATTTATTTTTATTATTTTGACTTAAAAATAAATGGATAAAAGCACTTTTTATTTACCTAAAACACTAAAAAAATGTTTAAAAGCTATTTTGACGTAAAAGCCAATCCAAACAGGCTCCTACATTTAGTTAATTAGTCAATACGCAAATTCCGGAAGGGAAAAAAAAAAAAAAACTAAGCTCAGTCAACACACAAATTGCTCTCTAGCTTATGCAGTGTTACAAAATCAGCCTCGATCAATATGTTTGCAATAAGATACTTGAAAATCCACGTAAACGTCACGTTTAAATCAGATGAGTTTTTCAAAAAGGATATTTTTCTTCATGTTTTAAACTTCATTATAAATATAAACTATGCGCTTCACAACTGCAAGAATGGAAATTGTGGCCATATATCTTCTGAGGATAGTTCAGTTTCTTCTCCAACTTCAGACCGTTGGTCTAAAGTCCTTAGTGAATTATTGGAATATTAGCTTTATCCGTAAGTTTCTAGCTATCACATGCAGTTTTTCTCTTGAAATCTTAATTGTAGCATTATGATAAGTTTAAACCATTGGAATCGTATAGTCTTAATATTTAGCTTATGTTTAACTGGAATTGCTGACTTATAAATCCCTAGTATATGAATGTGGTCAGTTGCGCCAATATAATGGGTAAAGAAAATATTAACATCTCAATTCTGTTACATAGACAATGTTGCTACCAATGACAGAATACAGTTGGCAGAAGTAAATGAAAAGGCAGCTCTTTGACGAAGGGAACAAAACAACTTGGACAATCATAGAGAAATATGATTCAAAATATGAACTCAAAAGCACTTCCGCAGCATCTCCGCTTCCAGATATCGTGCGTGTGTTTTCTACATTCCCAGTGGATTGAAAGATTTTTGACGGGTTAAAGACTTTATCCCTCACAAAGAATAATATAGGAGTATAAAACTAGGCGAGACTAATGCTAATAACCGAGCTGGCACAAATGTTTTCTACAGTATGCCACCATAACTCGTTCACCACTCAAAACAGACAACCAGTCCCTTCATCGTCGCATTCGCGCAACAACTTGAGAACCTGGAATGAAAAGTTAAAATTTCTGTCAAACAGTGCATGCTGTTTTCCCTGTGAAGGTAAACAAGGAATTCATACATTTGGCAGAACTTCTGCAAGTTAGCACTGAAAGTTGCCAACAAGGAAAATTAAGGTACTAAAACCAAAACTGAAAAGAATTCTATCTTAATCCGGCCAAAAAAATTGAAGATTTTTTGTTCTGTCTAAATGTTCTATAAAGACAAGGAACTCAAACACTCGTTACAAATTGTAAACAGAACTTTTCGGAGATCTGCTTTATTGAGTCTAAACCCAGGTGAATTATACAAGAAGTGTTGTCAAATTATTGACAAACATTATGCAAGTGAAGAACTGCAGAACACAATTATTCTATCTTTTTCTGGATGGCACACAGAGCGCTTTCAATAATACTTCTGCATCACAATTGGTTACACACACAACATGAATCACAACATTGACCAAATTCTAGGGAGAAAAAATGGGTTCTTCAGTTTTCTTGCATATGGCCCAAGGCAGAACAAGGAAATGCACAGGTTCAAATACTCGCAAATGAAATGATATGTGTGTAAGTGTATTTAACACACAAAAGAGTTGGAAAATAAGATGAGATTTGAAGCACCCCAATCAAGAGGACATACAGATAAGAAATGTTTATAAGACAATACTTGCATAAAATTACACTTGATAAAGAAAACTCAATTCTCACCATAACAACGGATTACATACAGCTGGAACCAACTGTCTTCACTGAACCTAGTGACGTGGTGTAAGTACTGCAAAAAGCATAAAAAGAATGAGAGGTAAGTGACAATAAATTGAACCAAAAAAAAGGGATCAGGGACGTCGAGAAGGAGAAGTGAAATGCCAAGAAACAAATGAATGTCAACGGTAGGCAACTACCTAACTTATGCCAAGAAACAAATGGATGCCAAATGCTAATCAGCTGTAAAATATTAGCCAGTGTTGGAATTTTTACTCATAGAAGCAACTCAAGCTAAATGACAGAAATGATCTATTGAGTTCAGCACTTTAAAAAGCTTGAAAAGTACATTAACTTCCCCACATGAAAGAAGAGAAAAGACTCCAAAATCCACATTTTAGTATTTCATACGAGAGGCAAGATGCTTTCTCAAGGTAGGGCTTGTGATAATTGAAGTTGCTCCAAGCAGTTAAGGTTAAAGAAAACAAGGAGGCATAAAAGAAAAAAGAGAAGGATTTGGAAGGTATAGGAGCCAAACACAGCAACTAAAAGAAATTCAATTAATCACCAGCTACAAAATTAGGATTTTCACACCGGCCCAACCAATTGCTTTTAGGCTGACGGTTTTCCTTCAGTATTCGTACCCCACTCTTCTTCAGCCTCGTTTCCATTGACGAGTACTGCACCATCATTAGAGTCAGCATCTACCACAACAGCCTCTTCTTGGCTCTCTTGTTGAGTGCCATCTTGTCCCTGTTCTTGCACCTCATCACCATTCTGTTCCACAACCTGGGCAGTTCAAAACAAGGGAAATAATCAGTTTTAAACTTAGCTTTTACCACATTGATTAGTCATAAGCTACTTGTTTGAACTATGAAGGCTATCAACTATCATCGAGCATAGGATTGTCGTTAGATGTTCGACTTACAAACTAGTATGTCATACCTAATCCCCAGCATTGTATAATCAAAATGCTGTAAAACGCAAACTAGGTTGTTTTACTTCTTTTTTTAATCAAAAAGAACACATAATGGAAAATGAATCCTCATATTAGACAAATAGAGACATGTCCATGTTATACCTCGTGGTCTAATTCTCCATTTTCAAGGGGTTCTTCTTCATCGACTCTCATGTTGCTGAAAGCTTCTACAAGGTTGGAAGTTGGTCTATCAGCATAATTTCCATAATCTGCTGCTGGTGGGTATACACCCCTGCATAAAAATTAGAAAAATAACCTTGTTGGTGCAAAATTTTCACAATGAAATTGTGCACAACAATTGGGCTCATAACTGGGAACCAGTCCACACTAGTGTCAAGTATGTCCGTTCATACTTCTAATTTACAACAAAGCTCTGTTGAACTCATACTCACTCCAGCAATAAGAGGAAAGGAGTACAAACAGAAAAGGAGATGTAAAATGTTCAAACAGAGGGGGAAGCACGCAAAAACATAAGCATATTTAACCAAAGCATTAACATTTTCAAAGAGCACCAGTGTGCAAGCTACAAAAGACCCACGCAAAGGGGAAAGATATGCACCTTTGCTCTGCGACTCTGGCTTCAACAGCATGTGCAATTTGCCAGTGCTCAAAAAGGTTAGGATATTCTTCAGGATCAGCCAAAGCTTCTGCTGCTTTCTGGTTAACCTACATGCCAATAACATGCAGAAAACTAGGTTAAAAGTATGACAAGGATTCTGAGCGATATGGTTGCAGATAATTCTGCAGACTGAAGGAAACCCAAATATGCTTATCACATAAATGACTAAAAGCCTCTTCCGCTGTTTTCTTACTTGCACTCAAAATCATATCATTTTTGCACAAAGACACTCAAATTCTAATCGTAAAGTTAAAAGGATGTTCGTATCTAATAAAGGGTGTTCTAACGCCACATTGGCCTCTCAGAGAAATCGTCAGAAATATTTCTTGTGGCTATTTTAAAGACATGTAAATCCAAGTAGAAAATGGAAAAGAAAACACACGTTATTATCCAACAATAGTAATCTGAATGTCTATCACAGGCATAACAGTACCATCAAAGATAAAAGAGCTCCTAAGTTCCTCTGCACTGTTATATTAATGGTCAAAAGCATGATCCCCGCAACACGACACTGAAGCAATGTAGTTTATTTGTTTTTTTTTTTTTTTTTTTGATGACATGGGAACCCGCAGCAGCTACCCTTCGGGTGCGCACAGGGTAAACCCAGCAATGTAGTTTATTTGTTTATATATTTACTTATTTTAAAAAAGAGATTAAACCTGAAGTAACATAATTTTCTTTTAAAAAAAAAAAAAGAACAACCAAGAGAAAAGGCAGCTCTGTGAATAGTACATCTGTACATGTAAATTGAATAGCAATCGCAAAAACGAATATCACTGACCTTATTGAGGTCCTTCCTCCAAATTGCAACTATTTCAGAAACCTTACTTGGAAGATAAGATCTTGCCATAAATGCAGCCTCAGGTATCCGATTGCTGCAAAGAAAGTGAATATCATTCCAGTGTTGACAACAAATTGACAAGTGGCTATTTCGTATACTTAACTACATCAACTTCCCGCTACTTATGCTTCTTCTTGAGTGATTCTTGGATCGAATTACATGCTAAAACCATAATTTTATGTCTTTGACGCATAGAAGCGGAAGTTGAAGGAAGATGGAGCGGAAAACTCAAAGAAGAAGCAGACGAGGAAGAGGAAGAAGAGAAAAGCAACTCAGAAGACCCACGACCGCTGGCAATATACATCGTGATTGTGGTCCAAGGAGATAAGGAGAGCAGGGAGGGGTCGACAAGACTTTAAGCAACCGCGCCGCAGTCCACGCAGTGCCTTAGATGAAATTCCGAAAACTTGATATTGTGACTGCAGTCATGACTCCGCGACTGCTGTCCTTTTGACATACTTGGTGAATCTCTTTGTCTTAAATTTATTACTGGCTGGACAATGCATCTTGGAGAGCTTTAACAGTACCAAGTTTTGTAAAAGCAACAGACTGAACCAACGAGTTCAAAAGTTTTTCTTAACTTATTCTTTTACATTGGTTCAATGAGTTTATCATAGCATTAACTTTGCCTTGATTCCTTTTCTTTATTTTGAATTTATTTTTACAACGATCGACGGGTATCTGCTGCCTCCCACCAGCACATGTACCGGGTAACTCTGCCCATCAACGCTTAGGTAGATGGGAAGAAATCACCTAATATTTATTTTCCTCCGTTGGGATTTGAACCCTCATCTCCAATGTTTTCACACACTTCATTGATCACCAGGCCGCAAACTTTTGAACCCTTATCCAAAAGTTAGTTCCAGTTGCACAATTGAATTATTTTAATTAGAAAATTTTAATCAATAACCACCTTAAGAGATTATTTGAATCAGCAAGTAATTATGATAAACCTAGTATCTTATTATAATTGATCTGGGACAATACTTCGACACTTTAACTTGGCAACAATGGTGTATCTTCAATAAGGTACCTCGGGTGTGATCACAAACCTATATAAGAGGATCTCAATGAAAATAAATACCTGTCAACCAACAGCTGAACACACTCCTCCACTTTACCCAAGAGGAACAGGCAAAGGAATGCAACATTGTTTCTTCCCTGCTCTTTGGCAAATGATGCTAGTTCAGCAATTCCTTCAGCATCTCCTAATGAAGAATAAAGCAGCAGTAAACCACTCAAGTCATTAGCATGCTTCAAACAATCCTCTGCCATCTCCAGCTGCAAAATATAAGAACAGCAATATTGGTGAAGAATCCAAGTAAAGAGACCACATGCAATTCACAGAAGAAGCATGACTAGGAGGCTGCAGAAATCAAACTACAGATACCCTTTACCACTGAACTACAGACAGAAACGTTTAGACAAAAGGACAACCAACAGAGTTCAGACTCTTAACCATAGATTCTTCCAGCAGCAAAAAAGGTATGGCTCAGGAGTAAATGCAAAAAAAACTTTTGGAGAACTGACTTGGAAGTTCTGATATAAATTAAGGAGCTTAAAAAGGGGTCATTTGTAAAACTCATCGATTTACTTGTTCTGGAAATACTAGTTGTTTCTGCTCCACCTTGTCAAAATTTGTTCTCCAAAAAAAAAGGGCTCAAGCGGCGGTAAGCATCAATTACCATTCCAGCAGACATTGCTAGTTCACCCAACTGCTTCCATTTGGATTCATTCTGTGCTACTACAGCAATTTCCTGCAAATAAGAAGGGGCACAAGCCCATATTTGAACAACATATGGTTCTTCTGACAGAAACAAATATAAAGGACGAGAGGCTGAGGACAAACCACATGCTTCACGAATTAGCAGCCCTTACCTTTGCAATCTCTAATTTACCCAACTGTATGGCAAGTTCAAATCTGTAGTCAGCGTCAGTAGCAACTTCCAATGCTTCCTCAATCATTCCTCGTGATTCCAAGAAACGAGCAACACTGCAGGGAATCATTTTATCACAACTTAGAAAAAATGATGAATCCCATCATATAAGACAGAGAAATAAATTCTCCCACCGCCCAAGGCTTGACTACTACATACACCTTATTAATGCAGACGTTGGTCTCAGATCATAGGAGTAATAACTAATAAGAACTATGAACGACTACATTCAATCATAGAGCATAGCTGCAAGAATATCCTTTTATTTAATAAATGCATACCTTCCAGAAGTCGGGGTTTGTTGAACGTATTAGCTCTAGAATTACTACGGTTATCTGAGTAACCCTAGTAATGTGCCACACCCCCAGGATGGTAAATAAATTTACATCAATACAACAAGTGCGCCTCAATGACAAACTAGATGGGATAGGCTACATGAAACCTCAATACCCATTTCATACCATTTGGACCCATTTCATTCAATACTAAATAATCTGTCTTTTAAGAAAACAATTTACATCATAAACTACACCAAAATGATGTTTGTATTTTTTAATTCCCAGTTTGTCACATTTTGCAACTATGTTCAAAGATGAAAGGAAAAATTGCAATCCAGCACACTTCATTTGTCACATTCCCAGAAAAAAGCATATTTCAAGAAGAGTAGAGATCTACCTGTTATGGTGATCCTTAGGAATTGATGGCAAGACCTCATTAGCTCTGTCCCAGTCACCACGCATCACAAGTGTCTTGTACTCAATCAAGCCAAGGAGTAGAGTATATCCCACGACACTGTAATGGAAAGAAAATGGGGTAATCATCGAAGAGTCATACTTGTCATAATTTCTAGTTGCTGTAAAAGCTGCCACAAGCCTACTCACTTGAACTCTTTGTCAATCAGGAAAACCCTACTTTGATTAGCGAGATATCCCAGCAGGTACATGGGTCGGTCTAAGTGAAACATCGTGGTCACCTAAAGATTATAGAAAAGACTGTTACTCACCTGATATTCTGCAAACAAAAGAGGTCAGTAAAACTGCATGAATGACCTTTCATACCTCGCCGCCTACACAGTAGTTCAGTCTCGAAGAAGAATTATTGTAAATGAAACAATCTCCAACCCAAATTCCAGTTCTGACCCGTTCATTTATCTCATAAAGAAGTTCAAAGGCATCTTCAACACCTTGGTCATCTACAGATCTTCCACTATCTAAATGTGCAGAAACAACATCACGCTGCAGGTTTAACAAAAGGACGATCATAACACAATAGCTTGCAGAGAAAAGAAGATTTATTATTAATTTAAAAATCTGAGAAAGAGCTCTCACATTATACTTAAGTATGTAGAATGAAAAATCACTAGCAACAGCCACCAGATCACCACTGTCAGCCCAGTAGAGGTTCTGAAGTAGTTGAAGCAAAAAATGCAAATGATATTGTAACAACCGTTAAAAAGAGGAAAGGACCACCATATCACATATAGAAGTCAAGCTTATATATCTTACTTTGACATTAACATCAATTCGTCGTATCAACCTGCATTCAATCCAATCGTAGAAGCAAATGAAATCATTTGAGCACATTGCCAATAAGGTACCCCCATAGATGTGCTCAGCAGAGAAAGTAGGCCGGATGCTCTTCTTCTCCTGGAGATATCAGCATAATCACTTTTACGCCAGCTGAACAAAAGAAACTATGACCCAATGCACCCTTCAGCTTTAAGACGAAGAGAAGCTAAATGCATTGAAAAACTACAACTTACTTCATGCATATGGACCCAAATTTACTTGTCAGGCCTCTAAGAAGTAACATATTAAGGGTACAAAATAAGAGAGAGAGGAAGAGGGGATACCATCTAATCGGGGTCCATTATTTAAAGTAATGTATCATTAGAATCAATAACACACAATTTGAAGCATAAAACAAAAGCAATCTAATTTGGGAGGGAGGCAGTTGGGAGGACATTCACAAAACCTGGAAATTTTTGCTGAAAATCTTAATCCTTGAAGTACTTTCTCTCACAGCGTATTCTCCATCAGACGACCAAACAACTTCCAGAGCTGAGCCAAATGACCTATTTCTCCACGCCAGAGCAGTATATATGATATACTCTCCATCTCCACAAACAACGACAAACCTTCCATTTGGATTATGCTTTAAGCTCTGTGAATGAGGAGAAAAAGAATGAGATCAACAGTAAGTGATCTCTAGTAATTACATCCTTTAAACCTAAGAGGGCAGCCAAAAATTGCAACTAGTATATTCAATGTATACCCTTTAACTATGAGAAGATGACTACAAAAAAAATAAAATGATACATCTTTAAGGACATAAGGAAAGCAAAGGACCAGGTACAGAAACCATATCTTTTTGGATATGCATCATTACTACAAAATGGCATTCCATAATGGAAGTCCGAAGAGAGACACTGAACAAGAAAAAAAAAGAAATCAGATTGAGGATTGCTTTTTTAATGAAAATAGTAAGTCTTTTTCTAAGAATACCATAGAGTATGTGAAACCCAAACAGGATGACCCTACATGAATAACAATTGAACTATGGAACCAGATCCAAACCGCAGAAGCAAAACAGGTTATACAAGATAAATCATAATGCTCAGTTTTAGCAGTGAATCTGACTCACTTGTGGGTATAGGTCACAAGTTCCCAATTCCTTGACCGCCAAAGGCAATCTTTCTCCATCAGTAATCTGAAGTAAAGCAAACAATCCATAAAATAACTGAACAGGTAACCGTAAAACAATATTCAGCAGTAACTTGAGCAGGCAAGCAGACTTGAAAGCAATTTATGTCATACCTCGTAATCCGTCCCCACACTCTTGATGTTAATAGTTTGAATCTCATTGTGCTTGGCCCATATGACTTTTCCACTATTATCCATGCTAGCAACAGGTACCTCTCGACCAAGTTTTACCATAATGGTTCCCTCATCATAACCAATTACAACCCTATACATTTAGCACATTAGTTATAACTGCAGCTAGTTGAACAAATGCAAATAGAAAGAAAAAGATGGAAATCATGATCTACTCCTTAGCCCTTCAATATTTCCTAGTTTTAAGATATTTTATTTTTGTTAAGCTCATTAGTCAACTAACATTGACTTTTCCCTCTTTCCTCGTTCAAATTTTTTTACCTTATCTAAAAAGAATAAAAATAATAGAAAAGCAACGTAAATGTGGAAATCATTAGACTTCCACGCAGAACAAAAGTACAGCTATAGATCAATTATAGAAACTCACCTTCTTGAACCTTTCATGTAACCAATAGCCCAAACTCTTTCAAGACCATAATTCAACGTGTTCTCGAGTCTGCATGAAATACAAAAAAAAAAAAAAAAAAAAAAAGATTTAAGTACTAGAACAAGATTTACAAGAGGATACAATCACTCAGAACGATAGGAGGGCTTGCAAAAGTGAAGGAAAGGTCCATCATGTTTATCTTAGGTAAAATTATAGAAATGCATCAGTATTCAAGAGAGATAATTCAAAACTTAGTCAAGTCAGCAAGAATATGCAAATCAACAAAAAGATTAAGAACTAAAACCCTAGGATCTAGAAAAGAATACAAGAAATCAGAACCAGAAGGGTATAAAAAAGTGAGTGATAATCATTTTTGAGAAGGGAAAGTCACCAAAAGATGATATGCACTGCTTTCAAGTAGCAAAAGGCCAATAGAGAATTTCAGCTTCTTGTTAAGTAAAATTCTAGAAACACGTCAATTTTCAAGGGTCAATTGATTAGTTTGATCTCACAGTGAAAAATGAAACAGAAGGTTGGCATTAGAGTGCTTTAACTATGTTAAGATGCTTAGCCCATTGATATAGAGAGACAGGAAACATACTTCATCTTTAGTAAACAGCAAAGACATGGACATCAAAAACTTTGTATCAATTTATTCAAATTTGTAAAACAATGTTCCACATTGGGAACACAATGCCTGCAGAATGTATATATGATATTCATGTAACCTCATGCAAAAAGTTCAATAAGGATACATTCTTATTTCGGAATTAAAAAGAGAAAGTGGACATAATTATGTAACTCGTATTGCGTAACTTGTAGCAAAGCATTTCTTTGGGAAAAACAGACAAAATTCCATAACAAATTAGAAAGGAAAGATGGACATACAATTTGGACTAAGGTACTAGTGCATATCTTCCCTTTTTCTTTTGATTGGTTATCTTTTCCTTTTTTTCGGTAGAGGGAGCATATGTTTCAACAGTAATAACACATTCGTGCCACTATTAAAAATTGTATCTCTCCAAAGGTGATAGCACAGCTTGAAAGACAAAAAATAAAGTATGTGCTGATTTACCCACCAATAACAGTACATAGGTCATCACTGTAATTCAATCAAAGAATTCACATAGGTCATTATTGTAATTCAGTCAAAGAATTCATGTAGCTTTCTACATAGTCGGTTGCATTGATTCATGCAACTCCAAACAATAGAAAGAAGTGGTTCCGCTTACAGATTACGACTAAATATGTTCATATTCATCCACATGATCGATATCTTTAAAGTTATAGAAACCAAATATCAGACAATGTATTGGAACATAAGAAGTCGTATCAAAAAATGAACGTCTTATGTAATAGTAATAGAACTTTAAGATAAGCTGAAATAATTAAATGATTGTGACTATTACCTGTAAGTAGTCGAATGCCAAATACGAACAGTACCATCTTCAGACCCCGTCATTATAATAGGAAGATCTGGATGAAAACATACAGCAGATACATTGTGCGTGTGACCTTCAAGAGTTTGGACACAACTTTTTGTCTGATAGTCCCAGACCTGTTTCAAGATTCCAGCGCATATAATTCAGCTTCTATATCAGTGCAATCAACAACAGAACATCGAAATAGGTTATTAGTAGCAAACCTTAGCAGTGTGATCATCAGAACCAGTAATGAGATAAGGTTTATCACCACCAGTGAAATAGTCAACACAATTAACCCCTTTCAGATGGGCATCCAGCGTAAAGTTAGGGTCAGGAGAGCCAAGGTTCCAAATCTACAAGCCAACCATTAACAGCCCCAATGTTACATAGGTGAATGACATATATAATGTTATTTAGAAATTTATCCTAGGAGGGAGAGGATGCGAGGAAAGATAAAATATTACCTTTATAGTCCGATCAAGAGATGCACTAGCAAAAGTATTGGTGTCTTTTGGATTAAATGTGACTTGCATCACATAATGGGAATGACCCTCAAAAATTTGAGTGCATACCCATCCCTTCTCCCAGTCCCAGAGCTTTATAAGCATGTCATCAGATGATGACAGCACATATGGTAAAGTAGGATGAACAGCCACACACCTAATATAATCTGTGTGTGCCTCAAATACTTTGACCTTATCCATGGTATTATAATTCAATACACGAATAAACATGTCATCGGCACCAGCAACAATCCACTGCTTGCGTGCTATAAATTTCGCTGATCTTACTGCAAAGAATAGTTCAGGTGTTAAAAGGAACTGCAAACCTTTGTTAAAGCAGAAGGTGCTAATGCGCACCCTGACCAACCAAAACTACCACTTTCATTCTATTAACGGACCTGGTAATTCAGTAACTTCAAAAGATTGTGCCATTGTCTGCAGTAAAATAAATCACACATCAGAATTCTATAAATAATCCCATTACAATGTAACTTCTATTAGGGGAATGCTGAATGCTGATACAATTGCTTTTCCATACTAAGCTAAGAAGTATATTTGCACACAAGTGAAGAAGAGTTGCGTCTCATATGTATCAATGGTGGCTAATAGTTAAAGATACTATAAATACTGAACACGTGGAACTACAGTAATCAGAGTATATCAGTGGTGGAAAACTAATTTTAGGGGCAGTTCAGGATACCAATTTTACTGATCTAACTTGCAGCTCCTAATATGTGACTACAAGTGATGTTATCCTGAAGGACCAAAGGGCAGGTAAGAGGAAAAGGTAAGCCATACGAAAATGGAAGACATACCTACATACAGGGCAAATCAAATGATGATCTCAATAGTAATATCAGCTTTCTAAATAACCATAAACCAACAAATGTGGGAGCTACAACTACTACCTTGTCATTAAGTACAAATTGTTGGAAGTTCACATAGTGTCATCTTCGCATGGTCAGAACCTAAAGCTACCAGCAAACATTGAAGTCTGCTTTGTTAGCATTATCAAGAACTCATTGAAAAATCAATACCAATTCATCTTTGCATGGACAGAATTGCAACTACCATGCAAGTGTTTCTAGTTGCCCGTCCACCCCCTACACCCTTTTTCTAAAATGTTAGGAAGATTTTTAGAAGGATTTTTTAAATGTTAATATTGAGTCTATTGACATATGACAATTTGCCCAAGACCATAAAAACTACTCCCTCTTATACTTTTTCGTGTAATGCACTTTCTTAGTTAGGGATTAAGCTTACTTTTACAGGTAACTAAAACATGCACAAGATTCAAGAATTCAAATTTAATAGAAAGCAGCTTCAGTTTGGATGTAATTTCCTATACCTGGGTCTGGTAGTTCCAGATGCAAATGGTCCCTGAGTATAAACTTGCCAATATCCTGTGCAGGAATAGATGAATTAGCCACACGAACTAGATTTAAAGTGAAAAATAAACAAAATGTGGCATCTCTAATACAAAGTAAGCAAATTGCTGTAAGTAAATGACATCATTGTTTCTACTAAGCCCAACCCCAATCCCAACCCCTCCCCAGAGAAACATAAACTTTCACTCCAACACTTCATCAAATAAAAAAAAAAAGGGAAATTTTCAAAAATCTACAGCCCAACATAAAATATTACGCCACGTAGCCACATTTTTAGTTTATACAATATTATACAACATTATATCTGAGGGAAAGCATTATACATAATGTATCAAACTTGTATAAAAGTGTATAAAAGGTGCTAAAGCGTGTAAATATTTTCTCCCAGTAGACATAGAGCGTAATTTACCCATAAAAAGATGTCACTCCAACATAAAATATTAGAATCTACACAGCAAGCATGAGCATTGAAACTGGAAAATAAAAAAGGAAGAAATTATTTGTTGGGAAAATTGCAGCCCAATGCCTTTGGGGTGATCTAGTTTACAAAGTATGATCAAATGTATAGATTCTGTATATTTATACGTATAATATACATAATCAGTGTACAGGTTTTATATATTTCGGCCATATAGGTAAATAAGTTTGGCCGAAGTGTACATATTGGTAAGTTCTTCTTATTTGTTTAGTAAAGAATATATGAGTTCAATTACCATGGCTCTGTAGGATGTAGATCCACAGCCTTTACCCTTTCTGATCTTTGAGCTAGTTTCCTCTGATCAAAATACCATAGTTATACATTGTCAATACAAAAACATAAAAATATACAAAAAGCCAATAACTTTCAAATTCAAAAAAAGAAAAAAAACATTTAGTACCTTAATCTCCAATCTTAGAGGCTGTGCCATTGCAAATTTGAGAAGATAACACAAAAAGGAAGTGTAAATTAAGTTAGTAAACAACAAAGTAACAGATCTCAAACAATTAGCAGAACCGACACGTGGCAATGAGACACAATTGTTAATCCTCGATAGAGTGATCCGTTTATCGCCATTAAATCGAATCAGATCTAAGTTGTAACGTAATGTGAATAAATCAGAGATTATAAACACACTGAAATTACGGTACTTACCATTTTCGCTGACTAATGTGAATAAATCAGAGATTTGAGTATTACAATTCGAATTGCCTACTAAGTGGCAAGTGAGATCGGAAGAGAGTAGAGGTTTTGCTAATGTCACTCACAGCGCAACCTCTGTAATAACAACAACAAGAAAGAAAATGGGAGATCATATGAACATGATGCTTTCAACTGAAGTTTACAATAGATTTTCACCATTTTATTTTAAAATCTATTTTTATTTTACATTTTTTATCACTAATCATAGTTTATTACTTTCTCTGTCTCTATTTACTTGGCACCGTTCAAATTTCGAGAGTCGGTTAATTTTGATTGTGAATTTAGGCATGAAATTTTTAAGCTTTTTTAAATAAAAATTAAATATTTGAAAATTAACTACAAAGTACTACTAGTCACAATAATTGATAATTTAAAAATATATATGAAAAAATTATGGTAAAAAAAAAAAAAAAGACTTGTTTGAATTTCGAAAGAAAGTGCCACATAAATTGAAACATATGAAGTTTTACTTTATGTGACACACTTTTCTTTTTAGTCTGTCTCAAAAAGGTCAGCTTTCTATTTTTATATTTAGAAATAATTTAACTTTATGAAATAATTTGCAACTATACAAATATCTAACGCTCATTTTGAATCACAAATTTTAAAAGTTTTCCTTTCTTTCTTAAATTTTGTGTAATGTCAAATGGTGTCACGTAAAGTGGGACGTGGGGAGTATAACATTCATCTTCTTCTAAAACAATAATTCATTACAATGGTCAAGTTTTCTTTAAAACTCATATTTCATGTTATGTTATGTTATATTATATATTTGTTATAATAGCATTTTGTTATAGCAGTTAAAAAATATCCAAACAAACAACGTCATTATAGAAATATTTTATTCTATAACGTTAAAGGTCAACATGTTCAATGAATTGTTCTTATTTCTTTTTCTTTGTAGGAAAGATACATTAATATTTTTGCTAGATAAATTTAGTACATAATTTGATTTGTTTAGAATACATACCACCTAGACAACTATATATAATTAATATAAAAGAGGAGATTACAGAACATGAAAGTAAATCATGAGTCAATAAACTCTCAAAAACTTGTAAATTATTTCCATCGGCCACTTCCATCTTTTGGCTATAGTCATCGACTACTCTATTTCTTTGCCTGTAAATATATATCAACTACATATAATCATCTTTATTTCCTTGTTATATATGTCATCTATGTATAGTTGTTAGCAAATGTGATAATGATTTGATGTGATATTAATATAAATTTAGTGTTTACATAGCTTTTTCACTTTAATGATAAATTATTAGCTATGACCTTTATATTCAAGCTAATAGCTCATATGAAAAAGAGAAAAAAATCATTTGTTTGGCTTTGTAATGTTTCTAACTTGGTACTAGATAATTTATTTGTTACGAAATAATTGATGAAACACGCCGAATTGTAAAAATATATATTACAATGACTTTTTTTAACCATATAGAAAAAAATTGTTATAAAAGCTCCTTAATTGAAGTAATATTATAATATGTGAGGATTAGTATAATCGACCTCAAATCTCAATTTGATTGGCATGCATCAAGGCATAGATGTTGTTGTATCCTAAAAGTATTCTTTTTTTTACTTCTCATCCTGTGTTTGTCCCGCTTTGAGTCCCGGCTTATCATATTTGCACCGGAAAGTCCCATTAATAGAGGATAAATCACTTCCTACCAAAGACAATTTAATCCTAAATCTCAAACTTGAGACTTCTAATTAAGAATAAAAAAGCACTTATCACTCTACCACAATCATTTTGTTATTGGTTATAAAAGCTTTCCTATAAGCATATATTATGATCGATCACATAGAAAAAAAAATCAGTGGATGCAACATGTAATTGAGGTTATATGATTTATAAAACATAGAGAGAATTCATGACTATGGGCTATCACTAATTTATGTATCATCTTTAGTTACATCTACAACCACTTTTTCACTAGTAATGTTCTTACCCAAATTGGAGAGAACATCAATAATTTGTGAAAAAAATGTTAAAAGTTTTTATTTGCACATCACTAGTTTTCTTTTTCCATACAACAATAATAATATACTCAGTATGTCCCATAAATGGGATCTTTATCCGTGTCACAGCTAAAACAACATAACTAACTAGTACTTGATTATGCCAAATCCAATTGACAAGTTTTGAAGTTCAACTACATAATTACACACACATACTTTATATAACTACTCAAACTATATACACATAAAATGAAACGACGGAAGTATGTATGCGTATATATCTCAAGTTTTGAAGTTCAACTCCATAATTACACACACATACTTTATATCACTACTCAAACTACACACACATAAAATGAAACGATAGAAATATGTATGTGTATATATCTCAAAGTTCTAACTTATTTTTATAATTTTAGGTTGAATAAGAGATGTATGTTGAAGTTTGAAACTAGAATCACCGGCTATCAAATTGTTGAACGTGTTCATCTAAAACTGTACCACACCAGAGACTTGAATATAGTAAAAATAATACAAATGTTTCAATCTGTGGATGTTTCGCTAATATGGGAATCGAGAGAAATGAGGTGATCGAGGCAAAAAGTGCAGCCAATGGCATTTCTTATACACAGCGATCCTATTGAAAGAGAAGCATTATGGTTGCAACAGGACCGCATAGCGCAGTGGATTAGCGCGTTTGACTTCGGATCAAAAGGTCGTGGGTTCGACTCCCACTGTGGTCAGTACTTTTTCTATGTCATTTTAGTTATTTATTTATTTACTCGCAAGGCAATAACTATTGATGTAGAGGGTGTTTGGAACATTACACCTCCTCATTCATCTCCCTTTATACTTCCCCACCTTCTCAAGAGTAAATGCCATGTTTATGACATCTTTTTATGTTACTCAATATAACCCTATAAATCGATGTGTACATCATGTCATTTTAGAATGATGTTTGGAACATTACACCTCCTCATTAATACTTCCCCACCTTTCATGAGTAAAAACATATCTTTTTATGAATATAAAACATAAGCTCTCATATTTTGTCTCTCTTTATTGTTCTTGCTTCATCTTTTGATATATTGTACTAACTCTTATAGAATGATTTTACTACACGTTATCAGCACGAGTTTCTAACCAACTAAGTTTGTATATATTTTTATCACTGTTCAAGTTTGGTTTTTATTCTCCCATTGTCCGGAAATCACAGTGTGATTTGACTAAGATCAAGTTCATGAAAAAGGACTTGGATGCCAATGAGCAGATACGTTTTTATCGTTTATTATTATTATTACTACTAGATGGCGTATGCCCGTGCGCCCAACACTTTGGATTATAGTGTATTTATGTGTATATAGTTGTGTTTGGGTAGTGATAATATATATATTTTATATTGCTAATAAACATACATAAGTTTGCACTGTTTTTATGTATGCATATATATATATATATATATATATGCTATGTTCAAAACACGATTAATATAACATTGTAGTTTGTGCTCCATATCCAAAACTTTATTATATTAGTGTTTGCCACGAATACAAAGTTTGCAAAAATTTATTAATACGTTTTAAAAGAGAAGACTTGTTTAAAAGGAAACTATTTTCCTCTCTTTCGAGACAAAACAATAGCAATATTTAAGATCGGGCCGATACTTTGAATTTTAATTCGATTAATTTAAAGGTGTAAAATATTCTTATGTAGATTGGACCTAAACAATACTTATTATTTTTTATCAAATTTTGATTTGGGTAATTTTAATTCAAATTATTAAATTAATTTTACATGTTTAAAACGAAATAAAGTAGAAATTTGATTTTCTATTTAAACAAAAAACTACTATCTTTTAATTTTTGGTGAATATTCTTGGTTTAGCTAATTTTACTTGTCATGTTGTCTTTTGCACGTTTTTTTAAGGAAACGTCAATTAGAATTATAATTTGACTAATTTACCTTATTTATTATTTGATCTCCATTTAGTATTTTATTTTTTTACGACATTAATCTCTTTTCACATTTATTAGAGTAAGAATAAAAATGAAAAAGTAATTAAATTCTATCTTATTTTAAAATATAAATATTTTAAGTATATTTAATTTAGTAAACATAACAAATAAATGACACGGCGGAATAGCAAATACAACAGTTAAATATCTAGATTAGATCTCATGCTAATATAAGAAAAGAAAAGAAATTGTATGGTTTGGCTACTTAACCTTTTGAAGAAAAGCAATAATATGGGGTCCACATTTTTTACTGTACAATAATTTCATTTGCTCTCACTAATGGGATATGCATGTGGCAATGAATCCACCATTATTGACTTAATGGGAATGCTTTCAGAATTACATGAATATTGTTTGATTTTTTAATATGGGGTGCACATTTTATTTTATTTTTGATATTGCTTTATTTTTCTAATATGGGGTCCACTTTTTTTTTTTTAATTTATATGAGTTTGGAGGTGGTGGGGTTCACTTTTTTATTTTATTTATTTTTTATTTAATTTTTTAGTATGGGATCCACTTTTTTTTTTTTTTTTAAATGAGTTGGAGGTGGACGATGAAACCACCCCCAACTCATGCTTCTATATAGTAGAAATTTATTTCACTATCTTTTGTTCTGTGAAGACTTACTCATATTTTGTGGAAGGCTCGACCAGTTTGCATAACGTTTGGATTTTACTAATTTCGTTTGAAGTTGACGGTGGTGTTGAGAAATTGGTTTTATCTTGCAAAGAAACTAAAAGGTTAGATATGGCTATTTGGTTAATCATGTCTACCCAAAATTAAATTCCTTTTGAGGAGAAGGTATGAATTTATAACTTTATTGTAGCCAGCCATTTTCTTTAGATTGAAAGATTATTTTTCACCGTAATAATTTATCTTGATCTTCCATCTTAAAAAGATGGCAACTTTTATATGACTTATTTGCCAACTGTATGCACTTCATAGTTTGAAATATATATATTATTTACAATGGTATAGTTTGGTGTCTCTGAAATCTTTAGCCAATGTAATACTCAATATTACTTAATATTGGACAATATCTTCGTGAGATTGCAGTTGGAAAATCAAAAGATGTCGCAAATTTTATACCTTGTAGTGATTCTAGATGTTTGTTATTTGAGGATAATACGTATCAAGTGTTAGTAACCAGTACATGCTTATTTTTCTCATATTTCTAACCTCACAAAAAACTACGACATACACGGTATAGCAGTCAAATGATATTTGAACAAAATCCACCAAGACTCCAAGGTCTTTTTCTATTTTGGCTTTCGTTTATACTTCTTTGTTACTAACGTGTTTGTACAGATTTGCTGGATTTCTAGTGGTAGAGATATTTCTACTTTTACAATTTATTTTATCACCACAACTAAAATGAAGGAATATTATAGCTGGAAAGTAAAAGTTGATATATTTATTTAAACTTTAGAAGTTACAATTTATATGTGGTGATTAAAGTGATATTGTGACTAAATTTATTTGTGCCTATAATTACGGAATTGTAAGTTTTTAAAGGCTCGAAATTGATCCAATTGTACTTTGGCCTATTATGCCATTATTAGTTGAGGGTAAGACAGTAGATTCAAGTCTCATCGCACCAAGAAGGTAAGACATCGGGTTATAGTCCTGGTGCACCATGATGATAATATAAGATATTGAGTTCAAGTCTCATCGATTTATGGCCTAACACGCCTTTGTATGGATAAGACGTTGGTTTTGAGTCCCGATGCACTATATTGATGATGTAATGATGACTAAGGCAAAATAATTTGCATTTGATGAAAAATCGTGAAGCCCGTCATATGCTCCATTCCATGAGGGGAATGTGGTAGCAGTTCATAATAATTCTAAATGAAAATAAGTGGTTAAATGAATGAACGTGGACGTGGCAAAGGACAAAATAATGTTAATCATCATTGTGGTAATATAAGTGGAAGAACATTATGAGTTCTCTAAATGGTTCATCTAAAGGTGAAGGTAATTTTTGTCATCAATATGTTATGAAAAGTTATTAGGCAGGCGGTTGCCGTTCGACCTAAAATAAAATTTTATAAATCCTCCATCAAAAGAAAGGAATACAATTTCATGGTGATAGATGTTGAGATGGATCTATGGATATGATAAAGACAATGGGCTTATGATTAAAATTTATGAAGCACGTATATAAGATTATATTATAGTCTATTTCTTGAAGAGAATGTGACTTGTGATAAGCATCGTGAATGCCCGCCCATTTTGAAAATGAAATGTTAATACATTATGGATAAGGCCGTTTTCATATATGGTTGAATAAATACCACACAACTCACCTCTAAGGAAGGTTTGAAAGAAAAGAAAATTGTTTTGACATAAATGGTCAATGGTCAGGCCACGTACTTTTAGTACTTCATAAATATTGTGATATGTCTTATCATGAATTACCAAAGGGTAAAAGTAAGAAATAAGTATTGCTTATAAGGTTTTGGCAATGACCATAACGACAATGACTCCCTAATAGGAGATGTTCACCATACGGATGGTGTTATGAAAAATGTGGTAGTACATAATTAATTGGAAGCTCTGAAAATCTAATTTGTTACTAATTGGAGGAATGAATTGTTCATAATATTGGTGTTGTAGTAAGTCTCAAAAGAAACTTTTTGAGTTTCAAAGGCATTGGTCAAATATGAATTACATTGAGACTATAAATTATGGGAAGATCTAATATCTTCATATTACTACAATCGAAGCGGGTTATAAATATTTATGTGAAAGATTACCCGTCTTTTCCTCCTGTTTGAACTACAAAAATATAAGCATGATGATGAAATCACATGCGATAGTAAACTAGAAGTTTACTGAAAGAAATATGTGTTGGCATGACCGGTTGACCATCCCGGGTTCAAATGTGATACGAGAATAATTGAGAATTCATGTGGTTATAAATTGAAGAAATAAAATAGTCTTCAAGAATTCTCTTATCTTTGCTTGTTCTCATGATGACAGATTGATTAATTTATCAGCTAAGGTTGGATTGTATATATATATATATGCGCCCAGTCACCTACTATGTGGACCGGTTTACTATTATATGATTTTAATAGATGCATTTATGTTATGGTCACATGTGCATTTGGTATCAACTTACAATTTGGTTTTGCAAGGTTGTTTGCTCAAATTTTAAATTAAGAGCATGATTCCAAATTATGAAATGATGCGATAATCTTTGGTTTATATCAAGTTGGTTTAGCGAAATTGTATGCCTCCAATTATAGCTAAACAATTGGTTATGAGAACAAACTCCCAAAACGGATTGGGATGAGATATGTTATTTAATATGTAGCAGCACTTGTACGCATCAAGCCAACAAGTTATAATAAGTTCCTCTATCATAATTGGTTCAGGGTCAGGAACCAAATAATTCTCATCTAATTATTTGAATGTGCGGTATATGATTTATTTGCTCCACCACAATGCATAAATATGGTTCCCCACATAATGTTGGGAGGTAAATGTTAGATTTCCTAACATTAGGGGGAGGGATGATATGCGGCTGGAAAATAAGGTATATGTAATGAATTATCACTGATATGGTTCTCATTGAAAGGGTGAGTCAAGTTAACTGCCAGACACATTTGCTGACCCAAAAGTGAATATTATATTCTAGCCACAAATGCTCCCATTAGAACTAAAGTCCTTGCGGACAGAGTCTATGGAGATAGACTGATCGGTTCCAAAGATAAAACTCCTTGAAGAAGGAGAGGAGCAAATGATCAAGATGGTCATAATAATGAGGCAAGTGCTTTAAAAGAGCACCACGACATAATACTTCATAAAACCTTGGAAAAGGTTCAAGTACCTGAAATTGATGAAAAATGAAGAGATCTCGATAAATTATGTCTCATTGGAACCAATATCAAATGATCGTCGACGATATCTTTGACATAATGCAGCGCTCAACATTATAATGGTGACGAGGATTTTGAATTCAAATCTATCAAGGAATGTGGACAGATATAATGATTGGCTAGATAAAATACGCAGTTCAAGTATATTTTGTTTCACTTGAAAAAGTGATGTTTTGGACCTATAGTCCAAGGACCTCAAGATACAATGTCAGTGGGGGTACAAATGGGTTCTTGTGCGAAAAGTGAAATGAGAAATAAAAACCGTAAATATAAAGTACGGCTTGTGTCTTGTGGCATAAAGGTTTTTCGCAAGAGTCCTGACATTATTGTATGGAGATGTACGTATTCTCCTGTGGTGGATGCAATGTGGTTTCTTATCAGTCTGACAATATATGAAAATTTTGAATGCGTATAATTAATTGTTGTCAATATGACTATATAGATAGCGAAAGAAAATCCATAGGGATTAAAATTGGTTTGAAGCATTTAAGGTTCACAAAAATAAAGCTTTAACAAATCTTTATATGGGTGCAATTCCATTGATTACCCTGATGGTTATAATGTCGCTAGATATAATAAATATAATTTACACCTCATGAAAACGATGGGTATATTGAATCAGGATTGATTATATTCTACAAAAAGAAATTATTGATATAGATTTGTTTATCCTAACAAATATTATCAAGGTTTTGTTGATTATGTAAAATGCAGGACATTATTTTTATTATTACATGAAGTTTGTTCTTCAAGCAAGTTACCGATTTGCATGTAAGGATACTGCCACATTATGACGTTGTATATGGAAGTCAATTATTGATACTTATTCAAGTCTTGCCAAGGTGATAGCTCTTAAAAAGCAAGTCAGGAATGTGTTTGGCTGAGTCAATAATTCAGCACATTTTGCAATAGTATGATGTTTATTTGGAAATGAAGATTTTAACAATATTGTACGAAACTTGCATAGCTCAATTGAAAGAAGGATATATCAAAGGAGACAGAATACAACACGTTTCGTCAAAGTTCTATTCCAGACATGATCTTCAACAGAAAAGTCAAGTAGCTATTCAACAAATACGTTCGATTGATAATTTACGGATGTGTGCACTAAAGCATTACCAACCTTGACATTTGAGAAGTTGGTATACAAGATTGAGATGCGTCGTCTTCGAGAATTAAGTGATATTTTAATCAGGAGGAGTATAATACATGTTGTACTCTTTTTTCCTTAGCCGAGTTTTGTCCCACTGGGTTTTCCTGGCAAGGTTTTTAAGGAGGCAGCTTGCAATGTGTATTACTAGATATGTGTACTTTTTTTCCTTCACTAGAATTTTTTCCTACGTGGATTTTTTCTTATTAAGGTTTTAAAGAGACATACTATCTATCAATGGACATCTAAGGGGGAATGTTGTAAATATTACTATTTGTTAATTGTGGATGTCCATAACTCCTAGGTGTAATTCCACCATTAAGTGTAGTAACACCACACATCCACTACCTCTTCATTCATCTCCCCTACCCCATTGACTTCCCCACCTTTTCAAGAGTAAATGCCATGTTTATGACACCTTTTCATATTACTCAATAGAGCCCTATAAATAGAGGCATTGAGAATGATGTTGTACATACTTGAACATACTTGGATGAATAAGAAAGCTCTCATCTCTTGTCTCTCTTTATCTCTTTATTGTTCTTGCTTCATCTTTTGATATATTGTACTAACTCTTTTAGAATGATTTTACAACAAAAGCCATAAGTTGGGTGTTTTGGCTTATTTTTGTATTTTTTTGACCTAAAAGTAAGTGCTTAAAAACACTTTTTATCTTTTCCAAATATCACAAAAGTAGAAAAGAACTTAAAAAGCAATAAGCGCTTAAAATAAGCCAAGTTAAACACCCTTGTAGCTTAAGATGCAATTTCTGTAGCACCAGTGGTACAGTACAAAGATGAGTAGATGTTGGACTTGATGGATATTTGGCCTCAGGTCCTCGGCAGAAATAGTCCCAACTTTGTATAAGTTAATTTCCCTTTTTTTTTTTGTGCGGATTGCCCTTCATTTGGGGTGGTCTTTAAGTTTTGCCTTTCAAATTGGTGGTTTTTAAGGTTTGCCCTTCGTTAGGGACCCCTTGGTCAGGGGTTCAAACCCCCGCTCAATGATTTTTTTTTTTTTCTCAAGGCAGAAGTTGTAAAAAAAGGCAGAATTTCTGCCTTAAGGCAGAACTTCCATGAGGCAGAATTACCATTGCAGAAATTCTGCCCTTTTTGTCAACTCTGCTTTTTTTTTTGAACTTATGCCTTGCGATTTTTTTTTAAAATTTTTGTCTGAGTGGGGGTTTGAACCCATGACCAAGCGGTCCCTAGCGAAAGGCAAACTTTAAAGACTACCATTTTAAAGGGCAAAACTTAAAGATCACTCCGTAATAAGGGCATTCCTGCTAATTGCCCAATAGTTTTCAGCTTTGCTTAGTTAGTTTATGGGCTTATTTTCTATATTGGCCCAATGTATATGTAGGAGATTATGGACAGACTTTATATGGTTTTTGGCTATTCTGATATGGAAAATCCATATTCTTTCTCCATCTTTCCCTTGTATCTTTTGTAAAACATTGTTAGATTTCCATGGTGATTTCACATCTCTCCAAGGGTATCAGTAGATGACTACTTTCATATTTATGCATATAGGCTTTAATCATAAAGTTTTTCTACTGTAATTAATTTTCTTTTCCTTTCCCTACTTTCGACAAAGCATAAGAGTAAGATGCATTTATGCTGAGCGATAAAAGTTAGGGAAAAAAACATTATTAGCCAGCCCAATGATACGATATGCTTTTTATAACCCTAAACTACATATAGCCATAAACTTTGTTTGCAAGGACAACATTCAAACTAGAATAGAAAGAAATTACCATGCCTACCGTTTGCTTAGATCATGGAAATGTGATTTTGTTGAACAATTTCCCAACAAAAGATCCCACGAGGTTCTCTAACAAATGAATTGTATCATTATTCTAGATCCATTCAGGTGTACAATTTTAAAAAAAAGTTATCATATAATTTTTGTGAAAAATATCACAACACCAGATTTGTTATTCTCATAAAAAAATATCTTTTGAGTATCAAGCACTCCATTGAAGGGTATCTGAACATACAAAATGTATATACATGATATGCATTTAATTTATACTCACTATGTATGCATGATACATGAAAGATGGGCAATGTATAAACTGGGTATACACTATTTATGCACATTATACATTGAGCCTACAGTGTGTAATTCATGTATCTTGGGTATGTACTTATGATTTATGCATGTTATTCATTGAGCCTACAATGTATAATTCATCTATCTTGGGTATGTACTTACCATTTATGCACATTTTACATTGAGCCTACAGTGTATAATTCATGTATCTTGGGTATGTACTTACGATTTATGCGTATTATACATTGAGCCTACAATGTATAATTCATGTTTCTTGGGTATGTACGTACTATTTATGCACATTATACGTTGAGCCTACAGTGTATAATTCATGTTTCTTGGGTATGTACTTACTATTTATGCTCAATATACATTGACCCTACAGTGTATAATTCATATATGGGTATGTACTTACTATTTATGCATATTATATATTGAGCCTACAATGCACAATTCATGTATCATAGGTATGTACTTACTATTTATCTATGAAAACTAATTGATTTTGTTGTAAAAATCAGAAAGTACTCACCCAAAATTTTTGATAAGAATGGGGGGAATGTGGGTTTATGAATCCCCTATGAATATTGGAGGAGAAGAAGTTGTGTGTGTGGGGCGGGGGGGGGGGGAGGGGGGAGTAAGGGTTATGTAACGGGGAAGTTGTATGAGGATAAAATTTTTAACTTAAATAAAGCCTAGAAAGAAGGAAAATAATGGCTTAAAGTTATTAATACAATTTCCTAAATTGTAGGCTTAGATATTCATGGTCCCCTAAGTACTCTATTATTCGGCCAAAAAAAGAAAAGAACTATCCCCAAATGTCTAAAGCGGATAAAGAAAATTAAATAGGTTTATTTTAAGTTTACGTTAGTTATGGGCTTAATTTTTCTAACAGTTACGGGTATCCAAAGTAACCGGTCGAGGGAATAGGAATTGGGATTCATGGAGTTATAAAAATTTGTATTAAATGCCACCAGCTGACAGTAAGTTGGTCCTGTAGCTCATTTGGTTAAAGCGCTGGTCTTTACGCTGGAGGTCGCGAGTTCGTGGTAAGCCACGACCAAAATTCAATTGCAGTCAACCTTTGTCTGTTTTCTTTTTTCCTATGTGAAGCAAGTTGAGATTACAATTCTATATCCAAATAAACCAAATGGAATATTGACATTATTCCCCAAAACTTCAATCTAATTATACCAAGGCTACAATGACCATTTGGTTGTGTAGCGCCCAATTCTCACCCCTCTGTCTATGTCTCCATTGGCTCCGAAGCAGTTGGTGGTATTTCAGCACATCACCCTCAATCTTTTAGGAGGTATAGAGTCAACTTTTTCATAATTCCCAAATCTTTGGAAGATTTAATTATTAATTTGCGTTATTTGATAAAACTTTGAAGCTTGTGATAATAGTAATTTTCTGTTTTGCTTTCAGCATCAAGTCACGTAAAACCACAATAATTTTTCTAAGATATTTCAACTTAAGTCCAAATTAATCACAGCTAGACATCGGAAAGGTTATGTAGAAAATGATTTCTTCATTTATTGGGCTAGCTAAATGGGAACATTATTCATTGGTTTTGAAGAAATTTTAAAAAAAGATTATTTTAAGACTTTATATGATTCGAACACATTGTCTAATAATATCACGTAATTTTGAAATTATGTACTCATTAATATGGGTTTTGGGCATACCCTAACAATATATTGCAATTATGCGATGTTACAAACTCGGGCATATAGTGCTTGTGCATGTAGCAATATGAATTTAGCACTTGATATTATTCAACCCTTCTGCAATACCAAGGGTACAATTCATTGGCTCATAAACGGCCTTTCCGGTTCAGCAAAGTTTGGGGTTCTTTAAATTCTAAGTGCCATTTCTGAAATGCACATTCATCTAAATTCTTCTCTTACGTCAATTTTTGTCCTTGTTAACATGATACCTTGTATATTGATAAAAGATTAAAACAAAAGTCTTCCACATCAAACAACAATAATCATGCCCAAATAGTAAAATACCCCATGAATCATGTCTTAGCCCTTCATGAATTGCTATGGCTATTTTTCCTTCGACAATTGTGCTATTTGGAAGATTTTCTTAATATTGGATAATTGATATTAAAGGCACTCATTAGTCAGCTCGATCCCTTTCTCTATTTTGCTTTCTTTGCCTATTAAGAGAATAGGTATCGAAAAAAGCGGCTCACCTTTCATCATATATTCCAGATATCACGCAAGAACCAGCAGAGAGGATTTTGACGTCCCTCTCTAGATAAGAAGCAGAGTGCGCCATCACCTACAACCCATACTCTCAGCGGAGGACTTTCACAAGGCATCATAGTATGCTCCACTTTTGTTGTGCAAGTTTATATCCTGTAATATTCCTATGTCCGATCAGTCACCCACCTAATTAATTGGATTATTTTGACATCTCAAATTAAGCTACGAACTGCAGGAGGCAAGAGCACGCCACACCATGAGTCTATATTCGTAAATTGGTGTTTCTAATAAATAACAATACCACGTAAAACTTCATTGACGTTCATACATATTCGTATCTTTTTGGTGAATGTCAATGAAATTCTTATTAGAAAAAACCGTTAACGAACTCTTATGTTAGTTATGTAACTAAAAGAGAGAGCAACGACCACTAGCTAGACGTGATCGTCACGTTTTCGAACATGGCTTGACATTGGATCTGATTATCAATAACGGGTTTGATTATATTCACAGTTTTTGGTTTGAATCATATACTTCCTCCATCCCGAACTAGTTGCCATGTTTTGCTTTTCGTGAGTCTATGTGAACTTTGATCAACACTTTAATATGTATTTTTCATTCAAATGAGAAAAGTTGTAAATTGTAGTATTTTTTGTATAGTTTTTAATATCTAACTTGTAACTGTAAAATTTTGAGTTGATCTAATTTAATTTAGATTCAGAGATTAGTCAAATTGACTTTCGAGAAGTGAAACATGATAACTAATTTGGGATCAGGGGAGTATAGTAGATAATTTTACTCTAATACTATTTTTGTGGTACAAAAATATTAATATAACTACACATACATTTTAAAACACATTTTAAGTTTATTGATTCTAATTCCAGATTCGCTTTCACTCATTTTCTTATAGTTACTTCGTTGGGACAAATCGTTATAGGTAGAAAGCAAGTAGTATTAAATAGTACCAATTGCTCTTGTACTAGAAGCTCATTTGTCAACGATGACAGCAAGATTCATTCTGCCTCACAGGTTCACATAACGCCTCTTTAATTTATTAATTTGGGCTCTACCTTCTGAAATAGTACCCATCCCCTTGAATTTAAAGAAAACAGATTAATAATTCACTCCTGAATTCAATATGAATTCATCGCATTGACTCGTGAAGGAATGATTGAATTAGCTAATCTCGTTCGACGTTACTTAATTTAGGCAAGAATTCATCGTTTATTTGAAATGGGTTGCTAATAATTTGTTGCAATAAGAGATATCTAGATCAATATCATAGCATAATTCCACATATTCTCCGGAGGAAGGTCTTTTCTTAATAAATGACCTTCGAAATAATTCTTGATAGGCGGCGTAGATTAGAATGGTTGGTGGAAGAAATATCAAACATATCCCATACTTCTCGCACTCATCGGCCGGTTGATAGAAATAGATTGACTATCTAAGATATTCGTGTTACTTTGTTTGCAATCACTTCAAATCTTTGTGCTCGAGAGTGATAATCAACACCATAAATATTCATCGAAACTTGAATCTTTGTATGCAATTTCATAAAGCAAAATAATTGGAACATGCAGTACATGTAAAATAAATAGAAAAGAAAAAGAAAGCTCATCAAGATTCTCATTACCGTTGATGGTTAGTACCTTCAACGTCAATTGAGAAAAGTCAAGATAATGTAAAGCAATCGTAGCTAATTCAGAGAAAAATATGAAACTTTAAAAAGAATTCATCTGTAAAAAAGCATCTACCTTGCTTGTGAAAGAAAAAGTTCACTCAAGATAAACAAGAAAAAAAAGCATCAAACAGTCGACACATATCTGAATTTTATCATTAACTCCAGATAACAGAAGCATTACAGTTTAATAAAACTTTAAAATTGTATGATAACGTGACATCAAGTACAGGCACACACTTCTTGTATCATGATCAGTCTAGCAACGGTTACATCAGTTTCAATCATCACCACATTTGTGAAGCCTTTATTTGCACAGATTTCAACAGCTAACTGAATAACCATTATCTCTGAATACATATTAGTTTGAACAGCCAAAAACTGCGTGTTTGCTGTATTCTTTGTTTCCCTCCATTAGACCATCAATTCATTCTGTGTAAAAATCCTGGATGGAACAGCAAATCGAGCTGAGAAGGAACGAGACAGGTCATCAGCATCGGTCAAAAATGAGCCTTGATCGAAATTCTGGGAATAAGAATGAGGATCATATGAAAACCGCATTGCGGTTGAACAATCAAAAATCCGTTTTTTCTCTTTCTTTATCTTCCTCCATATAAGTCTCCATATGGGTGCTCTGCTTGATCTGTTCGCCGGCAACTTATTGGATACGAAACGGTCGTAGTCTCTACCGGAGTAACACCGCCGCCAGCTGACGTTTCGGTCTCCTGCATCACACCATGCTCCGGCATCCATGAGAGTAGACAGCAGAACAGTGTGTGTGCTTAGTTCTGATATGAAAGTTTTTCACTTTTGGGACTCAGTTTTGGAGGCTAGACTCTAGAGCGTAAATGCACGAGGGAAACAAAGTAGACTACATATATAAACGGCATCATGTGTACATATCATCACTCAGTAACTTTTGATTGTGCATAAAGTTTTATGATTTTAAATTAAAAATGTGTATATATATTAAAATATTTTTTAAATTTTGTGATCTTAAATTTTATATTACTCGTTTAAGATTTTGTAATTATTGAGTTACTACTAACCCTAAAAAGAGATATTCTTTTTTAAACAGACTAAAAAGAAAAGTATAACCTAGCATAGATTGCATGCATAATTTTCTTATTAGAATAGTATGTTTAATTGATATATGTATCTTTAATGTAATCTATAGTTCTTGAAATTAAATTATTTGTTTGATATAAATAATAGATGCGAATAAATATTCTTTCGATCAAACTGTGGTGTTTGGTGTAAAATGGTTCGGGAAGTGGCAAGAGATGTGCTCAAGGATACACTAGTCGCATACTGTCCTTTTCCTATTTTTTAGATTAATAATTGAATTATTGAGAATACTTCAGTTGTCAGTTGTGAATCTAAGAATCATATTGCATTGAAATTGCAAAGTTATAATTATTAAGCTTAAAGTTTCTGAAATTACGATTGAAACCGTGGAACTTTAATTATTGTGATGTCCCGAAAACCTTCTTTGTCAATTACTCCCTCCGTTCAGTTTTACTTATCACATATTGACTTGACACGCATATTAAAGAGCCAAAAATGAAATGAAAAGTTTACCATATTACCCCTAATCATTGCTAATTACCTAATGATTGAAATCAATTAAAGCTTACAAAAAAATGTGCAGACAACTAATTAAGTAATGGGTTCCAACAATACACATATTCCCCCTAAAAAGTTAGTTTTGGAGCTAAAATTTTCATATTAAGCCAAGTTTGACTAGTGTAATTCCAAAGTGTTGGAAAAAGGAATTGAAAATCTTGACTTATTAATACTAAGAGTAAAATAGGAAAAAAGTGATAAATTATCTCTTGGTTTTTAAAAAGTGGACAAGTAAAATTGGACAACTATTTTTAAAATAGTGGAAAAGTAAAACCGGACGGGGAAATATTGTGGAGGAAAAAATGAAAATACTAAATTTAATCAGGAGAAACTTTATTTTGTGCCTCAGACAAGACAACTGATACAAGTTGGGTGAAGGTTGTTCTTATTTGACAATGGAGTTTGCGGCAAAATTCAAGTTCTTGGGTCCATAAAATAGCATGTAGTGGGGGAAAGCTAGAAAGGCCTTTAATTAGACTTTGACGGATGGAGAATGGGAATTTGATTTATGAATTGGGCCTTCTTATACCTTGGAATAATATGGCATTAAAGCATGGAGCTCTTATTAACCCTGAAGAGAATTAAAATAATAAAATAGCCAACCATGAAAAATCTTTTATGACTCGGTACAATTCAAATATTCTCTCTCTACGTAACATGAGCATTGAGAACTCCATTTCGCCTCTCCAATGTAAAATTAAGGATTTTTACTTTTATATCAAGCTTGGATTGTTGGACTTGGACATATTCTTTTAAGACATGGGCCTTAAAAATAAGTAGACCAAAATTAAATTAATAATTAAAAGGTATAAAATATCTTTAATTATTTATGAAAAGTTAATATTATACATATAAATAATTATAAATTTTATGTATATAATTATCGGTGGATCGGTTATTTATTCGGTTATTTTTTTTTAACCAAACCAAATATTATCGGTTTTTCAAATTTAAAAACAACAAACCAAAACCAAACCAAATGTCGGTTTTTTTATTCGGTTTGGTTAAATTTTCGGTTTGGTTTTGGTTTTAACCAAAACTGTGAACAGCCCTACTTGGAATAAGATGGCAGTAAAGCATGGAGCTCTTATTAACCCTGAAGAGAATTAAAATAGAAAAATAGCCAACCATGAAAATCTTTACCTCGCTAACTATCAGTAACATGAGCATTGAGACCTCCATTTCGCCTCTCCTTAAATTTATATCAAGTAGTTTGCTTGAAGGCAATACTCCTGAAGGTACAATTGAAGTGGATCGCTGAATTTTTTTTAACCTCGATACAACTAACATTAGTTGTGTGAGACTCTTTTTTTGTGAAATGAAAAAGTAGACCTAGAATTTGTAGACTCAAAAGTGTAAGATGTGGCTTCATTATATTGTCTCATAAAAAAATTTTCAAATCGCATATAGTAAAATTTTCAAATCGCTGCCTTTTGATATACCCCTAGAATCTAGATTGTTTGTACCTTTTTACTTTTATTTTTAAATGAAATAATTTAAGTAAATATGGAAGATAATATAGCAATTCCAACTAATTTGATATTGATAATGATAAAATTGGAAGAAAAATAATAAATTTCTCTTGATTTGTTAAAATGAACAAGTAAAAAGAAAAAAAAGTTATTTTTAGTACAAGGGTCCAACGAAAAAAAGGGAAGGAGTATTTCCACTAAAGATTTTGGAGATCCCAAGCAGGCAAGCAGTACTCCACCATATTAGGAACTGTCTGACTTAAAAGTTGTTCATGTGTTTCTTTACACAACTCTGGCAGTATTTTCAGCAAGTACAATCCACATAAACTTGGGCTTGGCCAACGAAAGTGAAAGGCAAAAAACAAGTTATCTTGCACTTCTCCATCAAAACTTTCGTCTCTATTTCACCTTGCTGAACACAGCCAAACGAATATTGAACAAGTGGTTGGAATCTTAAGACTTTTAAGAGGTCCAAAATTAGCAGATAAGTCTTCTTACCAAAAAAAACCACTGATTCCACAGCCTTGCCTATCTTCACTCATTCTTCTCCCAGCGCCTAATATGCACAAAAATCAAGACCCCCTTTAAGGCGTACAACATCTATATAAAAAATACTTTTGACCTTATATATATATAGATATTCTGAGGAAGGGGGTTCATATGAATTAACGTATGTGAGCCCTTAGCTCTGCTCCTGACCACTACCCAGTGGAAAAGCTAAAGATAAAAGGCAATCCCAGTCACATTCCCAATCCGTGGTAACTGTGAATCAATCCAACGTTTTTCTTTTAATATATATACATTTCCTCTTTTCTTCTCCACCTTACCTTCTATTCAATTAATACTCTCAAATCCTTATATATATATTTGTATAATATGGTTCTGGTGGATACAATATTGTCCAGTACCAATGTGTTACCCAAGCGGTGACTATTGGGTTGGTACTACTCATGACAAGAGAGAACGTGGTGGACGGTTTGTTCCTCCTGATGAGGGACGGAGAGGAGTTGCAAGGGAACAAGTAAGCAGAGTGTCAAATGGAAATGGAATGATGAAGCAGTGTGTTTGTTCTCCTACAAACCATCCGGGCTCGTTCAGGTGTAGGCACCATCATGCTGATTACAAATGGGCTGCTCAACTGGGTACCAAGACCACTCACTAGGCCCTATGAGAACTCAGCTGTAAAATTCATGACATCTATCCTGTATTTACTTTATTTTGTGCTCTTCTTCAATTAGATGTGCATAATCTTGTTGAAATCATCTGAAGATGAATTTTTCTTACCCTGATTATATATATTTGGAATTTCATCCTGAACTGAGTCAATTCCAAGAAATAGTCTGCAGCGTTTTAGAGAAGTCCATGTGTGTAGGCAGCAAGTTCTTGTTTCACTAAAGGGTCTTTCACATTTGATTCCCAGGCCACCCGTTTTGTAAGCATTATTATGATTATGGAAGTTGATACTAAATTATTGGGACAAATTGGAATTGAGAAACTTCATAAGAGTTGACGAATTATAGTAATAGATTCCCTATTTCCGCAGGAACTCCAACAAAATAACTAGTAAGAAAAAAACAATCAGCCATACAACAGTGCTTTAACTCAGGGTTAAAGGTTCTGATGGGAAATTGTTTCACTAAGAATGTGGACAAAAACATCACTGGAGGCTTTTCACCTCGAAAGATGAGAATAATCATGTGTTAACAAATGTTCTTTTGATTTGCAGACCACTAAAGCCCAAAGAACGGAATCATCACATTCAGCTGCCTAGTTACACCACAAACTCCGTGAGTTGAAGATGAAGGACTATATTATGAAAACTTCTCTTCCAGCACATTGCTTTTGTTTTTCCAACCGTAGGCATTTTATGAGTTCAAAGTAGAATTTCATCACTGCTCGAAACTAGTGATGGACTAAGATTAGGACTCATTGAATAAGTGTCAACTACTCTGTCACCATTGAGACTTTATCTAATGAGCCTATTTCCAATGAAATGATTTAATAACTGTTTGCAAGTAATATATACTGTATCAACTATTAACATGTAAGATACAAAGCAAAAGACTAAAAGCCAAAATTTAACATGATTGGCTAAGGAACAGAACGGTCATCCAACTTGTCCTATCTACAAAATCATTCTTTTGATTTCCCGCTGAGATCTGCCAGGCGAGCGACAACATCCTCATAGTTTGGTATCCTTGGATGGACATGCCCATTTGGACCAAACATATCAGGCGAACAAGAATTTGCTCGAGTGTGCCCTTTCATTAGTTCTTCTGGACTTATTTCTTCCAATTCAACTGGAAGGGATGTTGCTCTGCCTGAAGGACCATCTCGGTTTCTCTGCCTTGAGACTTCACCATTTGGAATTTTTATGCCATGGTTTTCATGTCCTGAATCTTTATCACCAGAATGTGGATCCATATGTTTCCTCCTAACTGATTTTGGCATAGCATTTTCAACTGCATCATTGTCGCCATTATGTGCTACTTTGGCCACTTGAGCCCTCATCTCTGTATGCTGATGCCTCACGTTTTCATGATTGGATAGAGCATCTTCAGATTCTTTAGTATTACCTGATACATCCATCTGCTTTTGTTCGTATAGCCTCTGTTGCAAAGCTTCTGATGAATTCCATTCTACACCAGATTCTGTTGCTATATCTTGCATCAACTGTAGTTTCACATCCTTTTTATGTTGTACTGGCTTTAGTTTCTCAGCGAACTGTCAAGAAAGAATGATTTTTATGACAAGAGCAGGAAATAGGAGATATATGAGAGAGTTTATGCATGAGTATTACTTATCCATTATCCATCTAGAAGAATTAGCCTAAATAGCCGGTGGAATATATAATATACTCTATGTATAATTCTTGAATAACATGTGTATAATCGTGTATAATTTAAGTATATCGGTTGAAAAAAGCAACCAATAAATCCGGCAGGCTATTCGTGCAGAGATGAGAATGGGCAAATACCTGTTTATTGACATAACATTCAAGAGAATTTCCATATCTTTCATTAAACATCGTTCTCAGTTGACGTAATTCAGGCAGGTCTGCTAGTCTTGCTGCTGCAAACATCAAAGATCCCACAGGTTCCTTGCAATTCTCAGGGCATTCCCTTCAAAGCCAAGGTATGCAGAAATAAGGAAATAGTTTTACTCACAGGAAAACAATTATTAAAAGTTGACAGATTGAACTAATCATCTGAGAACTGAGATGTTTATAATGCTACAGATTCACTAAATTCTATAGTCAGAAAATAGACATCAAAGTAAGTAATGTTAACAATTTATGTATACTTTTCGTCTGAGACAAAATAGAAAAATGTCAAAAAGTACCTCTGTCTACTGATGGTTTCAAGGTGACTAAGGATCTGCTCACAATACAGGTCCAAGAAATCATAACAGCTCAAGAAATTCAGCTCAACTAGAAGGCCTTCAGTCTGTTGCACTAAAACAAACTCAGTAAGAGCTTAATTTCCACAATTTTGGGGAAAAGACAGATAGTACGGATTTACTTTATAGCATACTAAGTGCCAGTAGCCGAAATAGTATGAAACAAATGAAAATACTCAGATCTACACTATCATCCAACACAGACTATTATAGACAAGCTTTATTGTTCCATAAGTAATCAGAAAATATTTTCAAGCTAATATGCTAATCCTCACCTGTAGAATGTTTTATGCAAAGTGGATGGATCCTCATCTCACTTAACGGCATTATTATGCAGAATTAGTGGCGGAGCAAACTAGACACCCCTTCACTGAAAAATTATATTATTTAGATAGGAATTTTTGTAATGTGTATATGCTATATGTTGCGATCCCATGAATTCTTGGTGTGGTTACTTTTTTATATTTTGACTCCCCTATTGAAGTTCTGACTCGGCCACCATGCAGAGTAAATTGCATCATCAAAGACTAAACCTATAGTTGATGGAGCGACTCATACAATTCCATAAAAGATCTTTGCAATCTAACGGTTTTAACATTTTCAAGATTCATGCAGGAGTATACATGATACTCTCTCTATTTCGCGAAATTTAAGAAAGAAAGGAAAACTTTCCTCACAACTAAAGGTATCCTTGGAGTGTGTGGAACATGCCATAACATTTCTATTTTTACAAGAACATGTCATTATTAAAGGTAAAATGTGAAATTTAAACTTAAAGAATTTTCAAATATAAAAATGTGTCTCTCTTTAGAACGGTACTAAAAAGAAAGAAAGTCATATAAAATAGAGCGAAGTGGTAAAATAACAGGGTATATTTCAAATCCAGCAATAGGAAATTACCCTGTCATAGGCGTTGACATCCAATCCAGATTTAATAAGGTCAGTTATATCATTCTTCAAGTATTTTTGCATTGCGTTTCTCTTCTTCCTGATCATTTCAATTCGAGTCTTCGTCTGCCTGGTTAAAGACTTGCTGTATCAGAAAATTCCCAGAAGAACATTAGCAGAATTAATAGGAACCCCCACCCCAAATACGGAAAAATATATCTATATTTAATAAGTACAATATTAAAGAAAAGAAAGGAAAAAAAAAAAAAACAGAGAACCCCTGAAGAATTGTCACTCTTACCATTTGGAGTAGAACTTGTTTTTCTTCCATGCGTCCAACATTTTTGATTTTCTAGAAGCACCTAGAAGGTTACAATATGAAAATTAAAATGATACAATTTTTAGAAGCTAGGTTGTGATAAAAAATGCAATTCAATTGGCACAAGAACCAACATGGAAAAAAAAGAATGATAAAAAGCTGATTTGCTTGGACCCAAATAAAAAAAGAAAACTTTATGATGGCGAAAAGAACAGAGGAAGCTCATAGACTATCAATTGTTAATCAAGAATCTAAATCGTTATGAAAGAAGTTGAAGAAATAAAATCAGTCCAGCTATATTCCATGGGGTCTGTCTGATAACGGTAATGCAGTGAATTTACCGTGATGTCCTTGTTATAAGGCATATGTGTTTATGGTTGTGGGCAAAAGAGAAAGGCATTATGGTAAATCAATACAGGTTAAATGGAATACGAAGTTGGCGGGTTTACATTGGATTAATGGACTTAGAGTGGAAACCGCGGGAGAGTAACCGTTGAGGATTAGCTCCTCTTTCACCTTCCATCCTTAAATGTTTTTTTTTTTCTATCTAATTTTTTTTTTTAGAATAATAAAAGCGAAATTTAAAGGAAAATGTACAAAAAAGGGGAGCTAGACCTTACTTAAGTGTTTTTATTTTTAAATGTTTTTTTCTTCTATATTTCAATCTTTAAATGTCTTCTTGTATCTTTTTTCTTTGGAGGTGAGTAGTCTGTGGATAGTCCGGAATGGGAATATAAACGACAAAAAGTTTTTGGCGATATTGGAAGTTTGGAAGAGGGGTGTCAAGACGAGATGGATGAGATCTTTTATCTTTAATTAAACGGTTTGAATCCTTAGATTAAGAAAGTTTTAACTTTTTTTTTTTTCTTTTTAATGAGCTTTATGCGACACAAATCCAACTTAGTTGAATCAATGATTACCCGCAATATAATGGCTGTACTGAAAAATTTAAAAACCTACACTTAAATAATGCAAGGTAGAATTAACCTCCAATCCGATCCCATCTTTATATTACGTATACTATGTGGGGCTATTACTATTTTGAGAGTTAAAAGATTTTTGTGTGCTTATTTGATATATTTTGAATTATTACCTAGTGTGACTTTTAATACTATTTTATTGCATCTAAGTATATAAATTTTATTTCGAAATATTTGGGCTTCATCCAATGTTCATATTTTTTGGCTTACCTATTTTTGCAGAAGGAGAGTTTCGTATTCAATAAATTAGTAGAAAGTTTAACTGCCTCGTTCAAATATTGGTTTTAATTTTTTTTTTTTTTTAAATCTAATGTTTTTAGCTACCACTTAGTAAATAGAGGTGAAGGCTTCTAACTCATTGGACTACTTAGTTATTTAATTGTTGATCTTCCAATTATGGCTGAGAAAAAAAAGGTGCGGAAAGAAGAAATACAGCTATTGCTGGAAGAGATTTTAACTCTTTCAACTTACTTCTCCTATTTAAATGACATGGTATATCATGATGGATACATCTGTGTATCTGATTATATGTCCTTCAACTCGGTTCTGGGATAATGTAGTTCTTTATTGTCGGTTGAAGCCAGATTAATATACATTGACATGCTAAATTTTTTGTCCTGATTTTCTTATCATATGTGGATTTTACTTTTCTGTAAAGTCATAGAATTACCACAATTGTTTTTACTTTTTCTGAAAGAAAAATATAATTCTCTTCCATAGTTGGCTATTTCTTGTCTTGGAGGAAAAATTTTGAACATCTATAAATTGGAGATATCCTTCGAACAACTAGAATACATAGAAAAGTATCCACAATGTAGTCATTTAAAGAATTTTGTTTAACGGAAGACTTTATTCTCCCAATAGCTTTAGAATAGTTTTGTATTAATTTTATATATGTGGTCAATTGGCCAAACCCATATCATATTATCAAAGGCCTTTTTATAGTTTTTCTTATTGTTGTTTGATTCATTGTCATTGATGCTCTAATTATTTCGATCCCAACAAAATTAGGACTTTCAGTTATGTTCTATCAGTGATGGAAGTTCTAGCTGCCTTGATGTGTGACGATGTATACACTCTCTCTTCACTTTATGTAAAAATGAAGACTTCATCTGAAAAAGGAGGTGCGACTAAAGTGCTTCATTATTCTCCCTATTTTAATAGTCAAAATAGTTTTATAACATAGGGGTAATTTTATTTAAAGTTAAGGAGTCTTTAATTATTTGTGAATTTAAGGTTGTTTATATTAATCTAAAGTTGATTTTAAAAGCATAAACCAAACGATTCTATGTAGCGGTTCAAACTTAAAGGGAAGGTATTAGGCATCCTCTAAGTTCCATAAAAATGGTTAATCCGACCGAACTTAAATTTAATTAGGCTAATAGTGTAAATATGACATTTTAAATGTTTTGGAAAATAACTTATAAATATATTGCTAAAATTTTAAAGTAAGATGTAATGATGTAATAATGTTATTTAAAATAAGGCTTGTAGGAAATATGATAATTTGCATATAAGTAATAGTTTTTTGAGGTGAGATTTTAGTAGTTTTGAACTATATCATATGAATATAACATGTAGAAAAATTTAGGTGTATAAATAGGATTAAAAAAAAGAAGTGAGTTTTCTTTCCCCCTTTTATTATTACTCTTTTATTAATTATGTTTAGCTAAAAGTCTACGTAATTGATTCAAAACTTGAAGAGTTATTTATAAAGTATACTTGAGTTTGTTCGTATGATAGTGATGTTTCGAAATCAGTGTAATAAATAGGATATAACTCCTTTAATTCAAAATACGCTATTTAAAGATCAATTATTTTGAAAATAAATATTAAGATGTAAAAGGAAGAAAATGAAACTTATGGAATTAATTGTTAGTTCTTCCTACCCATTTGCTAAATTAAAATTACTAATTCATTTCAGGTTCATCTAAGTTAAAAAATGAAGTCATGCAATACAAATTAAATGCACAAAAATAAAAGAAAAGAAGCAATAAGCTAAATGGGCTCAGCCCCATTTTAAGAGTGCTGCTGCCGCCACTGTTGGGCTTCGGCCCAAATTTATTTCCCTGTTCGGTTGCGGATTGGCTGCCACTATATGGGATGACTCGAGAGGAGTTGTGTCGGGCTTTTGGCCCAACGCCAAAATGCGGGAGAAGATGACGAGTCACTCGGACTCGTATGCGATGGTCATGCACAAAAAAAAATGAAAAGAAAAGGATTAGTAAGGTGAGGATTTATAATAACTATACTTCAGACACAAAAACAAAGAAAAGGCAGCAGCCGAACGAGAATGAACAAGGAAAATGGGCAGTAAGGCCCAACATCAACAAAACAATTAGAGGAAAATAAGTCCAGGCCTTTAATCACGTTCCAACAACTAAAGACACAAATAGAGCAAGGGGCAAATTCAATTTCCAATATAAATGACTCTGTAATGTCCAACAAGCGCATAAACAGGTTCAAGTCTGCCCAGGAAACAGTCATGTGGAGCACAGTTAGTATGTTTGCTATCCTGGCAACATCCCATGGTTTTATTAAATTTAACATGATGTGGACGAACATTTCCAGATATTAAAACGGATTTAAGACCCTTTTAAGACGAACATGAAAGAGCAGACTACGAACTCAACTTCATACAACTTCCCAAGTTCAGACAGCACTATAAACTAGTTAAATATAGGCAGAGATCAAGATGGAAAGGGTAGGCAGATGGCTCCCATTTTTACATAGTGAACAATTCATGGCTCGAAATTCCTCTGTTGTATACTCACATTCAATCTACTAGTTAAAGTCTCTATAATATGTAATCTCAAAAAGCTTGTGCATTGCAATGCATCATAATGTCCAAAGCCATGAAACAGGAAACAGAACCCCAGTAGCTAGACATCAACATAGGATTCTTAGTTATAATATTTAGACGACAAAAGACCATAAGCCTACTGATTTATGACCAGAACTGGGCATACGGTATAACTATATATATTTAGATCCTGAATTTTACCACATATGATTGACTCTAGTTTTAACAGATACAGCCGAATTAGAGTTTTCAGACTTAACAGACACATGGTTAATTAGTTTAAATCGCATAGATTACATTTCAAACCAACGAAGATCACAACTCAACAAGATGACTCGAGACACTGATTAGGATACGAAACACAGATCCCATAACTAACAGGTTGTTTATCTAAGCTAATTTATAACTTAATCAAAGATATACAAGTGATTTTTTAGAATCTACATGGCTAGTCTTTCAAGTGCACGTAGAGACGATTACATTGTGACAAAGTTAAAACAAACTAGTATTATAACGTTAAGAGCATCACAGATAACCACAAACATCAAACATCAAACCATACCAGCAATCAGAAGGTAAACGAGTGAAATGATGAGGCAATAACTAAGGAAAGAAAATCACCTTTGTCAGGTGCAGTGAACGGGGTGCGGGAGTCTCGAATCTAATGCTCGAACCCGACGAACTCGAACTCGAAAAAAAGTCTTTCGAATCGAAAATTTTGATATCAGCCGAAACAGTATATCCTTTTTAAAGGGAAGTTTGGTTTGATTTTTTCGAATGATCTCAAAAACGCAAGTAATGACTAAGCCCAAAACAGAACCGAATTAGGATAAACCCAAGATTAGAGTGGTAGTCGAAAATATCGAAAGGTTGAATCTGGTAAAGTTCGTTCTCAAAATCCTTTTGTAAGGGGTGTATTTATATCCAATGTATACTAGGGTTTCGGACATTCAAGATTCAAATTCAAAAAGAAGAAATGCCAAAAGATGTCACGGGTTGAGATTTTGACTGAAATTTGAAATCAAGTCAGCGCTCTGCTAACCTGAACGTTGGAGTTCATTTCTTTCACGTGATTCAGGTTCAGATTTTACTCCAAAAGGACCGATTTCCTCTGGTCTTTGAGGATTTGGCTGTGTTTGAAACGAAAAATGGAAGATCCTTTCTCTGTCAACGACAGAGCAAAGCAGATTTGGGGACGTTTTTTGTATGGAAATGGAGAGGCAAAGCTGCCATGGTTGAAAGAAGTTTTGTATCTTAGCCGAAAATGGAGGAGAGAGAGAGGTGAGAAAGACGAAGGAGAGAGAGGGAGGAGAAAGAAAAGAGAGAAGAGGGCGGCTGCGTTTGGTTTTGATTCGTTAGGTTTAGGGATGAAAAAAAAGAGAGTTGGGCCGGGTGTGGGCTGGTGACGGGTCGGGTATTGGGATTGGGCTGGCTAGTTTTGAAAATATTTGTGGGCTGATCTGTTTGGTCCGAAAAATGTGGCCTTTTTCTCCTTTATTCTTAATTCTTTCTTAGGCTTCTAATTTAGTAACTGGTATAATATATATACTATGATAAGTTATGATTAATAATGATATTAATAGTAGTAGAAATAGTAGTGAAAATAAAATATTTAACTCGTCAATAAATTTAGAAACCCGAAGAAATAAAATTCGAATAAAGGAGGGACAAAATTGGGTGTCAACATATGTTTGATGCCAAAATAGTGGTTACCATACCCAAAAAGAGGCAGCAATGAAAAGTAATATAATGACGCTAAGAAGAGAAACATATGAGGCCTAATTGAAAGGTGTAATTAAGAGGATTAACAATGAAGTGGTTTTTGAGATTTTTAACAAAACACAAAGTAATTTTAAAATATAGAGAAAGGCCTAAAATATCAAGAAAAAGATAAATGTAAACGAAGACTAAAGAGAGATGCCATATCTTTTTGTTTCGCGGATTGCTCTTCATATGGAATGGTCTTTAATTTTAGCCCCTCAAATTCGTTGGTCTTTAATTTTGCCCTACTTCTCATTTAATGAAAATTTGTGGAAAAAGTACCCTTGCCGGTCTGCGAAACCAGAGATTCAGGGTTCGAACCCCCGCATAGTATAAAAAAAATAAAATTGGCAAAGCAATGTTTCATATAAATTATGCCTATTCGGGTAAAGTTATATAGAAATTATATCTTGTCCGGCATAGTTCTGGAAGTACTTTGCAATTAATAATGATCTATGGATCTGTGGCTATATATAGTCACCTAATTTAAGTAGTTTCAGCTGCCATTAATGAATTTTGGCGAAAAGAGCAAAGTTGATCATGCTGGGAACCTGTTTGCAACAATGAACTAATGAAATCTGTTCACTCCAACTCGACGAAAAAATGAGACAAATGTGATAAAAATAAGAGTGAACAAAAATAGCATCCAATTTTCAGTTTAATCTCTTCTCTTATCTAATTACTAATGGGGTAGTCATAAAAGGTACTGCGAGCAGGGCAGAGCTACATTATTAGGTATGGATCCCTACAAACTCAATAACTTCAGTATTAGGTACGCGTATACAGACACATGCACTAACTTTTGTTTACATCAATGTATTTGTCTTAGACAATTTAATTAAATATGTATAAATATTTAAATGTGAATTCAATAACTAACACGGACTATAAATTCGATAGGTGTCAAGTTTAGTATCTATAAACTTCAAATCCTAGTTTATCTCTGACTGCGACAAAGTTTGCGGTATGGCTTCGCACTAGAGAAAGAGTCACACAAAAATCACATCGATTTCGCTCTATTCTTATTTCCCTAATGTTAATTAATGATCGTATATAATTTTTCATAAAGGACTCTACTCAATATGTTGATAAGGACCTTAAAAGCTCGTCTCATAAATATTAATACGTTCGTAGAATTGTCTAATAATTCCTGTGGGCTTTGCTTGTCGATTGAGGTTATTGGTTTTCTAAAAATTGGGTAAATATATAATTTAGGGCCTATAAAAGTACATTTTATTAATTTAATTACTCATGATATATACATTATGGTGCGAACATCTATGACATGGATTACTTAGTTGGTAACTATGTACGTAACTCTCTGAACCCATAGGTCCACGATGTGAAAATACTACATTCATCCAAATATATGTGTAACCAATTTTAAATTGTCTTTTTTATACAGTGGTGTGTGGGTTAGCTTGTGTCAGACTAATGTCACGGCCTCACGGGATATCTGCTAGAAAAAATTATATAATAATGTTTTTGTCTCAGTTAAATTTGAAAATGAGAAGGACCTTGTGATTCTCAACTCACTTCATTAACCACTAAATTACATTGTTGAGTGCTTATTTTATTTTCTACATTACCAACTTAAACTAATTATTTATTATATATAAAATTACTTGTTGTAGGTCATCTTAATCTAATGGTGAAACTAATTGTATGTGCCTAATCAAGGAGTATTCATATACTGCAATTACTTATTGTTACTTCACAATTATTTAATTGTAAAATGAACCGTACAGCTCTAGACTCTAGTCTTTTCAGACGAATCTCGCTTGTTGTCTGTTGAACAAGTAAAGTAAATTTTATTTTGGTCTAATTATTTCATGTAATCAGTATATGCTCACGATATATATGCTTGAGCAGCAAGCCAAAGGCAAGAATTAGGTAGGTCGCTTTCTTGTGAAATATTCTTGCCAAATAAGAATAGCCCGATTGACATAAATATAATTTGTACATATTAATTAGGCTCTAATTAAGTGGAGATCGAGGATCTAAAGTCGATATCTCCAAAGTGAACGCCCTATGTTTTTCACCATAGACTAGAAAACCGCTCTGCTACAGCTCTTTGTTTCTCTTGTTTTTCTCGATATCAGTTGAATCACTTTTGGCAGATATATAAGTTTAATTACACTTGTACCAAGAGTGGCTGCATGTGTATTTGTATAAACCCAATCAAAACCACTGCTCCAACGTGTCATTTACCTTCGATCACCTTCATAACAACTCCTTTCTTTCTCTGAGCTTCAATTTCTGCTCTTCCAAAAACCAGAAAGAAGTTGCATGACCTTTAATTATTGAGAACAATGGTATGTCATTCTTCTTCTCCTTATTCTTCTTCTTGAAGATTAGCCTTATGTGCGAGGGTTTTCCATTTTCTGAATTGTTTTTGGTTTTAGTTTTGAGTTAACTTTTATAAACCGAAAGTCCGAAAGTACAAGAAAATTTGTATACTCCACCAATTCTAGGGAACCATGATTTTCATTAAGAAAATTCAAAATATTAAGAAATAAACATACGAAAAAACTTAGGGGATTCAACATTTAGTATATATACATGCATAAAAAAAATTGATCTTATATATAGTGTAAATTTCTAACGAACTGGATTTTGATGAACCCCTAGCGTGCTCCTAATTCAGCTCTTACCTTCAGTTTTAAATTATATGACATAAATTGAATTAACATAGAGTTTAAGAAAAAAAAAATGAAGATTTTGAAATTTATGTTTTATAATATGTCATATGTACGACTATAAATTGAAACTTGTGTTCTTGATTGTGTAGCTTTGAAAATCTGTCATTAAGAGTAAAACGAAAGTTCAAGTTAAATTGTTTTGAAATTTTAAAATGTGACATTTTCTTTAGAACAGACTAATATGGAAATAATGACTTCCTTTTCGAAACATGGAAATACTACTAGTAATTGATAATTATAGATAAACGTCCATAAGAAGCACGGTATTAACCCCTGCAATAAGTTACTATACCCTGATATTGTGAAAATTCTTTATGTAGAAGTGTATATAAATTAAGTTCTTTAGTTTTTCATCTCTTTTTGAAGCTCTAAATTTTACTACTCCATATGTTTTTTATTTTTTACTAGAAAAATGGTGTTAATTGCAGCGTGTCGCAACGATGATGTTTGGGTCAGTAGCAAGAACGACAAGCGCATTGATGGTCCATCCTGTTTCAACCTTGACAACATTGTTGTACTACAGTGATCGCCTCCCTCGTAACCTCAATTTGGATCGGTTGGTTCGTAGTGACTTGGCTGATAGTGGAAACTACTTGTTTCGTTTTCTCATCAAGTTTTTGAGATGTTTTTGGTAGTACTCATTTTAATTTTATTTTTTCGGTCTATCTTTCTCTTTTTTGAGATATTCAGTTCTGGTGTAGAATGTGTGAATCTAAAAACCTATCATCTCTCGGAACTCGGCATATTCTCTTCGAATGGAAATTCTCCACATTGGACTCGTCTTTAAGATTTTTTTGTGCATAGTTAATAAGAAAGAAATTGGTAAATCTTTCGAGAAATTCAAAGTCGTAACATTTGGTCAATGAATTAACTGTCCCTCAAAAGCAGAGGCGAAGCCTGAATTTAGAGTTTATGGGTTGGGATTCTAGTTGTTTGAAGTTAGTGGGTTCTAAATTAATAATTTATATATATTCAATAAAAATTTAATAAGAATATAAAGTTTGGACCAAAGCTATTGAGTTCGCCCGAACTCGCGATTAATGAGCTAGCTCCGCCCCTAGTTAAAAGAGTTTTTTCTTTTTTTTGTTTTTTGTTTTATATTTTTTACGTACGTGACATTGCATTTTGTTGGAGTATGAACAAATCATATAAAATATAAGCTATTAGAAAGAACACAAATTTCGATCTATTTTTTTCATAAGTCAAAACTAAGAGAGACATCCAGAAGGATTTGTTGAGAAACAAAGAATCTAGCGGAGAATCCTAAATGTTTGGTCTACCTTGTCATACCCTATTTTAACCGGGGTCAAAATAGTTTACAACATCCCGATAATTCCGGGGTTATTTAAAGTTAAGAGTCGCCACCTAATTATTTTAAGGTGAATTAGGGCACCTAAAGTTAATTAAAGTAATTATCTAAAGTTGATTTTAAAAGTCTGCGAAACTTGAGATTCTAGATACGGGTTCAACTAACCTAGAGGGAAGGTGTTAAGCATCCTCTAAATTCCATTAATAATGGTTAACCGACCGGGCTTAAGTGAATTAATTAGGCTAAGACTGCATATGTAATATTTTATAATATTTGAAAAATAATTTGAGAATGTTACTAAAGTTATAAATAGAAATATAATAATGTTATTTAAAGTAAGATTTTTGAAAAAGGTAATAATTTCCCTAAAGACTTTAGCTGTAAATAGAATAACGAAAGCGTGAGATTGTGTAACGTTTTATAAATATTTGGAGAAAAGGAGTTACGTTGACTAATAAATGAAAACAGTTGTTTGTGAGATCAATTTTAATAAATGTTTAAAAGTTTTATAGAAAGAATATTAGTTCAATACAAATTGTGCAAAGGTTGTTAACAAATATGTGTTTCAAACGTTAGGAGGAAAACTAAAGGGGACGGTTGTTTATGGAAAAACTGGTTCGTTTTTTTTTATTTCTCAAAATAAGCTAACATTAGTGTAGAATTTGTAACGTTTAAATTTCTACGATAATAAGAGTGAATTTTGATTCTTTTAGCTCAAAATATGTAGTCATGCTATTTTGGAAATTAATTTTTCTAATGAAAATACATATTGTAAATACTATAAATAGTTTAAACATAAATAGAAGAGAATGAAACTTGTAGCATTAATTATTAGTTTCCTCTTAAATTAACTATCTGTTATTTCTAACACTATCTATGCTAATTCTTCTATAATTCGTCTAAGCTAAGTAGAAACTAGAGTAAGATGAAATGTTAGTCAAAAGCAATACAAGTTAAATGCAATAAAGTAAAAATAGAGGTGTCAAAATGTAATGAGATGGACTCAGCCCATTTTGGGCTGCTTTGTTTGTTGGGCTTCGGCCCAGCGATCCCCCTTTTTTAGGTACTGCTTCGGATAGACTGGACTCGAGAAGAATATCTTGTTGGGCTTTTAGCCCAACGCCGAATGCGGAGAAGGACGAGTCCCTCGGACTCGTACACGGAGGTCATGCATAAAACGAAAGTAAAGGATTAGTACATGATCGCCGAATAAGACTAAACATACCTAATGTAAACTCAAAGAAGGACAGATCAATAACTCACGTTAACTCATGTACATACTGTATATATCTAGTATATTAAATACATACATATTCGTAGGGAACATAGAAGCGATCTATCAACTACTCAATAACCTTTAATTAATCAGTGAGCTGCTTATAGTTAAATATATTAACGTTTTCCAAGCTAACAGCAAGAGAAGAGATTGAACATATGCAGCAGCCCGATAACATATCCAAGTGACAAAAGAAATGAATAAAGTAGGCCCAAGGACGTGTCCTAACAGCGAAAGAAACGAACAAAGCTGGCTCAAAATAAATGGGGGAGCAGTTTCAGTTTGGTCACGGGCAGAACAGAATGCACAGTATATTTCTTCGTGTAATGAGGAATGAAACAACATTCACCAGACCTCTTCAGATAAGCTACTTATCTAGAGAAAAATATCTAACCAACATCTAGCCATTCGATATGTTTAAGCTAATATAGAACAGCAGCTTAACTAACAGCCCCTACATACATTCCTAAAGCAACGATCGACTCATTATCCTTCTTAAACTAGTCAAAAGATCTATCGAATACTCAAAGTTATATCAAGATGTGCCCAATATAGATCAGATGTAGGAGAACTAATAACATGCATTCGGTCCTACAAATTTTAGTTAAAACAAGCCAATTCAGATCCTGAATTTATACATTAACACAACCTTATTCATGATTCTTTAGGTGAACGAAACAAAGTGTGAAAAATGCCTTATTTTCATGAACCAAGCAGAAAATTAAATGTCTCCACCCCAACTCTAATATATGAAATTGCAACTAAACCAAACTAACCTGATTACTACCTTTCTCATACAACAGAACTGAAACGAAAGATGAAAAGGGAAGGAAATCTAAAGTGGACATTTGAGAACAGAAATGAAATACATTCATATAAACATCGCTTCTTCCCTATACAACTAAATCAGGCCACTAACCACACCCCCAAACTATAGACCAAGTCTTATTGATTCAAATTAAGCGAATGACCATTACAAATTAAACTAGTAGCAAATACATCATATGAGAGACACTTAGACTTGAAACAATGGGTTCATAACTGATTTGTATCATCTAAACTAGCAAAAGGGAAATTATGCTAAATTAGACCAACAACTATGCCAAACAATGCACAACCTTAAACAAAACCAACACCGCATGCTTTCGACTGACCTATAAGTTATGACATGCTAACCAATTACCAACAAACACTAACGGCTCAATAAATACAACAATTACATGAAGACTAAAGGCCCGAACTAGAAGAAGAGGTATCGGAGATCACAAGGAAGGTTATAACTTTCATCTTCCAACAATTTAGATGTAGTTATTATTTATCATAACTCAACAGGTTAAATCATCTCTAGTAATAGGAATATTATATAGTAAGCCCACTAGACCTGTTTCTGGTAAGACACAACACTAACAAGGCAGTTCATTAAGCAGTCCTAGCATATGATTGTATCCAAGTTCACAACAAAATCAGTTAGCATATCAAATTTCACTTCCGAAACTGATCACCATGGCAGAAATTAGGAACTAAACTATGTCTAGCACTAAACGAGTTGACTCAGGAATCAGCCAAGGTATTGTTAATTTTTTGAGTTTAAATTAAACAACATCAGGTTTTGAAACTTTTACATGTAACTAATCTAGATAGGTCAACATACTACACAGAGCACACATGGTATTATCCTGTCATAGAATCGAAAGAGACAAAAACAAATGAGGGATTTCGAAAATCATTATCTCAATTAACAAAGATTAAAACAAACCAAATCTACCCAGATTCTCAAACAAACCGAACTAAAAATAAACTCGGACAAGGAAGAAATTCACCTTTTTCGTGTGCAGTGAACGGGGTCGTCGGCGTCGAATCTACTCTCTCATTATGAATATATTTAAATTTCGAATCAGATAAGTTCTAAATCTCGGTAACGAACCAAAATACCAACCGAGATTAAAGAGTGATTTTAGAAAAATAAAGGGTATTAGAGTTAAAATGTGCAGGATGTGATGGTGTTCCCTGGTGTTAACGAAAAAAACCCCCCCTTGGCTTAGGGTTTAGAGATGTATTTATAGGCGATGTGGAGCTAGGTTTTCAGATTTATGAGCGGGATTTCGAATCAAGGATTCAAATCTTGAATTAAAAATGCCTGTTGGCAGGTTTTTGGACAGACTTGTAGACCTTCACGTGATTTGGTCAGATGTTTCTCAAAATGGTGAGATTTGATTCAAATTCGGGTCTGTTCTGTTTGGCTCCATCTGGTTTTGATACGCATGGACAGGTGTGGGAAGACTTGCACGAAAGTAGGTCTGTTAGGTTCTGCCATGGGTAAAGGGAGATTAAGCTTGCTAAAAATGGAGGAAGAAGAGAGTGCACTGTGTAGACAAAGTTTTGCACGAAAATGGGATAGCCCAGTCTGTAATGGCGAAAGAGTATTTGTGTTGTAGCCAAAAATGGTGGAGAGAGGGAGGAGGGACGAGAGAGATGAGAAGAGGAAGAGGGAGGCGGCTGAAGAGGGAGAGGAGAGAGATGAGAGAAGGGCTGCGTTTTTTTTCCTTTGTTCATTAGGTTTAGGGATGAAGAGGAAAGGCTGGGCCGGATCGGGCGGGTAGGCTTAGTGCTAGTGGGCTGGTCGGTGTTGTTGTGCTGGTCTGTTGGTCCGAAAATGTGGGCTGGTGATGAAAGGTCTCATTTGGTCCATGATTTGGGCTCAATTTGACGAATTGGGTTGCAAATTATGGATCTTTTCCTCCTTCAATTTAATTATTCTTTGAGCTTCTAATTTAATAACTAGTACAATATATACTATGGGAAGACGATTAATAATTAGTATGTAGAAAATAAAGAATTTAATAAAGTAAAATTAATTTAACGAGTACAAATCTTAAAAAAATGGAGCGATGACGAACCATTTAAAATTTGTGATAAAGTAACAAAAGTAATGTTGATAGTAGAATAGTGAAAATGAAAGTAATGATATTAAAAGCAGTAAAAATAAAAAATAGTAGCGAAAATAAAATAATTAGATTTAATTAATTTAAAAGCCCAAGGAAATAAATTGGAATAAAGGAGGGACAAAATTGGATGTCAACATACCTTAAATCGGACAGTACTTACCGGGTAAAAATGAATTGTGGTTTCTAGCCCAGCATAGAAAGACAGCTTGCTAACCTTAGTCTCATCATTCGAGCATTGTGGACCTGGTTATCGGAAATCACATCCCAAGTCCCAACAGTATGGTTTTGAACAAATAATAATTTCCGTAATTAATTTTCAATCTTCAGCTGTAAAAGGTGGCCTATATTCTATATTACAGCCAAGTAACCAATTTTGAGTTGAAATTGAAGGGACAGTGTTGTGCCACTCGCTCCTTTAGTGATTTAGTCTTCTTTGTTTGTTTTCCTCCCCATTAATTATTGCTTCTTGCCTGAGCCGTGAGCAATGTCAAAGAAAAAGGAAATTAATGAGACATCAGCCATTATCAACTAGATGAATGCGCGCAAAGAGTAGTGGGAATCGCGAGGATGTGGTCGTTTGGTCCTTAGTGAGGCAAATGTACAATGAAAGAGTCCCTCATTGATCACAAATCAGAGAAGGCTAAGAAAGATAAAAGATAGGGTTCTAATTAGGGCTGGAAAAAAAAAATCAAAACATATACAAGTTGGCTTAAAACTGTTTAAAATAAGTCAGTTAGGCCAATTTTTCTAAACTAAAATCCTCGAATGATTCTGTCATAGTCCGCAACCCGTTTAAGGTTTGTCCGTCTTAGCTAGTTAAATTCTGCTACCCGCTAGGAATGGGTTAGGTTGGCCGCTTTGACAACTTTAAGTATCACTCACTTCAAGCCCTTTTGTAAGGACTAATGAATTATAACATGATTTATTTATTTGACACTTATAATGGTTGAGCAAATTGTAAGGCACTAACACTAATATTTATAACGACGACGATATTTAACAATTCGTGTGATTTTGCGTCATGATTCAATTGACATTTAAATTTAGAGAATTCAGTTATATAAGTGGGGTTTGTTATAGGAGTTCTCACCTAATTTCTTTCCATGAATCTATTCCATTTAAGGATTGAATAAACCGTAACAATAACAAAAATCACATTATTATTAGAAATTTAAAGATTTAGACTATATGTTGTCGGAATCATTGGCTAATTAACAAAAGGTACTACATCTTAGTCACCTAAAATGAAGAGAAAATTATGTAACCCTCTTAAGTTAAACAGTTATTCATTATTATCTCACTTAAAAATGATTAAGCCTACACATCCGCACAAAAAGATAAGAGCAGGACAAGAAAGATAAAAGTTTGCCTTATTGGGGCTGAAACATCATATGCAAACTAATGAAGAAATTTCAAGAAAAATTTACTTAGATCTAGTTTATGCATCAACGAATACTAATTAATTATAGTAAAACAATAAATTATACAATAACATTACGTATTAATTAATGATGATGAATATTATGTAATAACTATACCACATACGTGTTATATACTTAAATATGTGAACGAGTATTGTCTTTTTTCAAGAGTATACTCACATCCATTCATAAGAAGCAGAATATCATAAATTATTGTAAATTAAATAGTGAACTCATTTTGACCATAGAACATCAATCGTATAGTTCGATCAAGCAAATGATAAGTCTGACATTTTGATGAAATTCAATGAGAGAATTTAGCGGTACTCCTTCAGGAAAAACCTTTAACAATTGTACTTACAAATACAAACAGTACCATTCTGCATACAAATCATAGTAATTAATTTATCTTGATATTTGTCCCTGCAGATAGATATACAATCTTGGTTGTCCTTGCATTTTATGTCAAAAATTGGAGCAGTGCATTCATCATTGAGTTGGTGATCTTGAGCAATGGCCAGGTTGAGGACTACAAAAAATATTTATATATTATTAGAATCAATCAAAGATACCAATTCAAAAATATAACAACCGTACAATTGTTAATTGATTATCATGTTTATTTATCAATCTATACAAGATATTAAATTGTGATTAGGAACTACATATGTTGTATTATGAAAAATACTTATCAAAATTCTTCATATATTAAACTGCTTATTTGAAGCATTAGTTATCTTAACGTTCTAAAATCACACTAATAATAAAATATATAAAATGTAAACAAAAAATGATTTAAAACTTGAAATAGAGTGTTTTAATGCACAAACCCGACAAATACATGATGATAAGGACACAGTAGCAAACTAAAACTTTTGCCATGTTCTTGATTGATGTGTTTGTTGTTTTAAGAGAATGTTGTGAATTGTCTAGCCATGGTTGCAATATATATACACACACAGAGGAGCCAAAGATTATTATAATCTAATGAAATTAAATGGAAGATTGTGATAATTACTTAATTATATATATATTTTTTGAGATAAGGGCCTCCAACAAACTTGTATTACACCAGAAAGTATTTAGGTAAGTTTCTAACTAATTGGATATTAAGTAGAGTTGTTACATTTAATCCATTTTACTAAGCATATTAAATGATTACGAATATTATATTAAATTTTTGTCAAAATATGTATTTTCTGGCAAGGGCGGAGCCAGCCCTTCTGGTGTGGGTTCGGCCGAACCCAGTAGCTTTTGTCCGAATCATATATTTGTATTAAATTTTTTGTCAAATATGTACGAATTATTAATTAAGAACCAAGTAACTTTAAAGAATTATAACCCCGAACCCACAAGTTTCGAATCCTGGCTCCGCCTCTGTAATTTCTGGTCCAATTTATATTTTATCTATTGTCACAATCTAAAACCTACTAAGTTGTGATGACACCAAACTCAACAATCAGACGTATCAATCTCAACAACCAGGATATCAATGATTTAATTTAAAACACAATAAAGTATAAGGAAATAATATAAGTGAAAATGACATTAAATTGAATACGAAATCATGAGCTATTAAAAATAGGAAGTACAGCTAGGATACTAAAGATACGACGTCTATTTGATATATACAAGTAGAAACTAAAGACTAGGCGGCAACCCAACACTGGAACGCTGGTCATACAAGGGTCTCTCACGAACTACGCAACCGACCAAACTCATACATGCCACAGGGATACAACAAGTCTAGCATGAGTACAAAATAGCATGTATAATGATATGCAAATGACATGAGTCAAGGAATTGAATGCTCATGATACTGCCTCCGCAACCTGCCTCAAGATCATTGTGCTCCCAACACTACCACACGTACCTTGCCTGGTGTTTTCAAAAGAACTGACCCTAGGGGCCTGAAGGTTCCATATCCACACGCATAACCAAATGATACCCAAGTCCTTAAAATCATAAGCAAAAAAACTCAAACTAACTGACACCCAAATCCTTAAATTCGGCAACAAAAGCTCAGCACATGTGGGGGGACATAACCCCTGACACCCAAGTCACGGACCTCGCAGACTCATTAGTTATACCATTAAAACTCAAATCACGAGTCACATGTACTCACTCAGCTCAAATCATGATAATAACATGAATCACATATGCAATCATTTAGGCATATAAGCAGTGCATGTTTAAAACATTTTAAATCATGTAATTGTTGAAAAGAATTTCTTATCTCCAAAGAATAATAATATTTTCATTAACCTCCTTAAAGCCTTTCATTCAATTTGGTCAAATGTATTTGTTGCCCAACGTCTGGCCAACGTATTTGATAATTCAATTTATTGTCTTTATGGCTAATTACTTTTTTGGTTTTAACTCCTATTAAATAGTTGGGACGTTTGCAGATAACAAAACCATTGGAAATCATCTCTTTCTTTGGACTATAAAAATATAATCTTGTGTGGTCATATTGAATATAGAAAAACCAAGGATCAAATTCCTTCTTCTCATTTTCTTTTGCTGGGTTTTATAATATGAATTAAATCTTTGTTAGATTTCGCCTCATAGTTTTGTAATAGAAGAGCTTGTTGAATCCTGGGGTATATACCGGGTGAAATATCCTAAGGACAGTGTCTTAATTGACATGCCTCAAGATTTCAAGAAATTCTACAGTGTTCGTGATCAAGTATTTCTATAAGATTTTCAACAATCTTAAGGATATTTTCTTACTACGTTCTTATGGAAAATACTGAAAGTTTTATTTGAAGGAAAGGAAAATAAAAAAAAGCTTAGCCACTAGAAAGTGAGGCCGTGTTTAGTAACTCTGTAGATCAAGACCAAGACGGGTTACAACATGTTGTTGTTGATATTGGCTGCTCTTGGTTTGCCTACCCAAGCTCTATGTAGACACAAGCGATGGATATAACAGGAAGATGGAGATAATTCAAACGACCATGGAGGATAATGAATTGGTAAACTCGAACCAACACTTGGCATCAAAGGTTAGCTATTTATAGTGAGATTTTCCGGACGTTCAATAAAATAGGTATGCAACTAAATATGGTTATATGTTCAAAATAATAACCAAACCCTCAATGAGAATAATTATTATTTTGTGTGTGAAAAGTTATGTCATTATACGTCACGACCCAACCAGAGGGCCATGACGGACACTCGGAGCTAACCTACCGAGCACCATAAAACATACATACATCTCATATCCATACCTGAGTGGGCCATTGTGCTAGCTAATATATCTCATAATCTGCAGGGAACACAAGTCCGAAAGAGCTATACATATATATATACGTCATCAAACTGGGCCCATGTATACAAGCCGACAAGGCTGTCAAAATGATATAACAAAATATGGACCGGGAAATTCATAGAATATCTAACTATGTATATCTGTCTACGAGCCTCTACTGGAGTACATAACATAATAAGAACAGGACAGGACCCCGCCATACTCATCTGTACACAAGGAACCATACCAACTGGACTGCAACTCCGGAACAAGTGGAGTGCCCCTGTACAACCCCTGAGAAGGCAGCCTAAGAGTCTGAACCGTCTCCCCGTCTACCTGCAGGCATGAACACAGCGTCCACAAACAAAAGGACTTCAGTACGAATAATGTACTGAGTATGTAAGGCATGAATAGCAACATAATATAAAGATATCGAAAGTAACATGGGATAATAGAGATAACCTGTACATCTGAATGCCTCTTAAGGCGGATATCATGCATGCTTAGCTTTTCAAAAAAACATTTTTCATACATATATAATATAACTGTTAGTGTTGTGGAACGTACAGCCCGATCCATAAATGTTAGTGCTGCGGAACGCGCAGCCCGATCCATAAATGTTAGTGCTGCGGAACGTGCAGCCCGATCCATATATCATATCATCCCGCGTCCGAGGTATCATCATAACCTGCCCAATGCAGTAGTGTGCACATCTACGTGCCTGCCCGTGGACTATAGCGCGACGCGGTGTGAGAAAATACATACATATATATAAAGCATGCATGAGAGCCCAAATGAAACGTTACTACTCTATCGGAGTGACGTAAGGTCGGTAAACCTCCGATTTCTATTATGGAATCATCATCATCGCTATATCTCACCTTGAAAGAATAATTATTATAAGATGAGATCAACACCAATGAATAAAATCAATAATTATGGAACAAGCTCAATAATATCACGAGAACATCAAGAACTATAAGCTTTGGTATCTTTAGAAATGGAATCATCATCATCATCACTATTATCATCATCATCATCATAGGAAACTTTTATCAACAATACCATAGGAACCTTGAGAATTATGCCTTTCTAGCAATTTTAGGATATAAGACATTATGGATATCATGTATGGGTTCACAATAAGGGAATCATGCCTTAAGGAAGAAAGATTAGCCTTAACATACCTTGTCGTCCAAGCAATCTAACAATCGAGCTATTTGCAACTAGCATGCCAATCCTATAACAAGGAATACATATGCAAGCTTAGATGGTGCTAGTATATCACGTATATCAACGATAGGCTGATTCTAAAGTAAATCGGGTAGCATTTCCCCTTACTCTCCAATCACTCCAACATATACAACAATCCCACAATAACAACAACAAGTTTACGAAAGTCCTTAAATACTTCTTTCACTGTCCATATGAAGAATATACACCAAATAGCCCAAAGTATACCAATATACAATAACAATATACACTTTCTTTCTTCCCAATCAAGGAGTATAATCTCATCAACAACATTAGATACTACTCATTTTCATGGAAACTAACTTAACAATACAGCCACAAGATGCTCAAAATAGTTCTTGAACTCAACATAGTTCCTAACTCATGTTTGAGCTTTTCTTCACCTTTTCTTTCTTCAATCAAGTTGCATAATTATAAAAAATAAAAATAAAAACATCAATAATATCATACCCAAGAAATTACATTCAAACTAGACTCAAATCCATCCAAAACTTCTTTTCAAATTCAATTCATAGCCAATAACTACAACATAACACTTTGTGACTTTTCCCCATAACTCTTTCCACTTTTAAGACTTGCTAAACCTTCAAATCGACTTAACATAAGAGATAAGATGAAGAACATACCTTATACTTGAAGAACTATAACTCATACAACTTGTTCCAAGACCAAGTTCACCACTACTCCATATAGAAGCAAGAACAAACACTTTTTATGAACTAGTTGAGGGTTTTGGAGTTTGATCTTCTCTTGAAATGATTTGGGGTGTTCATGGATGTTGGAGGAAACTTAAAGAGACATTAGCGATTTATTTTGGTAAAAATGAGGCCCAAGTCGTGGGAAAATCAATATATAGGCCAAGTCCACCGACTTAAATTTTCTGGAAGGCAAAGTACGGGTTACTGTTCATCCCATACTTTCAAAGTACGGGTTACTGTTCATCCCATACTTTCAAGTACGTGCTACTGTTCATCCCGTACTTGGAGGTAAAAAAATTTAACTTTCTGAAAATTTCGGGTAAGGTATGTCCAAAATGTACGGGATGTACATTTTTGTACGGGCCGTACTTTATCCCGTACTTCTCAGAATTGCGATTTGTTAGTTGCGTTGGAAAGAAGACTCGCCGAACTTCAATTTACATAGGTTATGGATTCCATAATTTCTCATATTCTAAAAGATATACCCCTCTCAAGTTGGACCTAAATTTCCTGTTAAAATTCTTCTAAGTTTTGACAAACTTAATTCCTTCGATTTGCTTGATCCCGGAACCTTTAAACACTCGCTTAACACTTGTTAGAGGTCCTCCTTAACCTTATAAGGGTTTCATGACCTCGACAGCTTAAGTTAGTTTACTTACGATGCAAAAATTTTCGAGGTGTAACATTATACCCTTCAATGTAGTAGAAGATTCAGAGAAATGATAATTACGTTAAGAAAAAGATATATTTGATTGAGAAGATTATACCATTATTGTTGTTATATCCCGTATTTTTTATACGACGGATTATTCGTAAGTTAATTGACATAAATCCAAGGACAAGATTATTTTTGGATATGAGACAAGGACTTTTAATCCCCGATTTTTTTTATTAATGCACGAATTGCTTATTAATTATAATTAGTGGAAATATTAGTGGAGATTTGGGATTAATTTACCATGATTGGATTATTAAGTGGGGATTAGGGACTAATTATCATTAATCAAGTCATTAGTGGGATTAAGTGGACCCCACTATAGCATGGCCAAATACGATTGGCCCGTCTATGAGTGGGACACATGTCAACCAAATGGACACATGTCAACCTTAGGAGCAGCATATATAAGGTTATTTGATGACTAACCTTGGTTCATTTATTCATCTTCAACATTGTTGAATTAAAGAGTGGAGAGAGGAGCTTACGGCCAGCCATGGCAGCTCTACCAAGTCACGGCCAGCCATGGCAGCTCCACCAACTCACAACCAGCCCTTTATTCATTGCATCATCTTCACACTTGGTGAATTATAAGAGTTAGAGAGAGAGAGTCCGGCCATGGCACTCATTACCATGGGCGTGCACGACTTGAGCTCATTAATTCTTGATGCCAAAATTATTTTCCATGGTGTTCTAACCAATTGGAGGTCATAGCAATGTGAATTAACCATTGAAGAGGCAGCAAGAACGTTGGTGATTAAATTCACCAATTTCAGCAAATTAAGGAGCCAAGTTATTAAGGTAAGATTTAATCTTCTTCTATGTGATTTAGAGGTGGTTTAGATTTGTATAATGTTGGTGGATGTGAATTGGATATATGAAATTAGGTATGTTGATGTTGAAGTGTTGTTGAAGCCGTGAAAGGGGCTGTCTTAGTTAAAATTGGTGAATTAATTTTAAGTAGCATTTTGGTTGTTGTTGTTGTTATGGATTAAATGATGAGAGTGAAGGAATTAGATGATTAAAGTTGAAGTTGAATTTGTTTTGTGGGCTGTTGTAAGGATTATGGTGATAATAATGTAGTTTTCTTGCATATAAATAAGTGATGTAGTTGTCGTGTGGCTGCTGGTATATTTCACTAAATTAGATGAAAAGTTTGTATCAAATAACGTATAAAAAGGTGTATGTGGTTTGCTTGGTGTATTCGCTGGTGTTCGTAAGATTTTTCGGGCATCTTTTTATGTTGTTAGTTAGGGGTTGTTTTGGATATGTTGTTGTTATTCTTGTTGAGATGGAAGACTAAGTATGATTAAGATTATACATTATGTTGTTGTATTGGTTGGACTGTTATAAGGCCGTTTCGATGAAAATGTTACGACTATGGACCATTAAGAATAACTTGAATATGTCGTAGTCGTATGTAGATTATTATCGAATGTTGTAAATGTGGGCTGTTTGGAACGTCGTATGGGTTGTTCGGAGTGTTCTCGAATCGTGTCTTGATTGGTCTCGATCTAGTACTTGAACGTGTGATTATTGATGTTGGCTTAGTTGTTATGTAGTTGGTTTGAATATGAGGGAAACGTCGTCTAATTTTCTAGAAAGGAGTTACTAACGTTGGAATACGTTTTTAATCTCCTCGTAGCTTAACCATAGTTCTTGACATTTTAATATAGGTTGAGACACTTTGGGCAGCATAAACGTATTGTGTCACGGATAAGTGTTAAAGGTATGTAAAGCTATCCCTTCTTTCTTTTGGCATGTCTTAGATGTAAGTGAAGTACGATATGAGCTTTGGGGTAATTCTATTCATAAGTTCCGAGTGTGATTCATGATTCTTATTCACTTCTTGATGTTAGAACTCATAAGGTAATTGAGCTATTGCCCCTCGAGTCTCCTATACGTTGGATAATAGTTGGTGTGTAAAAGTTCCTATTCTTAAAGGCTCTACAATGATTAATGTCCTTGACTTCCATAAGCTGTTTCGCATTATTTTGATACATGTCTATGATTCCTGAGGCTCTATTTGATATAGTTCATAATGACATTCAAAGAGTACTTAACATGACTATCGCCTTTGATACTCGAGTGTCAGCTTATTCTACTTATTCTGTTGAGTCTCAGATGATAGTTGCATATGGTTGCTCATGATATTCTACTCGTGCATACTGTTATTGCATCATTCACCGAGTCCCGGGCCGGGTATGTTATCATGCGCAGTTTCATTACATTATTCACCGAGTCCCTCACTAGAGGGCCGGGTACGTTATATGATGATATGATGATACGATGACATGATTATGGCACCGAGTCCCATGATGGGTCGGGTACGGTATACGTGTACACGACTTTATTCATCGAGTCCCATAATGGGCCGGGTACGGTATATGATAATGATATGCATGACTTGTTTTATAAGGCACAAGTACAGTGATTTCTTGATTATCATACTTGTCTCCTGGAATCTTTACTTCAGTTATGATCTTCCATATTGTATTTCATGCTTTATATACTCAGTACATATCTCGTACTCCTTTCTTCGGGGTGCGTTTCATGCCCGCGGTACGGATGCTCGCTTTGGTGATCCTTGACTTAGGACTTCTACTCGAGGACATCTTGGAGTGCTCCATTGTTCCGGAGCCTAGACTTTCGATACAGATCTTTGATATATATGTATATGTTATCCAGGGGTACGGCGGGGCCCTGTCCCATCATATATTACTATTGATACTCTTAGAGGTCTGTAGACATATGTGTGGGTTGTATATAGATGTTGTTCAGTTGTATCTATATGACTTATACTTTGGAGCGTTCCTATTCGTAGTGGCAGCCTTGTCGGCCTGCGGATATATATCTTGGGATGTTGTATGTAGTGGCAGCCTTGTCGGCTTGCGTATATATAGTTGGGACGTTCCCACACGTTATGACAGCCTTGTCGGCTTGTGTACGGTGTTATCTTTGATTTGTTGTAACTCCTCAGGAGACAGGTTGCCTTGTTATATATGTGACAGTTCTGAGACGACGTTTTGTTTTTATAAGTTTCCATATTATGTTCAGTTTCGGATCGATTATAGTTAACAGGTGTGTATACGAGTGTCCAACTCGGGCATTAGTCACGGCCTACGGGGTTGGGTCGTGACAATTGTAGTCATTTCTCAAGCGAATCTTGTGACTAATGAGAGAGATTGGGTGTTAGACTTCGGTGCTACGTACCATGCATATTTGTGCTAACATGATTTTGTGTTCTACGACCAAGTTGAAGAAGAATGATTTATTTATGTTGATGATTCTAGAACAACTAAAGTTCTTCTTAAAATCACATCTGAAAAACATTGGTGTTAACTGAGGTGGTACATGTTCCTAATATCTTAACCAATTTGGTTTTTATGAAATTACAAGTTGGGTGAAGATTTTATTTGAGTTTGATAAGGTGTTAACAAAAATAACTTTTTTGTGGACAATGAATATTATAAATATGATTTATCAGTGCTTAATATCTTTTAAGTTATAGATGAAATTGCTAATATGTTAACGCTTACAGCAAGTTGATCCATGAATCGTTTTGTGTAATTTATAGGGCATTTTACATAAATGACTACACTTTGGGGGTTTAAAATTTGTCATAGCTACAGTTTCAATATTTTCATGGCATAGCTACTGTTTTTCCGCTGTATTCATAAAATGGCTCGCTGTATTCATAAAACGGCCTCGCTGTATTCATGAATACAACGAGTAAAAATGTATTCAAAAATTCTTTTGTTGTATTCAAGTCATATGTATTCAACTCAGCTATATTCACGTCAAATATATTCAACTCAATTGTATTCATTTGTAGCTATTTTTACATTATATTCACTTTATTGTATTTAAAATTCAGTGGTATTCAAACAACATAAATACAAAAAATATTGTATTCAACTTATTGCATATAAGAAATATTTAGTGAATATAGCGAGTAATACAGTAAAAATTAAATACATAAAAACATAAGTCAGATTTTGCTGTATTCAAGTCAGATTTCGATGTATTCAAGTCAGATGTATTCAACTAAGTTGTATTCAAGTCAAATGTATTCAACTCAACTATATTCATGTAGCTACTTTTACACTGTATTCACTGAATTGTATGCTAAAAAAATGAATGAATACACTCATAAAGAAACACGATTTTTCAGATCCGGCACCGGAATCTGACCGGAAAGCCACCGTCGACCAGATTAGATAGATAAAAGTCACCGTCAGCCAGATCTGACCGAAAAATTCGAGAGAGAGACGGGCGCAACCAGATCTGACCGGAAAAGCAGTCGTTGAGTTGTCTTTGTCGATGACGGCGGCCAGATCTGACCAGAGAAGCCACCATCGGCTAGATTAGAGATAGAAAAAGCCACCGTCGGCCAGATTTGACAGGAAAAGCCACGGTGACGACCGGAAAAGCCACGGCCAGATTTGACCTGAAAAGAACTTCGGCGACGTTAGAGAGAGAGAGACAACGAGAGTGGAGGAGAGTGTTGTAGATGTTCGAGAGAGGAGGATGAGAGAGTTATATATTTTACCATAATAGTTAGTAATTTTCATTCACATATCAATGTTTGTTATGGGAAGTAATTAAGGCAAACTATAGCTACTAAATATAATTACCTAGTATAAGTTTATCAAGCCATGTAGATATCCCTAATTCCTAAGTTATATATAACTGATTAGAGACGGTACCCATTCTAAGGTGCTATGGGTCTTTCATTCTATTTCTATGTTTGTCAATTATTTATTTAAAAGAACAGTTGTATGAGGTAGCATATTGCTTATAGCTAACTTTTTGTATTATGAATCTCATTTTACTTAAAGACTATTATGTCCAGTTTTACTTTCTTGGTGCATATGTAAAATTCATTTGTCATGGATACATTACAATTACTTTAAAAAATTGGTGAAAGTCTTATGAATGGTGAAAAAAGTTATCCCCCTACCTTAAAATTTTTAAAAATGTGTGGGTCGCGATGTTTTACTAAACTTATGTCAAGAGTAATTTTTTTTAAGTGATAATATTTCATGTGTTTTTGTTATTCAAAATGTTGAAATAAATTTGATTCATTATCCCTTCATAAAATGGATGAATTGTATGTTTGACGATTGGTAACCAACACCATATGATTTTGTGAACTACTGAGTGCAAATGTTGGAATAAATGCAACACATAACAAAAACATGCAAGTTGGTTTTCCTAAAAGTAAACTGGAAATTTTTTATTGTGAACTGTGGAAAAGTTATTTTCTAAGACTGAAATATTTGAAATTGTGGGGGTGCCTTGCTAGTGTTATGCTACTCAATTTGGAAAAGAAAAAGAATATCTGGGAGATATCACAATGATGGTACTAAACATAGTAAATTTTTGGAGTTGGTTGGTAATGAGGCTGAGTGGTTAAGAGACCTCTTAGTAAGTATTTCAATTGGGATAAAACCAACATCTTTTGTGTCTATACATTGTGGTTTCCAAGCAGCAATAGTTGTAGTGAAAAATAAACACTTTATTGGCAAAAACTAGACACATTCATTTGAGACATAATATGATTTTACATAAATTATTTGAAGGCGGGGGTGAACTTGATCAATTCAAAGATTAAAAGAAACATCGAGGGAAGTGAGATTTTTTTCAACTTGAGAAGATTAACAATGATGGTACCTCAACTTATGTGATTGGAGATCTCATGAATTAGGTTCATATAGGTAATAGCAAGTCATTAGTTGATCAAGTATACACTATTAAAATATGTCCCTCCTATGGCATGTGAATATAATGCAAATACTGTAAGGCAAAGTGAGGCAGAGTTAAACTCTTAATTCAATTCATATCCTTGATATGTGGTGCAGTGCTCTGCAAAATAAACTTGATGATTGGACCTATATGAGTGTAGGGTGGTGCCGCTCCTATGAAATTGTGACAGATTTCTACAGCACTCAAGAATACCAGGACAAGCGCATGGCCTCTTTGGGCAAAACCGCGATAACGACAATATAATGTGATAGAATAAGACCATGGGCTTACAAAATAATTTTTGGTTCATAGAAGTTCTAAACTTCACCAATTATTTTGTAAGTATAATCTTATTTTATCTAGGTCTGGTTCATAGTCTATGTGACACCAGATTTGATGCATTGTACTTATATGTGGAAACCCAGAAAAATTCCATTTTAATCCTTATTATTCTTTTGACATATATTGAGGATTGTTAAAAAAAATATTATATCTCAAAAGAATAATAATATTTTCATTAACCTCCTTAATGTATTTCATTCAATTTGGTCAAATGTAGTTGCTGCCCAACGTCTGCCCAATAATATTTTCAGTAACCTCCTTAATGTCTTTAATTCAATTTGGCCGAATGTAGTTGTTGCCCAACGTCTGCCCAACATATTTGACAATTCAATTCATTGTCTTTATGGCTAATTACTTCTATGGCTTTTAACTCCTATTAAATATTTGGGACGATTGCAGATAACAAAACCATTGGAAATCATCTCTTTCTCTGGACTATAAAAATATGAGCTTGTGTGGTCATATTGGATATAGAAAAAAAATCAAGAATCAAAATCCTTCTTCTCATTTTCTTTTGTTGGGTTTTATAATATCAATTAAATCTTTGCTAGATTTTGCCTTCTAGTTTTGTACTAGAAGAGCTTATTGAATCCTGGGATACCACCGCATGAAGAAAAATCGCCCGACAAGATCTTAATGACATCGCCTCAAGCTTTAAGAATTTCTCGCATGTTCTCGATCAATTATTTCCGTAAGATTTCAAACAGTAATACATGAAAATCTGCTATGTTACTTTAGCATATAAACAATGCCGGTAACGCTACCTTAAGAAATGAAGCATGCTCAACTAATTATGCAACGAGAAATAATCATAGAAAATAAGCATCTCAACAAATATTCCAATATGCCACTTAATATCCGCATGAGCGCTCGTAACTTTGCTATGTTTCATGAATCGAATCAGAATTGGTGTTACTATATAAGTCTTTGGAAACGTGCTTTGCATGTTGGTCCCCTGCTACTATATAAAATTTGTATAGGCCTTTTTCATGGTGATATTTATTTATCTCATCATATCTTTGTGAATGTGATAGACCTTGTATTGATTAATGTGTTTATATGTAGAGTTTACTTTTGCATCCAAAAAAATGAAAAGAATAATTCCAAATATAATCTTCTAGATTAAATTATATTTTTCGACCTAAATGTTTCCAAACATAGTATATAAACAATGCCTATAACACGACCTTAAGAAATGAAATATGCGGGCAGGCCACGCACATATATCAACCCTCGATGGTTATCCTTTCTCCCAAATAGCTAGGAAAAGATCACACCGGGGCTATCAACCCTCGATGATTACTCTTCCTCCTGAATGGCTAGGAATGAACCATACCGAGGCTATCGACCCTCAATGGCCACTCTTCCTTCCGAATGGCTAGGCAAATCCCACTAGGATCCATAGTGAATGTCCTTCCTCAGATGTAGCTATGCCAAATACAAATAATAGAATCTTCTGTCACGACCCAAACCGGAGGGCCGCGACTGGCACCCAAAACCCTACTCGGCTGAGTGCCATACAACTATTCCATCCAGGAGTCACAACTTCTCCCTTATCGTTAATTCAAAGAAAACCTTTAGTCACAAATAAAATCTTTACAAAGGAAACAAAGCATAAAGACGCATCGACCTATATGGTCGCTTTACACAACTGTCGACTCCTCGACGCCCTATCCACAGGACACTGTCTGCAAAAGTCTCTATCGTACACGAGATACCATAATATAATTACTGCGACTCGACGACACTCCAAGGCGAGATGGAGCTCGCAATCCGGTCGATAGCACAGGAACATCCTATAATAACGTCTTCTACTCATTCGTATACACTGCGTAGCATGAAACGCGACCCGAAGAGCGGAGTCGGTACGAATAGTGTCGAGTATGTAAGGCATGAATAACATCATAGTAAGAAGTATAGAATATAACAGGGGATAAAGATGACCCGTACATTTGATTGCCTCTTAGGGCGGATACCATACATGCAACTTTAACCTTTTTAAATCAATATGTACATAAAATCATGGAAGACATATGAAACATTTTAATGAATGTGCAAAGATAAATTAAAACATCACTACATAGGACACAGCGTCACCCCCTGTCAACTGTGCCATATATATATACATCACAACAAAGGCCACGGACACACACGTCCCAACCGTGCTATATATATACACATCATAACAAAGGCCACAGCACACCCCCTGTCAACTGTGCCTTATATATAGATGAAGAATGAAAATAAGTGCAGTGCATAATCAAAATGAAATAATAGAGCTCTCTGTAATGTCACAAAATAGCCATATACATATACTATACTTATGGCATGCATAGGAGTTCAAATGAAAATTACTGCTCTATCCCACCTTGAAGGAACAATTTATAAGGTGAGATCAACAACAATGAAATAAATCGAGTAAATCATGGAATAGCTTAACATCTTCACATCATCGTTGAAATCATACTTGAGACCTTTAAGCATAAAATCATCCTCTACGTAATCCTCATAAAAAAACATTTTCATTTTTCATTTTTAACATCATAAGAAGCTTTAAGAGTCATAAACTTCTAGCTTTTGTAATCAAGGAGGTTATGGAAACACTTATGGAATCATAGCATAGGAATCATGCCTTTGAAAGAAAGGGACAAGCCTTAACATACCTGTTCGACCTCCTATTAGCTACGCTTATTTTCCCGAGCTCGCAATTTTACATTTAAGAGGATTTATACTAACGTTAGACTCATCATCGCATACTTGTACCAAGTTTCATAGCAAACTATTTTATATTCTGCTGAAAATCGGGCAGCATCTCCCCTGTTTATATGCCTAGCCCGAATTCTCAATTCAACAACCAACAACAACAACAATATCAACATCAATAGCATCATTTCCAACACCAAGTATTATATAGAACAGCCCACATGCTATTTTTCAACTTCTATAACCAACCAACCCACCATACAATTATTTAACCACGCTACCTTCGTGAATAGGCCGGTATTAGCATAAATAGGAAGAGATTCATACCTTACTCCCAATATTATGGCTATATCTTCACTCCTCTACCTTGATCTTAAGCCACAACGCGTCACTACACAATTTTGTAGTTGCAACTATACGCCCTCTGGACCGGAATTTGGGAATTATACGGTTTGGGCTAAGATTTGGCGTTTGAGGTTGTGTTTCCAGAGGTTTGGATGGGTTTTGGTGTGTTTTGATGAAGAAAGAGGGGTTAATCCCCCTTAAATAAAGTTCCAGAATCTGCCTGCACCGCCTCAGAAATCGTTCAAAGCGATCGCACCACCTTTGGGCGCGTTCGCGCAGGCTTAACTTTTCTGCCTGCGCCTTCGTTCAGTAAAAAGGTCATAACTTTTGATCCCAATATGGTATGAGGGATCACAACCTATGTTTGGAAATCTCTTTCAATTATCTACAACTTTCGTTCTTGGTATTTTTCCAAATTCCAAACTTATAATGGCGTTGTGTCCCCTCCAAGTTAGATCATCCGAAAATGTTTCCTTAAATCGTCCTTTTGGAGGGCTTATGCCCATATTTGGCTTAAGGCTCCTTCTTAGGACTTGCTCAACTTTCCATGTACTACCCATATATATCTTCATATGTCCTTTATAAAACCTCAGCATGTGGGCCTCGCTTAGCTTACAGTAATGAGGGCTTTCATCAAGCAACGTACTAACTGATTTACGCCATATGGTCTCCCAATATCATATGTATATTATTATTACACTCTTATAATATAATCTTCATCCCTAACCCGAGCCTTAAAATTACTCAGCGCGTTCGCGCCTCGTGGTGGTGCGTTCGAGCTGTGTTAGCCCTTGGCCTTCTGTGCGTTCGCGCCACTCCCTGGCGCGTTCGCGCAGACCATTTTCCTGGCCTGCCAGCTCGATTTGTAACGTCCATATCTCCTTACCCCTATATCCTATTGAGGAGCGGTTTATTGCATTGAAAACTAGACTTCCCGAACTTCACTTTAGGCTTTGGTTTCACTTCAAAACTCTTAATATTCTAGAAGATATTCTTTCTCCCAATTAGACCAAAATTTCTATACCAAACCTTGCCCAACTTTCCTTCAAAGACTTGGAAGCTTAATCTTCTTACTTCACTTGTTTTCCAATCCCTCTATAAGCTGTTACGCGAACTCGAACTCTTATAATTATTAAACGAGCACTTATGATTTGACATCTTCTCAACAATAACTCCGATGTCTGCAACTGAGTAGCTAACACCTAACAAATCTCAACGTGCAGAACTACGGGGTGTAACATATGACATATTAGTCAAACCACAAATCATGGCATATAAGCCGAATCACTCATTATGGATTATGTTCATCATCCCGTTAATAGGGGTATACCAATGTCCTTAATCGATTTAGAAAACCAAGTTTAAATCATTAGGCAATTTCAATTCAACGAAACTCGTTCATAGGGCAAAAACACCTCAAATATCCAAACCGTCGAATTCTAGTTTAAAACATTCCTTATAGAGGTAATTCATGTTCAAAGTTCAAAGCATTATATTTCCATTTCAATCGTCCCTTTATAGAGAAAATCACGGATACATATATATAATATAATACATATAAGGTTTAGTGCGGATTTTTCCCTCACGCACACAAACCTTGATAAAAAAAATATTTTTAAAGATTGAAAAGTATGTTAAAAAAGAGACATACCTTAATTCTCGCTAAAAGCTAGCAAACCTATCCCTCCAAGTTCAACAATCGTTCTACAATGATTAATAATGATAAAGTTCAGAACTTTAACCAAATTCTAAGAGTTCCCACCCTTATAAAAAAACTAGTGCTTTTTGTGCCCATAAACGTGTTGTTGAATCCCTCATGAATCACTCATGGATTCTCATTGTTTCTAACACCCTACACTAGTCTAAATCCTCTAAATAACATCAATAAAGATTAAAGATCATACCGTTAAGAGATTTCTCAAAGTCTTCTTCAATTTATCTTTCTTCGGTTTCAAGAATTATGATTTTGAAGGATGAACTAGTGTTAATTGGATGTAGAAATGATAAGAATCGATCAAGAACTTACCTTATAGGTTTAGGGAGGCCTTAGGGTTGTTTTCTCTCCAAAAGACGGTTTGGAACGAAGTCTAGAATGTGAAAAATGATATACATCTAAGGGTCGTATTTATAGACCTGGGGTGAAGTACCCCTTGGCTCGCTGAACGAGCTCTAGCGGGAGCTCACCCCTCGCTCAGCGAACTCCGAGCTTGCTTTGGGGCCCGCCGAGCACGCTTCAAGAAACGAGCATAACTTTTTGTATAGAGATCTGTTTGAGCTCGGCCATATATGGTTGGAAAGATATTTCAAAGATCTACAATTTTCAAGCTTTAAGTTTTCTTAAAATTCCCAACAAGTTTTCACGTAAACAGGCTGGAAGTCAGACCTATCATAAACTTAATCGATTCTATCGAATCTTATGCACCTCATTATTCGACTTGACCTTAAAACAACTATTTCCACCCAAACTCATCCCGATAGGACTTCATATGGATAAAATGTCACATTAATACTCATTTAACACATCCACTCCTAACCCGAATTTACGGAGTGTTACAAGCATAGTTTTGTAGGATAACTTAATTTCTACAGAACTATGCCGGACAATACTTAATTTCTATGTAACTTTTCCCGAATAGGCAGTTTTAGCAATTAATATTGTTCCTAAAGGCTTGATAGATACTACTTCCAGAAAAATAGTAGTTACGAATGGATCAAACCATATTGCATGATGGGGTCATTTGCACTTTTGTCCCTATTTGGTGTTGGTCTTTAATTTTGTCCTTCAAGACAAATAAATGTTTTGCGAGGCATAAGTTTATATTTTCGCTTCGTAATATTTCACAAGTTATGCCGGATCCTTTGAAGTATTAATGCCCTGCTAGGAATAAATTCGATTTTAAAGGGTAAAAATTAGAGACCAGCTCATTTGAAGGGCACATTTGAAGGCCAAAACAGTGCAATTTCTTAGCATAGTTTTATAGGATAACTTAATTTCTATAGAATTATGCCGGACAAGGCGTAATTTCTATGTAACTTTTCCCGAATAGGCGGTTTTAGCAATTAATATTGTTCCTAAAGGCTTGATATACACTACTTCAAGAAAAATAGTAGTTACGGATGGATCAAACCATATTGCATGATGGGGTCATTTGCACTTTTTTCCCTATTTGGTGCTGGTCTTTAATTTTTGTCCCTCAAGACAAATAAATGTTTTGCAGGGCATAAGTTTATATTTTTGCTTCATAATATTTCACAATTTATGCTGGATCCTTTGAAGTATTAATGCCCCGCTAAGAATAAATTTGATTTTAAAGGGTAAAAATCAAAGACCAGCTCATTTGAAGGGCGCATTTGAAGGCCAAACCGTGCAATTTCTTAGCATGCAATAGAATTGGGTTCGTATGGCTAATTTGAGCCCAACCTGAGACAGCCTTGTGGCCCAAATCAAAGTGAAAACAAAGCCAATTGGGATCATAACATTTCACTCGCTAATTAATCGTAATCGTTTATAGCCATCACTGATATAACAAGCTTCTAATGTATATACACAGATTATATAGTGATTATACTGGTTAATATTTGTAAAAAAAAAAAAAAAATGAAGTTCAAAGTTATTTTTGTTTTTTGGCTTTGTCGGGTTATTGTATAGCGTTAATTTGATGGTCAATATATCTGTTATCACTCCAATTCGCTACATTTTGGGACTGTAGAAATAGCGCTCATTGATCAATTTTCGACCATATTTTTGAAAATAGATAGGGAGTGATTTATTCTAAGATGAGATTTTTGGTACATATCAAAATCAGTCAAGTTTCAAAGCAAACATCAAACACTAATAAGAAAAAGAAAAAAAGGTAAAGAGAAGGAAGCTACTCCCTCTGGATCACAAAAGAGTGTCCACTTACCCTTTTTTTTTGTTCAAAAAGAGTGTTAACTTATCAAATCAAGAATCAATTAACCTTAGTTGCCCTTATTAATTGTTAAGTGATCAAATCTCAATATCCATTTGATTAGGAATAATTTAGTCAAATTATCCATTTTTGTTTAGAAATTAATTTTTTTTAAGGGGTGTACAAATGGCTAAATAGGTTTTTTTTTTTTTTTTTTTTTTTAAATCCGGAGAGAGGATTACAAGATCATCAAGTTTCAACTGCTTAGTCACGGTGTTTCCTTCAATTGACAAGTGTACGTAACCTATTCATTTATCCCATATCTGATGTCCTGAAGCATACCCATCTGATGGTTTTTCAACCGGTAGCTTATCCGAACAAAAATATATCAACTATAGAAAATGTAAAGAATTACGGTAGTATTTTGGGTTCTCCTTGTCAGCTTATCATATATGTGACCGTCCCATAAAAGCAGAATTTTTCTGGGACGAACATGGCCATATAATAAGTTACAGGTAAGTGTTTTAGTAGGCCATATAATAAGTTACAGGCAAGTGTTTTAGTAAAACTAAGTGTAATTTTTTTTTTTCCAAGAGCCAAAGTGTAAAATCATAATTCGATCGAAAAAAAAAAGAGTTGTAAGTCTAAATTCGGTGAATTCCCAAGTCATTTACTTGTCACGCTTCGCTGAATTTCACTTAATAAAATTGGCTTTCGAAAAGCGAAACGTGATAGGTGAAAGTGATCAGAGGAAGTAAGTTAAATTGAATCACATCAACTAAATATCTTTAAAAAAATTAGATATTAAAAAACTACACGTAAAGCAATATACGTTACAATTCTTCTCATGTCAATATGATAAAAATAATACATTTTAAAATATTGATCCAAGTTTATATAATTTGAGTCTCAAAAAGTGAAAAATACCACATCATAAGTTACTTAATTAGCACTAGAGGAAGTAGTATTCATTTTTAGCCCACTATTTCTAGAATTTGCAGGACACTTGGAACTAGAGGCTCATAAGGATGATGTCATTTCTGGTAATAGCGTCTGGTAGGTGTCATTCTAGTATTGTCTCTTACTAATAGTTAGTGCACATTGAATTTTCACTTTCAATTTCCATAAAAGTTTATGATTTACATTACGTATACTTTTAGTATTTATATAGAATAAGGATACCGAAATCTGAATTGAGACTGCAAATTAAATGATCTGATCCATGTAATCTGAGTCTAATTTTTTGTTTTACTTTGAGGAGTATATGCATGTAGTTTTTGTGTATCATGCGACAGCAATCGCAATCTAACTTTTGAAATCCAACTAACACACTAGGAAAAGAGGGGTAGAGTAAGTTAAAAGCTTGCTTCACCCTATTTATACCACATCAATGAATTCATTAAATATACTGTTTTGCTAATAGATTGTTAGCACTTAATTATGATTAAATACTACTCCTAGCAATCACTTACATTGTGATAAGTTGATATAATTTGATGTAAACACCTACTTTAGTTTTTGTTAAAAAAAAATTATTTAATATATAAAAATGATTTATTGAGAAATCAGAATTGAGCAAAAGTGTTGTGATCTCAGAATCCCATTATCTTTGGAAAGTGGAAAGTCATTTACATGAATCCAAAATTAGTTGTACTAGGCAGAACTTACGTCAGTAGTCAGTACGCATAACTATGCTTACGGGGAATTGGGCCTGATGAGCTTGAAAGGCTGGGCTGACACACAATGACGACCCAAATGCCTATACCATCCCTGATTGCAACTACGAAAGTATTGTTACTGGTCCACGTAGATAGCATTGTCAGTGGGTTCCACAACAAATAGGTTGTTGGCCGTTTCCTCGGTGGGCAGAAAAAATTAAAATCAGTTGCAGAGTCTGATTTTTTTTTTCATAAGAAAGAATTTCATTATTAGCTATTCTCCTCATTTTAAAATTAGAGGTGTTTCGAATTGTTTATTTTGTTTTAAAATAAGTAATGTTTTACATAATTAGAAAGACATTAATGATGTTCTTCCAATTTTATACTTATTTAAATAAAGTGAGCTTTATATAATTAAGAAACTATTATAGAGCTACATTTTTTTAAGATATTATTAAGGGCAAAGTTAGTAGAGTACATCTTATTTTCTACTAATGAGTCGTTTTCTTAAGGAGTGTGTCCAAACCAAAAACACTATTTATTTTGAAATAGAGATAATATAATTTAGAGCTTAATTACGAAATATAATTATAGTTTGCATATTTACATCATGTAGTATCGTGTATCAACCGTATCAAAAGATCGTATCATCTGTCAATGAAAGAGATGGGGTATCTCGTATGTATCAAGGGTATCAAGCGTAGTATCAACAATATCAATCGGTATCAAATAAATCATGCTAAAAGTGAAAGAGTTAGCTACATCTAAATACAATAGCTATATTTCGTGATTTTTAAAACTATAACTGCATTTTATAAATACAATTTAAATATGAGAAAATGTATCAAGGTCTTTCGCATCTAGTTAACCATATTTATCAAGCAATGTGGTTTAGCCCACTTTGTACATAACATCAACCACTTTCTCTCCTTCGTCTCTCTCTTTCTCTTCTCTCCTTTGTCTCTTTCTTTCTCTCCTTCTTCTCTCTCGCCACAAGACGAAGTATCTTTACCTTTTTTTACTATTGATCGGAATTCGTTGCTGGTGTTTAAATCTTATATCTACTTGGGGTTTTTTTCTTTAATATTGGAAGACATCTTAGATATTGGGGCCTTCATCTTTGTTGCTTTTCATTTAATTCATATTTGTAGTTATTAGCTATTCTTTAACTTCTTCTTCTTCTTCTTTTAACTTCTTCTTTTTCGACAATAAAAGAACATCAATTAATTGAATATAAAGGAAAACTACTTTATATATACGTAATCATTTAGAAATATTCTAGACGGAAAAACGTAACGAAATGGTTCGAACTAATTCAAACAAAAAATAACGATATATTCACTTTAATTTTATGTATACGGATACATTATCATATATTTTTCGTTTTTATTATTTTTTAAAGGTGTATAAATGTATAGGTGTATATATATATTTTTTATAAAAAAAATTTTTTTTTTTACAAAATTTTTATTTTTAAAAAAAATATATATTTATATATATATTTATTTAAATATAATAATTTTTTTATTTGCTCCTATTATATATATCATATTATATATTCTAAAAATGAAAATATGTATGAAAGGGTTCCATGGAAATGTGTATGTGTGAAAAAAATTTTTAATATAATTTTCATATACAAAATTTTGAGCGAAAACTTTCGTCGTCCGTTTTTTTAATATTGTATGAAAATTATTTTACTATTATTTGTTGTAGTTGTATTAATTTTACATAATTTTAAGGTATACATATATCCGTTCCAATTTTTTTTTATACAAAAAAATGTGAGCGAAATTTTAAGACATAATTAATAGCAAGATACAAATTAATAATGTCCAAAAAAAATTGCCCCTAAATTAAAAAATCAAACAATATTTATGTAATTTTTCATATTAAGTCAATAATGAAGAGCCAGTTTTGAGCGGTTTTTTTATTTAAATTATAGGCCCCACTCATGTTTAATTCCCCCATATTTCTACTATTATTAAACAAAACAACTAATATAAAAAAAATTGGGCCACATAATTTAAAAAATGTGGGCCACATAATTTTAAGGTATACATATATCCGTTCCAATTTTTTTTTAAAAAAGTTTGAGCCCGAGATATTAAACAATAATTAATATTAAAAAATAGTACAAATTAATAATGTTTAGCTAAATTAAAAATCAAACAATATTAATTTTTTTTAAAATAAAAAATAAATTAAAAAAAAAAAAAATTTAAAAAAGACAAAAAACGTTATATTTTTTTTAAAAAATAATTAAAAAAAAATGGCCCCATATTAAAAATAATTTAAAAATAATATAATTTTTTTAAATATAAAGTTATTTTTTTATATATATATATATGTAATATATATATATATGTAAATATAAAATATGGGCCACATAATTTAAAAAATCATAATTTTCGTATACATAATATTTTATTTCAAAAAAAGTTATGAGCCCCATATATATATTAAACAATAATTAATATAAAAAAATACAATTTAAAATATCCTTAAATTAAAAAAATCAAACAACAGTCCAGTGCTCTTTGCGCATCTAGTTAACCATATTTGACCCAATAGTTGTTTCAATGCCTGGTTTAGCCCACTTTGTACATAACATCAACCACTTTCTCTCCTTCGTCTCTCTCTCTCTTCTCTCCTTTGTCTCTTTCTTTCTCTCCTATCTAAAAAGTTTTCTCTCGCCAAATTACACAAGTTATATCAAAGTATCTTTACCTGTATATATATATATATATATATATATATATATTGCTGGTGTATATTATTATATCATAAATTATATCTACTTGGGGTTTTTTTCTAAAGAATATAATATTGGAAGACATCTTAGATATTGGGGCCTTCATCTCTGTTGCTTTTCGACAGATGATTGTTAATTCATATTTGTAGTTATTAACTTCTTCTTCTATTAACTTCTTCTTCTTCTATTAACTTCATATTTTTCAAACAATGTTAAAAAACAAAAAGAAATCAAACAATTAATTGAATATTTTTCTTTAGAATAAGGAAAAATTAATTTCTACCTTTTCATTTTCACGTAAAATCATTTAATAATTTGAATTCTAGATCTGGAAATCTATCTTAGGAAATCTATTGGTGACGACTGAAAATGGTTCGAACTAATTCAAACAACTGAGAAATTGATGAAGATCACTTGGTTCACCTTTAATTTTATGTAAACCGAATAAAATAAAGTGATACATTATATATAAATAGTTATATATATATATATATATATATATTATTATATCTAAACACAATTACATAACATGTATATAAATGTATATAGGTGTATATACACCATTTACATCATATTATAGATAGTTATAAATTGGACTATGGCCACTGCAACTCTCTTTTTGGAACGTACATGTGTAACTATCCCTTTCAAAAGTTATCACGTTACGTCATTTTTTTCTTTTCATTGTACAAAGGCCCTGCAGTGCACACTTCCTCCTCTATAAGAACCAAACAAAGAGGTGCGGAGGAGATTTTAAAATTTGAAAGTATTGACAGCCACATCCACTATCAAAATTTTACATCACCTTCTGCTTATCACCAAAACAAAAGACAATCCAAAAAAGGATAGATATTTAAGCAGTAGCAAAGACAAAGTTGGTGAAATTATTAGTCCATTTCTGTACAAAGACAGACCAAAGGAGAAAAACTTATCATATTGCATACCTAACCAGGTTCAGAGAGAAGATAAGGTTATTAAATCAAGATTTTTGATTGGGGAATTTAATTAATGAAGACATGGATTTCTGGCCAGAATTTCTAGCAAGCAGTTGGGGAAAAGAATTTGTTGCTGGTGGATTTGGAGGAATAGCTGGTATTGTATCAGGTTATCCACTTGATACCATTAGAGTTCGTCAACAGAGTTGTACACCTGGTTCTGCTTTCACTATCCTTCGTCATGTTGCTTCAACTGAAGGTCCTTTGGCTCTCTACAGGGGCATGGCTGCACCTCTTGCTTCTGTTACATTTCAGGTCATCCTTTTATTTCTTTTTAACTCCAATTACCAACTTTTTTTCTTCTCCATAACTTCACTAAGATTACGCCGTATTATTTTAGGATTGTTATATTAAACCCATTTTACTCAAAGTAGAATAGAGGGACATGAATACGCTTTGAAAGGAGAATAATCATAATTAGCAGCGGAGTCAGGTTTTAAATTTATGAGTTCTAAATCCTAAGATAGCCATATCAGGTGTTAGTCATTGAATTTAGAATTTATTGTTTATACATATTTACTGGATTTCTTATACAAATAATTAGAAAGTTTGGACTAAAGCTACTGAATTCTGTCGGAAATAACAGTCCTAACCTTCTAGCTCTCCTCCGGTCATAATTGAATACACATATAGTGTGTGAAATGAATATTGTTTATTCATATAGTTTATCCAAGTTTGGTCATTATTGAATACCCATGTATCATGTGAAATGAGTACTGTTTATTCACGTAGGTTATCCAAGTTAATTTGGAATTAGAAGCTGTGTTGATTGATAGATATGTTAACGGAGTTTTCCTCGGAGTTTCTACTAATTAGTCCTGTCACCTGCCCTGTTTCTCGTCGAAGATAAGGAGTCCAACTTTTCTTTTCTTTTTTCCTTGGAAAAATTATGTCGCTGTCACAAAAATCAATATGTCGTAAAGGATTGAAATGGGTATTACGTGGAGATAAGTGAAGAGGTCCAATAACACGTCATAGTTGTATTTTGTATCTACCAAACAGAGAGATAGAGACTTGCCTTCCAATGGATTTTTTGCGTTCACGGAACTAATACCTAATTAAACTTGCTTAATAATAAAAGTAATACTAGGAGTAATAACGACATTATTGGCACGTTAATTAGGGAATTGCAATAAGCCTTTTCTAGTATTCACATGTCAAATTTGGGGACAAATAATGGTCGCAATCAAATATCAGAATTTAGTTCCCCTGTTACGTGAGAAATAAATAAACAAATAAAATCACTCGTTCCTAATATACAATTTGTTAATGTTTCATAGTACGTTGTTTGTTGACTTTCACATGTGGTGGAGTCTTAGTCATCAAATCTTCATCCATTGGTGTTCCATATCCGTTTGTGGAAGAAGAAAAGGGAACTAGTAATTTGTTACAATAGTTCTAGAAGGAAAAAGATAGAATACAATCAAAGGGATAAGTATTAAACTCCATGAGATAGACTTCTCAGATGATATGGCCGTTGAAACATCCTTAATTTTTATTTTATTATATATTATAAATCGTTGTTCACTACCCTGTCAACTAGAGTATTATTCACTTCTCAGAGTCCATTATCATAAAGAACATACAGTGATTAGGCTTAAAATTGTTAAAAATAATAAACTTAAATGTTTAAATGTCTAGGTTTATTTGTTTGGTCTTATCCATAGATATTTAGGTGCATGGATTTGATATTTTCGATTTGGACAAGTTCATAATATATGTGTGAAACTATTTACTAACATTGAGTCTGGACGGTCATTTAGCATATATAAATACCCTTTGTGTTTGTAATTTAAAATATGGGCTATAATGTAAGAATGTTTAAGAAATTTTTAAATAATTTTGTCGATCATGTGAAAATGAAATGAGGTTAATGTCTATCTCCCTCTTCCATCCTTTTTGTGCCCTGTGATAAGATAAAGTGTCCACCTAACATTCCAACAAAAATTGCTCTTCATGCCTAATTTGAAACTTTTTTGGCAACTTTGGCTACCATGGTTTACAGATTGGTACTAAGTTTGCTCCATAATGGACCCGAGTAAATCTTCAGCTTGAGGCATGTCCCTCGTCTTCCACTAGTCTTTACACCTCCCAATACAGCCATCCTTTGTCTTTTTTTCCTTCTGTCCTTTTTCTCTGTTGTTGTTCCAGTTTGTAAGAGTAATAGATATCACGTTTAAAATGCATGGACTTAATTCTTAATTAATTTCTACAATGTGTAAATAAGTTTCTTTGCTATTGCAGAATGCCATGGTATTTCAGATTTATGCAGTGCTATCGCGGGCATTTGACAGGAGTGTTCCTGCCAGTGATCCACCCTCCTACAAAGGAGTAGCCTTAGGTGGATTTGGAACAGGAGCATTACAAAGCCTAATGCTCACCCCAGTCGAACTAGTGAAAATTCGACTCCAGTTACAAAGGAGAAATATCCCGGATTACAAAAATCAAATTACTAGTTGTAGGGGTCCAACTGATGTCGCAAAAAGCATATTCAAACAAGAAGGTTGGAGAGGAATTTATCGCGGATTGACAATTACAGTCCTTAGAGATGCGCCAGCTCATGGCCTATATTTCTGGACATACGAGTATGTGAGAGAGCAACTTCATCCAGGATGTCGAAAGAATGGCCAAGAGAGTTTTAGAACAATGCTCATAGCAGGTGGTCTTGCAGGAGTTGCTAGCTGGATATGCTGTTATCCGCTAGACGTTATTAAAACCAGATTTCAAGCTCAGTCACAATCTACACCCTCGAGATATACTGGCATAGTTGATTGCTTCAGGCGAAGTGTGAAACAAGAGGGATACAATGTGCTGTGGCGAGGTTTGGGAACTGCAGTTGCCAGAGCATTTGTAGTGAATGGGGCTATATTCACCGCCTATGAAACTGCCTTGAGGTGCCTTTTCATCAACAACAATCATGCGACCATTAAAACTGAAAATGCATTCTAATACAGGATTAAGTAAGTAGTCATTGAAGTGTATCACCACATTGATTTTATTCCATGTGGTACTTAGTTAAGATGAATACGGTAAAAAGTGCATCTTGCTTGAAAAGATACTGTTAAAGAAAGCGCTATTTGATGTGCGATGATAGTGGGATGAAGATTTTAAGCATGCTTCAGTTTCTATTACAGGGACAGCAGATCTAATCCATTTAAAGCAGAAGCAATTCTTCAGTTTAACTGTATGTTACAGAAAAAAAAAAAAGGATTCTTGGCACCTTTGACAGTGTCATACAGTGATACTTGTGCCATTCTATTCATTGTAGCCATTGTATGGTTTATATCTAAATGAGAATTGAAACTGGATTTGGTTATTTATGGTTTCTAGATCATGACAAAGCCTCACTTAATTGATAACATAGAGTTCATTAATGAATATGCCTCAAGCTGAAATGTTTTGTGTCGCTTTCTGTGAAATTGTAATCGCTGATGAAATAAAGGCTAAAATCGTGCAATGGACCAGATTCTCTTGTTTTCTTTCTTGTTATGAATTTCAAAGTGCTTTAATAATTTAACTGTTGTTAGACATCTATTTAGCAGCATAAAGGACAGAAATGTGTTGTAATTTCTCTTCAGGGCATATGGTAAAGATCATTAATCACTCTGCTACATTGACACTCATGAAGCAAATTCCAGCCAAAATACTAATGATGAATCATACTCCTAGGTGTCACATATAACGCACATGACATTGTAAACAAACCTGCTCAAGAAATACAAATCTAATAAGGTCTACCGAAAATTTTCAAGTAGAAGCCCATGGCAATTAACAGAGCTTAATAGGACCGAGACTTCGCATTGAACTGTTGACATTGATGAATGCCTGTGGAAGTGAGAACTCATCATACATGTCCATGAAATACCTGTCAACAATATCAAGGTAAACCGGACATGTTAGGTGAGAATAGTAGTACAACACTTCTTTTATGTCCAGCATTTGGTCCAAATCTTCCTCATCCATCATCTCTAATTCCTTCATCTTCTGAGCTAAAATCTCACCTTTACTTGATTTTTGAAGGAATGCATCTCCCATTTTTTCTTCACAGGATGTTGCTCTTTTTTCCTGGTCTTTCATAGTGTCCTCTACTGATTCTTCGCGAACGCTCTTTCTCTCTGGAACCTCATTTTGGTGGTCACAACATTCCCATTGTTGAGGGAAGTCTCTGTAGTAATCATCCAACTCCTGAATAATGCTGCTTGGAATTCGGTTGCTGCGAGAGAAGAAGGGATTGAAGTGATGACAAACTTTAGGTAACTTGTGGTGACCTCTAAAGACAAATGAATTGAGGTTATGTAGAGTTTTGAGGAAAAGGTTCTTGGTCTTCCTGAAGGTTTTCTTAAACAGCATTTGTGGCTTTCTGTACAACTCCCCCATGTGGCTTTCACTATCTTCTTAGTAAGAGATAATGCAACTTGTTTCCCTCCTAAAATTTTAGATGTCTAAATGGTTTTCAACATGTACTGATGAAAGTGATGGGGACAAGGACACTCTGCTCTCTTTTTTTCTCTTTGACTTCTTTTCTTTAATTGTGCTTCCCAATTTATCTTTATTTTATAACAATGGCGTCCTGACTAGTTTGCCTTCACTTCCACTTATCTATTCGGACACATGATACCTCTCACTAACAAGATATCAAGTAACTTTATTTGTCATGATTTAGGCCGATAAGAAGAAATCACTTGGTGCTTTTTTAATTGTTATTGGAATTTGAACCCTTGTCTCGTGGGGCCTCTTCCTAATGTCTTTTCTATTTCCGTGATATTCTTTTGACTGTCATGCTGTTGAAAGCGTTCAGCATCCATTATAAAGAAAAGGTAAAGTTGAGCAGTGAGTTGGAGGATGCTTAAAAGTGATTATTACATATAATTAAGCATTACCTAAATTACACTTATGCAGTTTTAGACCACTGGGTCCCAAGTAATAAGTGAAGGAAGGACAGAATTTCCCTTTAATCAAGTAAGAAGTACTGTTTGTATCAATTGTGTCGAAGTGCTTTTAAGTGAAAGAGCTGGCTTTGGGACCCCAATCTGTTAAAAGATTGGTATAATGTTGGTTGAAAAGGATAATCACAAAATCTTGATAGTTTTACTTTGTGCATCTTTTGCTACACCGTTAATTAGAATGGAAACAATTATGACAGTATATGACAGGAGCAAAAATGCAACAAAGCTGCCCAACTATTTTACATGATTCATGAGTTTGGCGCATATCATACAACCAAAAACAAAGAATGCAGACCAATTTTTATAAATGCACACGGGAATACAGTAATACTTATACAACAATCATAACGAAAATCATTTTGTAGATTAATTCGATATATTTAATTTATCATTGCTTTACATCCCAAAATTAGTGCATCAATTCAGTTGATGCAAAAGGTCCATCCCAGTATAAACCAATGCTAACATATTAACAAAAGCAACTTGTGCCTAAATACATCCGCAAATATGGCCACTGCCTCTTACTGGTTGTCCTCTTTCCCTTTGTGGAACTTGAAGAATTGATGTAGCAGTCTGTGGAGTTCACCATAGTTCTTTGTTGAAGAAACAAGACGGCTTTTAATCCACTGTGGGAGCTTGTTGGTTGAATGGGAGGAGCTTCTTTCGGAAGGATCAAATGAATAGCGTGTATCAACTAATAGGATGGCAGCATAGTCATTAATATGCCGAATTGCTCTACCTACAACAGATGATTAAAAAAGCACCGGAATATGATAATCCACATAAAGCATATGAATAATGCTAACGGACCATTGAAAGTGGCTATTCAGTACATTATATCAGATATAAAATTTTATTTAAGGATCAAGATATCCATATTGCAGCTACTTTGGGGGTTTCTAGGAGCAATGGAAAATCTGTGAGATCATAGTTAACTAGGGGGGAAATATTTGTAAGGGAGACCCTTTTTAATGTGTATCCAAAGACAAGTTGTTGGCAAATAGCACTCACCAATTGATTGATTCACAGCTTTCATGCAAAGATTCTCATAATACTGCTTCCCTCTATGCTTGCAGCTTTTTAGGATGTGAAGCCCACCTTGAGCATCTCCACTATACCAGCTCCTTTCAGCCTGAAATTTGGTGTTCTTACCACTAGAAGTATCAAATCCTTCAATATGTTTAATCCTCTCCATCAACTCGATGTCAGCAGGACTAGGATAGGGCAATCCAACCATGACTATGCATCGACCCATCCCATTGCTGAAGTTGATACCTTCTGATACTTTCCCACCCACAATAGCATGGAGAATTGCACCATTTCTAGATCCAGGATCCTTCTGAGAACTGCTACCGGATACTGCATCAATTGTTTCCTTGTATTCCTGCAAAACAGTTTCCACATCTGTACTTCTTCTGGGCTCTCTAAATATGCGCTTCTTTTTCATTATTCTTTCAATGATGCCCGACTCCTTCCATGCATCATAGACCTGGCCTTCGTAGTCAAATGATGAGAAGAAAAGAACCATGCCTTCAGGAACTACATTTACCAAATTGGAGACCAAAATCCCTAATTCTTGTATCTGCCAATATAGGTTCATGAGTATGTCAGATTCAGGAAATTATTTCAGGGTAATATTCTAACTGAATGTCAAAGCAAATTGCTCTCTCAACAGCTAATTAAGTGAAACTGGGAATCTGGACTTTGCTAGGATAAGTTATGGGATATTCATGCAGCACATACATAGGCAATAGGAGAATTCAGTTACAGGAATCTTGACCTCAAACAAGCATATGTGATGGAAGATTATGCATACCATGACTGATGAGCTTCTGGTGCTGTAACTAAAATCAAAAGAGTGGCCAGAAGGCCCCTGAGGAACAACAATTGGTAGAATATTTTCGGATGGGATGATATGACCACATGAAAAGAAATGCAACTGATCCGGCGGTAACCAAGGAAACAGACGTTCTTTTGTTTCCTCTATAGGTTGCAAAGTCCCACCAGCCAATATGACAGCATGAGCTTGGTTCAAGATCTGCAATTAGTAGAGCAGAACCAGATGATTTTCCATAAACGCCTTTGCGAGGGAATTTTGGGATGTAAAATTATGAAGTTTCTAGCAAACCTCAGAAAATATCTTTTCTCCTGTGAGCATGACATATTTCAAATACCCTCCTTGTTGTGTGGAGCATTTTGGCCTTGCCTTTGATACTATTATTCTTCCATCACCGTCTTTATTTGTCAGTGACAGTAACATGTTAACTAATGCTTGAAAACCAGATAATGCACTTTCATCATGACTGCTTTGATCATCATTTTTCAATGCTGAATCTTCTTCTGAGAGAGCTAATTTATGTCCATATCCACATACCTGAGAGCCCAAAGATCTTCAAAACTAAATGATATTAAAGAGGGATAGAGACTGATGAATAACTAGTAAAGAGTCATAAAAGATCTACCTTGTGAATTATATCGCTCTCTTCTATATATCTCAAGAGCTTAAACAGGTTTATGTTGTCAATATTGTGGCCAAATAGGAACTCGTTTATGGCCATGGATGAATCGAAGCCACTTTTACTTCCCTCAGCATTAAAAGCGGGGTCAAAGTTGCTATGACAATTCTCATTACGTAAAACTTGTAGAAAAGCTCGAGTAAGGACCATAATTATTTGAATATATCTTCGGTTGCCTGGCCCGAACAGATTGCGGAAGCGTATGAAGTAACTCTCCAAGTGAGAATGCACAAGTTCCAACTGCAAAACCAAGCAGATCCATTGATTGGATGTTTCTTCAATGTGAAATACTAGGAAGTAAAACACAAAGAAAAAGAATATTGAAGTGCTGGGTAGTGCCAGATGGGATAGTTCTGAGTGTCTGATGGCAGTGATTAAAAACAAATTCTTACCTGTGAGAGTGTAATTTTTGAGTTGTACATGCTGACAAGAGAATCAGCTAAGTTATGAGCTTCATCTATGACAATAACACTATCTTTTAAACTCAAACCAAGTGATTCACGTGATGATTTTGAAAGAAGAGATTGATAAGGGAGAACCACAAGATCTGCTGTGTGGACCATGCTTCTTGAGCCATAGTAGGGGCAGGTTTTCAAGTCATTTCCAATCTGAACAAGATCCTCAATATCCAGAGGCCCTTGTTGAGAAACCTCACTTCGGAATTCTTGTCCTCTTTTGTGATTTCTAAGCATTGGGCATCCTGAGGAAGTCTTGGACATCCTCGCTCTGCCACAGGCTCCCCTGTTCTGCAAAAAAGTTTGCAAATGAAGTTAAGAAGTTCTAATTTGGAGCATAATAAGTACTTATTTATCATAAGCTGAATCTAAGCAAATACGTAGTCCATGACCTCCTTAAAGTAATAAGCCAAGTATTCTTATAATAACTATCTCAAAGTTATTGTAATGCTGATTCTGTTAGAACGTGTTTCTGAGCAGCATTGGCATCCTAAGCCCCGGTGAACGTCCAATTGTAGCGTAAATTATGTCAATTTTTTTAAAAAGGTTTCTAACTTCATGTTGTAACCTATTAAACAGGGAAAAGTATGCTGAGAAGAATTACATTTAATACTACTAGAACGGAGCTCTAAATCAGCTTATGCCAGAGATGACATGTAAGACGTCTCGCTTAATATACAACAGCTACCGATCAACACATTTATATCGTCATGTAAATGATTTTTCATGTACCATCTACAGTTAAATAGAACACTGACATGGGTCAATAGAAAGAAGCCAGCTAAGCATACCTTTGTTTTAGATATTTTAGAAATTTCTTTCTTCTTACTTTTTTGAAGCTCCAAACATCTCTCATTTATCTGAGTGGAGCTGCCTAGCTTCAAAACCTCTGAAATGAAAACCAATAGATTGAAGAAACACACATTAGGAAAGTTCTCCAAGAAAGTTCACCAAGATTGCAATTTTACTTACAAAAGAACAACAAGGTCGAAAGGTAGACTATCTTGGGGTACCTTGATTAATGCAGAAATTCTTCCTAGACCCTAAGCATACAACATTTACTTCATCAGCAAATTTAGTCTTCCTCAACTCCTTTATGAATTGTGAAAGTTGTGAATGTGTCCGGCTGCAAAAGTAAATCTTGGGTCTAGCCTCTTCCTCTTCATCTTCCATGCTATCGTCGTCCTTTTCTTCCTCACTCGAGGAATTAACCGACACCCCACCGGCCTTCCTTTTCGGTCGTCCTCCACTTTCATCTTCGCTCTCATACTCTTCAACCAAAAACTCCTCTTCATCCATTCCCTCAACCTCATGTTTCATCAGTAGACTATTTACTTTTTCAACGTCAGTATCTTCCTCCTTCCCACCCCCATTTGTAATTAAATCTCTGACAATTTCCCTTTTTCCTTTCATATCAAATTTTTTATTTAACCTCATTTGCTTCTTTTCCTTTGTCTTCTTCTCGGGTGATTTGGTATCTTTATTAATGACAAAGTCCCTCATCCAATCTGGTTCATCATCAGCCCCCAACTCATCTTCTTGTTTCCCGCTTAAATTTGAAGAAGAATCTATCTGGGTTTTCTGATGTTCCTTTCTATCAACAAGCCATTGAAGAGCACTGCAAATTATACTGAGCGTTTTACCAGTCCCTGAATAAAGATTCAAGAAACCCAATTACGTGAATTTGAGAGATAATAAACAAAACAAATTTATAGAGAGGTAGACAGGAAGCTTTGGCAGTGAGTGGGGTCACATCCAATGATTTTAGCTCAAAGCCTCAAATCATATAGAATTTATGTGTGTTTGTATTACATATATAACAACAACTACGGGTTCATTTCTCAAATAGTCACTCAACTAATAGTTATTATCTCATAAAGCCACTCTCTTTGTTGAAGAAAATTGGAATCAAGAAGAAAGATGAATTTATGAGATAATAACTATTAATTAAGTGACCATATGAGAAATCAACTCAAACAACTACTGAACTTCAATCTCAAACTACTTGTGCTCGACTATATAGCCCCTGAGAATTTGATTTATATTCAAGTTTTTACGTTAAGGTTTGAGTTGTAATTCAAGGAGTCAACTAGAAGTTCATCGAAAGTTAAAGTTTGTAAATTTGTTCGTGTTAGGGTCATTTTTAAACGAGCATAGCTTCCAGTATATAGGGAGTTATGGGATGATTACCCACTCTGCAATAGACCACTGAATGTGTGTGTAGATGAAAAAAAAAAAAAAAAATCCCTATATTAACAATGGCAGACTTAGGTGTAAAAAAGGGTAACGTGAACCCATGATCACCCGATTAGATTCGATATATTATGTGTATAATTCTTAAAATATATCTAGTAGTATTTATTACCTTCTGGCACCCATGCTACAAAAGGCTTAGTGGTGCAGTTGGTTAAAAGCTAAGTTATTTACTTAGAGGTTCAAGAATCAATTTTCGTTTGATGCATTTTTTTCTGTTCTTTAGTAGTGGACCCATCATCTAGAAAGCCTAGATTCGCCTATGCCTATATAGAATAGACAGTTATACTACACTGAATAGGATTCTAAATTAGCATCGATATGAGTAAGAAAAGTATTACTATATTTTTTTAGATTTGTGAAAGGAAGTGGTGAAGATATTGTACCAGTGGGGCTTTCGAGCATGGCAACACCGCCTTTATTGAGGGATTGGTAAAGGGCTTTCATGAAATCAAGCTGAATAGAGTAGGCTTCATATGGAAATCCTGGAAATTCTCTTCTGTCTTCCATCTCTCCCCAAAATTGAAGTTCAAGGGACTAGGGTTTTCTTTCTTCCTTCTGAAATTTCATGAAGTGTGCGGGCATTTGTATCAGTTGCTTTCCCGCGCTTAGCTGTGCTCTCTGTGTTTTCCGTTTTTCCCTTTTTCTTTACTCTTAAAGAGCGGTAGTCTCTCTTTTTTTTTTTTTTTCTAAACTTATAGGCGGCCTATAAAATTGGGAAAAGGGTCAAAAATATTCCTCTACTTTAAAAAAAGGCTAAAAATATTGTTCAAACTTATTTTGGGTTAAAAATATTTCTCTCACTATTAAACTTTTCAAACATATCCCTCTTTTAACAAAAAATCCAATCCCCCAAAACAACCATTTTTTGACTCGACCCATTATTAACCCGACCCAATAAAATAATAACCCCTAATCCACCAAACAATAAAATATTAACCCCTATTCCACCAAACAATACCCAAACGTTCCCCACCCCTAACCATTTCCATCATTTCTTGTGCCTCGTCTAGTTGTAGCTTTTCTACTTTTTTCATTCTTTCCGTGCCATACTAGAGAAAATTAGTGAACTTTACATGTAAAAAGACTATGATTGGATTCACTACATAACGCAGATTTTCACCTAAGTCCAAATTCAGATACAGAAAAGTCATAATTCCAATCGTAACATCCTAAGGTGGAACACGGTACTGGCAAATGCAGATAACTCAGAGATGTCACCAATTATTTCAGTAACCTTTCTAATGGGAACTATGCCTTAGGCAGAGTTTGTAGGCCAATTATGCCTAATGGGGCAGAGTTTGCTTGCAAACTATGCCTTAGCAAATTCTACCTGATAAGGCATAGTTTGCAAGAAACTTTGCCATCGAGCCCGCAAAACTCGCTTACATTAGTATAAGTGTTAGTTTGCAATCATCTGTCATAATCCCATAGTAGTCCTCTGCATTGAAGAAGGGGTTTATTTAAAGGTTGACTGACTTTGATAACATGCAAAGGAGTGGTTTATATGAAATTTTCCAATTGACTGTTGCATCATGACGTAAAAGACCTCAACAGTTTTCTGAGGAAGTAAACAACTTCAATTCCAAAGTGAAAAACGCAGGAAATGCAATAAAATTCTACTTTAATTTAAAACATATATAGAGTTTGACATGGAAAACATCCCAAAACTACAATTGGAACATACACTTTCAATTCAAACATGCTTTCCACAGAGAAACACAATACAAAGCACTACAACAACATCAGAAGGGGTTTTTTGAAAAATAGCAGCATCAATACAAGCAACTCTACTCCACAGCATGCCGTTGCAGTTCAATTTAATCAGGGAATTCATCAAGCTGAAGCCCTCCCTTCTCCCATTCAAAACTCTGCTTTAAGGTAAAATTTTAAGGCAGAATTTACCTTCAAAATTAGCAAATTCTAAAGGCAAAATTCAAACCCCTGCCTTGTGAAATTCCTTTTTTTTTTTTTTTTAATGGGTTAGGGTTCGAACCCAGAACCTCAGGGTATTAAACGAAGGACAAAGATTAAAGACCATCAATTTGAGGACAAAAATTAAAGACCACCCCAAAGGAAGGACAATCCGCGGAAAAAAAAAATGAAAATTAAAGATCAGTGTCTTTGAAGGACAGTCGTGCAAATGACCCAATCTTTACTAGAGTCCTCACACAAAAGCTTGAGTATGTTGATTTAGCCCAATTAGTTTGGGCCCAATTAAAGCCCATACACGCAACCCTACAAGCCTTGTTCCTTCTTAACTAGTATTACCAACTAAGCACTACCAACATCGCCGCAGTTGCCAGTCTCGAGAGAGAGAGAGAGAGTTCAAGAGGAGGTCGCTAGGGTTTCTGCAACTGTAGCGTAATGGTAAGTCAACCTAACTCCTTATTTTCCCATAACATCCATTGTACTATTCCCTTAATATGCATATCGTGTTTCTTCATCCGTTTTCCCTATGAATGTATGTTTTTTTCGTCATCCTTAGCAAACTTCTGATTAAATTGAAACGAAACAATGACATGCACCAATTCAGCCTGTTTGGATTGACTTAATTTAGTTGCTTTAATCCAAACTAGTTTTTTGGTAAGATAAGAAAGTGCTTTTAAACATTTGTTCTTAAGCCAAAATAACAATAAAAGAGCCAAAATCCATAAGTTAGGATGTTATAAGTCATATAAGTTCTAAGCCCATCCAAACAGGCTAATAATTGTTAAGAAATTAAAAGAACTTTAAAGTAGGCCATGCAAATTTAAAAATGGTTTAAGGGCCTGTTTGGATGAGTTTATAACTTATGTCTTATGTAAGTTAGAAATCCTAACTTATTTTGGCTTATTCTTGCTTTAAAAAGTGCTTAGACACTATGCTTAAAAGCTAATTTGGCTTAAAGCACCTAAAATAAGCCAATCCAAACAGGGTCTAAGTCTAACAAGAAGTTACAGTATACTTATGTTTTTTGTAAGTCTGCAAAGGGTGATGTGTAACTGGATGTGGATTGTACTATAGGGTAAGGGAACAGGAAGCTTTGGTAAGAGGAGGAACAAGACCCACACACTATGTGTGAGGTGTGGACGACGGAGCTTCCATCTCCAGAAGAGCCGTTGCTCTGCTTGTGCTTACCCTGCTGCCCGTAAAAGGACATGTAATGCTTCTTTCCCTTTACAATCCTTCACCTTCCAATATAATATCATTATATCAATCCTCTGATTGGAGTTGCAATTTTTATTTCAGACAACTGGAGTGTGAAGGCAATTCGCCGAAAGACAACTGGAACTGGCCGTATGAGGTATCTTCGTAATGTCCCTCGCAGGTTCAAGACCAACTTCAGAGAAGGTAAACATTACGGCTTACCTTTATGCCTTGAAGTTCTTTTGTTTTTTTTCATTTTGTGTTTAATTTACACTTTCATTTAGGATTAAGTGTGTTTGGTATGGTGGAAATTGTTTTACAGGATTTATGAAAGCATTTTCCAGCATTGGTCTTTTTGTATTGTTAAAAATGATTGTTCTAGAAGGGGAATGATTACTTCCGCTAGTTATGGACAAAAGTCATTTACTTTACAACTATTAGATACTGTTATTATACTTTGTCTTCCACCTTGGATGAGTGAGTATCATATGTCACCTACTTTTGTACTCCAACCAAATGCTGAAAAATGATCTAGAAAATAAATTTCAAGATAAAACCTTTTTCACAAAATATTTTTCGTGAAAATTGTTTTGTGTCTTACCTAACCAATGCCTTATAGGTTTCTGTGTTGAGTCGGTATTAGCTTTGTGTGAAAAATGCACATCTATAATTCAGAGTGATACTTCCTTTTTTAGCTCGGACTAAGTTGTTGGTTTGGACATTGCCAATTGGTGATCAAGAATATCTGGTCGTAACTTGTATGAGATAATAATCAACTTTAAACTGTTGTTTGTCCAGGTTGTGAAGCAGCTCCAAGGAAGAAGGCAGCAGCTTCTGCTTGAGGCCCCTTGAGACTGTTACTTGAGAGCTGAGAGGCTATTTAGTGGTAGCTTCATTTGGATATTTCAAGTGTTAGAGCAAGTAAAATTTTGGGGAACCTTCTATCTTGGGTTTTATCGCCCTTGGAAACTTTAATGTGCTTAAAATTTTCGAGTATGTATTCCAACTTGGTATTTTTTTAAAGAAGGGTCTTGAGACTTCCATCACTTATTGGATTTGAGCTGCCTGTCCACTTATTATGTTACCTTGAGTTGTTCAAATTACTCATTTCGAAAATCTGTTGCCGTATGAAATGATTACATTTATTATGTTTTTAGCTTGAGGTTGTTCAAAGTGCTTATTTCAAATCTGTTGCTGTATGAAGTGATGATGGGTTGAATGGGAAGTGATGAATCATCTGCTTGCAATTCCTTTGCTGATTCTGTGCTTCTTTATCATTCACTTCCAGTCGCTTGATGTTTCTCTTAGCCCGTATGTGAAGCTGTAGAAGATACTGCCCAGCGTGTTGCCATCTTGGCATCTATTTGTTTATTCTAACTGGACTGATTTTGGGTTTTTATGGTGACAGAATGGCGATCACACAATAGTTAAGACCCAAAATCAGTCCAATGAACATAGATCTATAGGTTAAATATTTGCTTAGATGATTAATTTAGCTTGTGGGACGAATTCAGATGCCTATGAAGTCTTGCATTTCTTGGTTAACTACAAAAGGGAGCAGTAATCAGCCTTGCTTATTTGTGCCTACGATGTGTAGGATCTACATTGCATACAGTAGTCTTGGAATTGTACTCGTGAAAAATAAATTGCTCTATACTCTTTTCTTAATTCGTGGAAGCTGTCTTTGTTTTCTGAAATCTCATGGAGTGATGACGGAATGTTTGTTTCTGGAGTAGGTGAAGTACCTCCAGGCTACAGGGGCGTAAAGGTATCAAATGAATGGCCAGTTAAAGTTGAGTAACAAATCTGACCAAAATTTGCCGGATTAATATTTTGAAATTAATTTGAGTTAAAGTGCCAATTTCTTGCATTGGCATTCGACTATGAAGTGCAAAGTATAGACATTAATGTCCCAGCTCTGCTATGGTAATGCCAGTTGGTAGATATCTAGTGAGTCCTATCTTTATTTAAAGCTGTGTTGTATGTTTTGCATATACTGAGGTTTGTGGCAGCGACAGATCGTAGATTGACTATATTTTGAGCGTGTGCAAACGTGTATTTTGATTTTGAAAAACACTGTATTCTAACGAATGAATGACAGAGTCCGCCACTAGGATATCAACTCAATTATCAGAATTGAATCTAGAAACTGGGGTCAAAATGCCATATCATCTCACCTTCAGGTTGGTGTTAGGTGGTGGATGCTGATGGATCAAGCTCATCGTTACCACAAACTTCGGTGGAAATCGAAGACGAATATAGGGACGAGGTCCTCCAATTATTAGTCTTTAATGAAGGGAAGAAAGGTGGCCAACATGATTAACTTTTGTCTTCCACTGCTTGTACAAAACTACATGCAACTCAGTAAGTGTAAGAAGCTGAGAAATGGAGCCATGAAAAAACTTTGGGCATGTCAAAAATAATTATGATACAAACCTACAGGTTGAACGACAGATAGCGTGCTTTCTACTTCGATTATCGAAGCCAATTTGTTGTAACATTAAGACGCAATGTTAGGCTCTTTTCCATAACATAGGACGTTCAAGAATGATAGACACTTTCTCAAAACTGAAATTTGAGTTGGACTCTTGCCACTTCTTTTTATTATAGTATCTTTTTGATTTGCAACTCTAAAACTGACTTCAGACATTTTTTTTTTTCATTAGTCGTGGTGTTCAGGTCCACCCGCGGGTACTTCGGCTAACTCCACGTGATATTTGGTACCTCAAACAAATACAAGTACGATGTGGAGGATAACTTTGTCCTCTCTGAAATTTGAACTTGAGATCTCTTTTCCATAACATAGGACGTTCAAGAATGATAGACACTTTCTCAAAACTGAAATTTGAGTTGGACTCTTGCCACTTCTTTTTATTATAGTATCCTTTTGATTTGCAACTCTAAAACTGACTTCAGACCTTTTTTTTTTTTTTTTTTTCATTAGTTTGGTGTTGAGATCTCATAGTTGTCAACTCATGGCATTGATCACTAGGCCATACCCTTGGGGTGCGTATTCAGACTGCTCTTTTTGCTAATATATTTAATGTTAAAAGTATCTCAACACCTCAAACGTGGTAGGTAGAACTAAACTACCTTCCAGGAACACATCCCTATCCAAACTGTGAAATTCGTACTCCTCAGTACCAACCTCATCCAATAATGATTTTTGGACTATATTATTATGAATTAAACCATCAGGAAGATGAATGACTAATACTGTGGGGTGCAGCAAGCTGGAGAATAGACGATACGGATGAAGATGACAAATTAAGCCTAAAATAGAAGCAAAAGAGGACCACGATAAGTGTTATTTTAGCATGTGTAAGTGATGACACTGCATCTAATTCGATGTTAACACTTGGGGAAGTGCTTAATTCTTGTTTTAAATTTCTAAATTCTAAATAAAATACAATAATCTTAGTACCACTCATAACCATATCTTGTTAACAGTGAGAAAGGAAAAAAAGAAGCCAAAGGCCATGTTAGACTGTAGAGATGTGGGCACTAGCTGAAAACTACAACATATCATAATGATAATTATTATCATTCTTTAATCATTTCAGCACTAAAAGCTTATCAGCAATTTACGGTCACACAGAAAATATAGGCCACATCCAACAAATAGAAGAGCTAAAGAAGGGAAGCTCTTAAGTAGGGAATCGGACTCTGAAGTTGAATTCTAAAGTTGCTTATTTTCATTCTTGAATTCTAAAGTTGCTTATTTTCATTCTTCTTTCTTCTTCACAAAGTTGCTTCTTTTTCAATCTTTATTTTTCACAAAGTTGCTTTCCTTGTATATGTAAAGTTGGTAAGTGCAAATAATCTTGATTTAATGCTTGCAGTTTGAACTTCTTTTAGAGGCTTCTAACTCAGTCAATGTATTAATCTTGGTTATTTAGAAGATCAGAGTTAATTAGAAGGAAAACCAAACTGGGGACTTACCAATGGCAGAAACTGAATCAAATTTGAAGGCTTCAACAACATATGCGTTTGCTGTGATTGGTTTTCTAGTTCTATATTCCGTTATCTTCGTGTCTGCAGAGCAGACTTCACATGGAATCGCTCTGAGTAACAACGGAACAACTCATGACTTTGAATCAAGTAACTTGTTCAACCTATTCAATCTTCTGCTGCAAAAGGCTGAAATGCATTACTGCCATGTTTGGCCAGTAAGTTCACCATCCTTTTCTTTCCTAGATACCATTTCTCCCTTGCTCCTGCCAGTCTCTCCGTTAATGATTTTGCATTTTAAAAACATTCCATGCTAATGCAATTAAATCACAACAAAATTGAGGTTAGCTTGCTGAAAGTGTCATTCTTTACCGTTCAAATTTTTGACCTTCTGGCCATTTGTATTTTCTTAGCATTACAAACAAAATTCAGTTACTTTAAAAATAACAAAAAATAGTTATGTGATCTTACTGTTATAGGTAAAGTTCAATTATTTTAATATGATACAAAAAATTTGCGACTTTACTGTTAGTGATAAAATTTAGTGACAAGGTGAATTATCCCAAATTAGATGTTACTAATGAAGTTTGATATGCGTTTCAGGAACTGCAATTGGGATGGAGAGTTATTGTTGGTTCAATAATTGGGTTCCTTGCTGCTGCTTTAGGGAGTGTAGGAGGAGTAGGGGGAGGTGGTATCTTTGTTCCCATGCTTACTTTAATCATTGGATTTGATCCAAAAACATCCACTGCAATATCGAAATGTAAGAATCCCAGGTTTATTACCTCCAATGTTCATAATTACCATTGAGATTTGTTAGTGGATTTGATTTAAGGTGAGAAGCTTCTCTATAGATATTACTTCCAACTGCACGTTAGATGGTTTTAGATTCAATATAGGGCTGATTCTTCGTATGTCATTCAAGTTTTACTAGAGCCAGGGGCTATTTGTGAATCAATATTGTGCTATTTGTGAATCAATATCGTGCTGATTCTTACTGTCTCATTCAGTTTACTAGAGAAAGGGCTTCTTATGGCATTTTTGGGAGGGGTTCCAAAAGAATAAGGGCAAGAATTCCTTGTCCTTTTAAGTTCCCTACATATATTACTTGGACGTGAGCAAACCTGATGTGCAGCTTTAGGATCCGATCAGTTCCATTTTTTTATGCTATCTTTGAGCAATTTGTTTTTCTTGGAAGGTATGATCACTGGTGCAGCGGGTGCAACTGTCTACTACAACATAAAGCAGCGGCATCCAACAATGGACATGCCCGTTATTGATTACGATCTAGCTCTTCTTTTCCAACCCATGCTGTTGCTGGGTGTCAGTGTGGGAGTTGTTCTCAACGTACTTTTTTCGGAGTGGATGGTTACGGTCATGTTGATCATTCTTTTTATAGGTAACACGAAGTTTACAGCTTCAAGTTTTCCCATGAAGAGAATTATTCTGATTAGTTATGGTACTTGCAGTCTCATCAACTAAGGCAATTTTCAAGGGTGTCGAGACGTGGAAAAGAGAAACCATAATAAAGAAGGTTGTCTTTTGTTCTATCCTGTGATTTGTAGAGTATAACAGAAGACTCTGTCTCTATGATACATCCTTCACACATCTTATTTGGAAATCCAGGAAGCTGCTGGACGCTTGGCATCTGACGGTCAGTTCCTTCACTGCCTGCTTTATCTTCTTGAATATCAGCAGGGATATTTGATCTGTTAGTTTTATGTTATATTATGAACTGAATTCAGGTGCTGCTGGTGAAGAAATTGCATACAAACTTCTACCTGAAGGTCCAAACAATGGTTCTACAGTTAAAAAAGAGGACAATAAGGCACCAGAGGTGATTGATTGCCTGTGTCCCAATATACTTTACTTCCCTTTCCGGTTCTGTTCCAATTTACGCCTCCGCCTACATAAAAAATCCTGCAGTAAGAATAATTACAGATTTGTACTACTTTGAAATTGATTTGAACTCCCACATTCAACGCCATTTATCTAAACTTTCAACCTTTATACAAACACACCTAATAAAACTTTAATCAGAAGGGGTTTGTTCATCGGTCTATGGTGTAAAACCGAAGATGTTAAGATTCAATATCATCTCCGATGTCTGAAGCTGCCAACTTTGTTATTCTCCAAAGGAAAAAACTAAATGGAACTTCAATTTTTAATTTTTTTTAGTAGTAATTCTCTTTGGAAAAACGCCTTCCCTGTGCTGATTTCTTGAGCTTTTCCAGTTTCCAATTGCTGACAATGTATCCTGGAAGGACATGAGCGCACTTATTGCTCTCTGGGTCTTTATCCTGGTTCTGCATATTTCTAAGGTTTTTACATTACCTCTTTGCCTATTTCCAAGGACTTACACATTTTTTGGATTGCCTTCTATGCTATCCTGCATTATTAGCACATTGATTGTAAGATGTCTTTTTTCTTGTTCAGTGGCATATTGGATCTTAAACCTCTTGCAGGTATATGTTGTTAATGCTAACTGATGTATACCTTATTTATTAGCAATGCCTTTCTTTTTCCTTCAATGTTATGAATAATTCATTGTCTACAGAAACTAATGTGGATTGTAGTTCCATGTCTAGGCTTATATAGGAATTGATATTTGTAGCATGCTCCTCATTTTTGGCTGTCATCGGATGAGCTATTATCTTCTCTATTGAGTTAAGAAGTGAATATTGACTACGATACTTCCTAAATTTTCAGGTCCTTGTTGCTGTAGGAGCTTCTGCATATCAAGCAGTTCACTTGTACAATGGATCAAGAGTGATCATGTCAAGCAGAGAAGTAATAAGCTGGAAAGTGCATCAGTTAAGTCTTTGCTGTTTCTGTGGCATTTTGGCCGGTGTAGTTGGTGGACTGCTCGGGCTTGGTGGAGGATTCGTTTTGGGACCTTTGCTTCTAGAGCAGAAACTCCGGAGCCAAAATGTTATTGGATGGGCTGCTCAACCAAAATTTTTTTTTTTTTTTTTTTTTTTAATTTGGTAGTTCCATGTCGTTGGTAGTCCAACGAAATAGGAAATTTTTTTTATTTTTTTATTTCGTTTTTTGTATAAACGAAATAAATATTTCGTTTATACAAAAATGAAATAGGAAAATATAATAATTTTTTTTTTTTGTGATACTACTAACGAAATAGAATTAAATTTTTTTTTTTTTATTTGGCTCATACAAAACCGAAGTAAATTTTGTTTAAGGCTGTTTTATTTTTTAAGGTTTTGATTTGTGTTATTTTTTTAATCAAGACATAATTTTATTTTGAATATAAATATAATTCTAAAAAATATCTCTATTGAGTTGAGCATTTTTTTTTTGAACTTGCGTATTTTTTGAATATTTTTAAAAAAACACCTTTTATCCCATTCAATTTCAATTTTTCCTGGCACGAAATTTTCGCTTTATTTTTTAAGATGATGATCCAATGATTTCAACGCCAGGTAATGTAGTTGTGAATGTCAATTTCTGCATTTTTGAAAATCTAAGCATATAAAGTTGACTAAAATAACCTTGTCAAACAAAATGGATCAAGACTATCCGAACGATCTTGATGTATTGGGCCTACAGCAGAGAAAAAAATAATAAAATATTGGAAAGTGCATCAGTTAAGTTTTTTCTTTGCAAATTTTTTGTTTCTGTGGATTTTCTGCGCTATGCAAAAAAAAAAAAAAAAAAAAAAAAAAATTTTTGGCGCGGATATTTTACCGCGCTAAAGGTAGTTTTGTAACTCTTTTTTTTGTTGGTATTTTGGTTCATTTGGTTTTTTATTGAGTCATTTTTGTTAGGACCTTTTTTTGTATGAGCCAAATAAAAAAAAAATAAAAATTTTAATGTTAGTAGTATCAAAAAAAAAAAAAAAATTATTATATTTTCCTATTTCATTTTTGTATAAACGAAATAAAAAAAGTTTATACAAAAAACGAAATAAAAAAATAATTTTTTTCCTATTTCGTTGGACTACCAACGAAATAGGACAATTTTTTTTTTTAATTTCGTTTTTTGTATGAACCAAATTTGGGACCTTTGCTTCTAGAGCTAGGCATTCCTCCCCAGGTGCCACTTCAGTTTCATAACAATCTGATTTGCCATTTCGTTTTGGTCTTTTTGTTGATGATGATAATAAGGACTGAATGTCGACGATTGGTAAATGCAGGTATCAAGTGCCACTGCCACCTTTGTAATGACATTTTCCTCCTCCATGTCCGTGATACAATATTACCTACTAAAACGCTTTCCAATACCATATGGTAGCGAAGAAATTTGAATATTTTAATTGATATTTCTTATTATTTGAGCAATACAGTCAAATAATCCTAATTAAAATGTCTTCTTCATGCCCTTTCCCCTCTTTTTGCAGCGCTGTATTTTGTTGCTGTAGCCACTATTACCGCCTTTGTTGGACAGAACATTGTTAGGAAAATTATTAGCATTGCGGGAAGAGCATCTGTCATTATTTTTGTATTGGCCTTCACTATCTTTGTGAGCGCGCTTACATTAGGCAAGTTTCTGTCACTATCAGTTATGGTTATTTCAGATAGTATTTGGCTGACAGCTGCTCTTACTAATTCATTTGTTTGTGCAGGTGGGGTTGGCATAATAGACACGATAAAAAAGGTCGAGCAAGGGCAGCATATAGGTTTTGATAACATTTGTGCATACCATTCTTAAGCAAAGCACTCATGTTCTTCTTGGCAATTTCTGTACTGGTATTATCAGATATCAAGTTTGAGTCAATTCACATATTGTATCTGTTGACTATGCATAACATTTGATAGTCCACTGTGTTCTGGTTTCAAGCTCATTATCTCTCATGGCATTTTCTCAAATGGTTTCCTTGAGATACCTTCTGTTTTCTAACTCCTATCATTAAATCTTTCAGTGAAAATGTCTATATTCCCTCATGGTGTGAGTAAAAAGTTTCTAATATTTGATGCTACAAATGTTCAACAGCCAGGCTATAGCACTTAACCTCCACCTTGTTAAAATGCAAATATTCCTCAGGCCACCTTGAGAAATACAGCTGACCAACTGAAAGCGCCCAAATTTAAGGATAAAGAACCCTTATTTTTCTTTGTAATTTATATAATATAGTACTTTTTTAAGAAGAAACAAAAAAGAGAGAAGAATTTTACACTTTACGTAGTTTATAACAAATCCTGTTTATGTGAGTAGGAATCCTCTTAATGAACTAGATAATCCTCATAACTAATCTCAACTAATTTAGGATCATGCATAATCAATTGATTAACACAGTAAAGAATTTTTTTTTTTATTACTATAGGATATTTAATTCGCACTATAGCAAGAGTTCGACATACCGACAAAGTATGAATTTTTCACACCATTAAATTAAGTTAGGCCTACAACAATAGCTATTAGCTAACTCTTCGTAGTACCTCAGAAAAAGGGTAATAAGTAATAACCTATTATAGCATTTGGTTCGTTCAAATTGTGACCTTCAGTATTAAATATCTTCCTAGCAACTAGAAGAACATCATAGCCGACATTTTTCACACGTTTGAACTTATCTTGATTAGCCTTTTAGTTAAGTTGGGTGGCCTGACTTTTTAAAGCAAAATTGAGCCATTCGTTGTCTTATAACAGCCAATTGGAAGCAAACAAACACAACAGAATTCCACAAACTATATAATTGCATTCTATAATTAGTCAAAGCAGAGGCCAGTTGACATCCTGTTTCCACTTTGTATCATTCTCAAACATTCTCAAAAACATGCACCCCACGTTCTTCCAACCATTCGTTAATACTAAGAATTAACACCAAATACTCCTCCCCCATTCTCCATCAAGAAAACACTTTGCCTCCACATCTTCTCCCTTATCTTCTACCACTCCATAACATTACAAATTTTCCTTCTTTTTCACCTCACCAACAATCCCATAAAATTTTATTGTCTTTTGGTCATAAGTTTCATTTGTTAATATACATTTTTGCTTGAATCAAGAAAAAATGGTTCCAGCAATCTAGGAAGATAAAGGGCTCTACAGTTTCTTGCCCTGTTTATTATTAATGGTATGTGTGAAATTGAAGGACAGGCAAACGTGAAGCATGATTCTTGAAACGAACAATAATTCAATGGCTGGATCCAAGTCACGTTTGGCTAATGATTCAGGGGTCACTAGCCCTCGTAACCAAAAGAACAAGCCTTCAGGTAAGGCATTTTCAATTCACGATATTTTTGTTTGTGGGTGGATTCTTGATTTTGTTCATTTTCCATTATAAACAACGAAAAACTTTAGTCAATTGTTAATGCTCCTGATGTCTCTGACAATGCTAAATTTCAAGGATATCCATATTTCTAGTTCAATATTTTCTGTTTTGTCACCCTGTGTCGGGGTCATGATTTTCACTGAGGGGATACAAAATATAATGTGATACACACACGAATTTCAACATCTACTATGTATACATAAAAAAAATTATCTTGGGCACCTAGCTTCGCTCCTTCTGTCACCTTTAATGGTTTACCTTTGGGAAAACAAATTGTGTTATGTTTTGAGGTCTTAAATGTTTGAACATGTCTATAGCATTAATTAAGGTTATCTGGCCAAAGCAAACAAAATGTTCCATTTCTCCTTTAGGAATAAATATTCAGAAAATTTTCATCTTTTGGATGAAAATCATTAAATGAATTGATATATAGGGTCTTGATATGTATATAGTCAAAAGATGCGGTTTGCATGTTTTATGTGTTTACCACATTGTTGAAACACTAATAACTCTTTTGGTCCTATTTAGATATGGAGTTGATGAAGGAAAAGTTTGCAAAATTGCTCCTTGGTGAGGATATGTCTGGTGGAGGAAAGGGTGTTTCATCCGCGCTGGCTTTGTCAAATGCAATTACAAATCTAGCTGGTATGTTATTTTTGAGGTAGATTATATGAAGGTTTCTTGTATATAGTTATTCTTTTTATATATTTTTCTTTATTTTCTCAAATGCAGCTTCCGTTTTTGGAGAGATGAAGAGATTAGAGCCAATGCCAGCTGAGAGAAAAGCGAAATGGAAAAAAGAAATTGGTTGGCTTTTATCAGTCACAGACCACATTGTTGAATTTGTTCCTTGTAAACAAACATCAAAAGATGGAACAAACATGGAGGTGCCTCTCTCCCTCGAACTCTTTGTTGAATATTTCATATATCTACCATACAACAAGAGTGATCATACGTTCATTTATTTATCAGGTTATGGTAACAAAGCAACGATCCGATCTTCAAATGAACATTCCAGCACTACGCAAGCTAGATGCAATGCTTATTGTAAGAGATATGAAAGTTGTTTTTTGTTTTCATTTTCCTTATGTCATTGTAGAATGATCTAAATTGTCCTGATTGATGCTTATGCCTGGATTAATGACCAACAGGATTGCTTAGATTGCTTAGCCGATCAAAGTGAGTTCTCCTATGTATCAAAAGATGATGAATCACCGGACGGAAAAAACAGCAGGAAAGATGACAAATGGTGGATACCTACTCCTAAGGTTCCTCTTAACGGCTTGTCTGATCCTATGAGGAAATGGCTGCAATTTCAGAAGGATTCGGTAAACCAAGTTCATAAAGCAGCCATGGCCATAAATGCACAAGTCCTGTCAGAAATGGAGATCCCGGAAAGTTACATAGAATCCCTACCGAAGGTAAAGAAAATCATGAATCTCACTTTTGAGGGCTTTTTACGAGCACTAGCCAAAATATACAAAATATATACACTGACTATGTATATTATATGTATTTAATATGTATATTATATGTCTACTTACTTTAAGCTAGTGATCTTGAGTTAACATTTACCTTTTACTATGTTTAGAATGGGAGAGCAAGCCTAGGCGATTCGATCTACAAAAGCATCACGGAGGAATACTTTGATCCAGATTACTTCTTCACAACTATGGACATGTCATCAGAACACAAGATTTTAGACCTCAAGGACAGGATCGAGGCTTCCGTAGTTATTTGGAGAAGAAAGATGAATGCTAAAGATGGGAAATCATCCTGGGGTATAACTGTTAGTTTTGAGAAGAGAGAAATCTTTGAAGAAAGAGCAGAAGTTATCTTGCTAATTCTTAAGCAGCGCTTCCCTGGAATTCCTCAATCAACACTAGACATTAGTAAAATCCAATACAACAGAGTACGTAGAAAGCGTGCACATTTTATGATTTACTTTCAATTTCATATTCTAGAGACTTGTTTTCTTTGCTTCCATTAGGCAATTCAACTCATTTGTCGTTATGAGATAATCCATATACAGTCAAACCTCTCTATAACAGTCATACTCTAGAACAACATTTCATTTTAGTGGCCAAATTTTCTTTGGAACCAATTTTTTATGTTATGTTATAATATATGTTCTAGATAACAACATTTCTCTACAGAAGCCAAAAAATAACCAGACAAACAATGCCGTTATAGAGAGGTTTGACTGCACTATTCGTTGTTCCTCAACTTGTTTCATATTTTCTTCTTTGGCTACACATGGCCAAAACAAGAAAAACCCAACATCATAGAGGATCTAGTTCTTGGACTTCTATATAAATAATGAAAAGTGATTTTCCTTGATTTTGCAGGATGTGGGGCAAGCTATTTTAGAAAGCTATTCAAGAATAATAGAAAGCAGGGCATTCACAATCATGTCACGAATTGAAGACATTCTCCAAGCGGATGCTATGGCCCGAAATCCTTCCAATGGAGAAGTAAAGCGACCACTATCAGATAAAGAAGAAGTAGGGAAGCTTAACTCTGCAATGACACTTCTGGACTTTATCGGTTGGACACCTGATCAAGAAGACAACAACACAAAGAAAGATTTAAAGAAGGAGGACGCAACGAAATATGTTGACTCGAAGATTCCATGCAAACCTCAGAACATAGTCACCAACAAGAGGTTTTCTTACCTAGAGAACTTAGGTATGTGTAGAAGTCCAACAGCCCGTCACTAATTGATGGCACTGCAGAGTTTTAGTTAACTTATTGAGGACTGACAGCAGAATTCGTGGAAGCGTGAAAGCTCGGCCCCAAATGTACATGTTGAGATGGACCGCACCCATCTAGGATTTAACTAAGCCATACCTTTTGTAAGTAGGGAATAGTTAGTAGACCTATTGGGTCTTTGGCACTTCTTTTGAAGTGATTTACTATGTACAAGATGTCACCTTGTTATAGAACAAAGTGAACTTTGGACTTTTTGCAAATAGTCCTATGTTAAGTTGGATGACCTTTGGTTTTAGATTTATTGGAAAGAAAGTATGTAATACAGATTTGGTGCCATACAGTTAACAGTACCATTCCTTTATCAGTAACCTTCCCTTTCATGTTTTCTTAAAGGAAAAAGGCAATTAACCGTTATCTAATCACTGGATGGAGCTCTGTTGTGACTATTTGTTTACTGCATTGACATGCTGAGAACATAACTTAAACCAAAGGGCTGTTTGTTGCATACGCGGATCTAGAATATTGAGTTTACGGGTAATGGATTCTGGAACATGCAACTTAATGGGTTCTGGATAAGTTGTTTATACATACTCAGTGGATTTCTTAACATAAATACAAGATTTTGGCGAAAGCTTCTGCCGAACTCATAGCTAGAACTCTAGTTCTGGTCAATCACTATTTGTTCATTGAATTAACTTACTAAGAATTTTTTTTAGCTTTCTTCCGAAGTGACGCTCGAAAATTTACACACTCTTAGAAGTCAAATAGGCTCTTTTCCAAAGTATTGTTCACAATATAACAAAGCCATAATGAACCAACAAGAATTACAATAAAATATCATAAGCTACAAAGTCAGTAGGCAAGCTTCAAATTAGCTTCAATTTATACTTACAAGCTGTGACAGATAATACATCATTTACAAAATGATGGTCAAGAAATTTGGATAGGGAAGCAATTAAATCTTGCCACGTGGCCCGAGCTTTGGTGGAAGTTGGGGGCCTTTCTTGATTGGTAGGATATCCCCTGATGCAGTTGAACTGAAGTAAGCAAGAGTTGAGCCACCTCCCAATATCAAGAACTTGAGCAACAGACCTCTCTTTGTGAAAGGAGCAGCAAATGTTTCAAAGAACTTGCTCTACCAAATACAAAGACAGTTATATCTCAGTAATGTTCTGACGATCGATGCTGCAACTAGCTAGTCATATACACGACTATTCTGCACATACATGACAAGTAAATATGAAAGGCAAATACCTGAAGGGGGTTGTAGGGTGAAGGTGCATCTGATCCATACAAGTCCCACTGACCAGTGGTGTTGCCCAAATCCTCCAAGTCAAAGTATACACTTTTGTCACCATATTTTGCCACCACAGCACCAGCCCTACATAAACTTACCATAATCAGTCAAAGCCAAAAAAAAAAAAAAAAAATTACAGGCCATCACTCATCTAAGATGAATAGAATAACAATTCTTTAAGACCCATAGATAAACTGATTCAATCTTTGAACTTTATAAGTAACCAAACTAATTAAGTCCAGGTCTAATAGACCAAAAACTACCCTGTTCACAAACAAAGGCGAATCCACGATTAGACTTTGTGGCTTCAAATGAATGTGATTTTATTATACGTATACATTTTTTGGTACATAAACATAGTTTGAGCAGAAAGCAATGGGTTCAACTAAAACTGTCCTAAATCCGCCTATTCGCAAGTGCAAAGATGCGCAGGTCTTCACAGGTGAAATTTCATGACTAGCAGCGGCTGAGAAAATGAGGATGTATTCATGACATCCCAATTTGAACATATATAAACATACAGTTGAAATTTTTGAAAAGAATATGTTTTTGTATTAAGTTGGAACCAATAGTGGTAAATGTTTTATTCATTGACTTAAAATCTGATATCCGAGGTCATGTAGTCTATGTTGCTCGGAGTCTTCAAAAAATCTCGTCAAGTTACATATTGAATACTCCAAAAATAGTCATTTCTAAAGAATTCGACATGAGTACAATAATATTTTTGGAAAGTCCGAACAACTACCTTACCTGGATTTATAGGGCTTGAAATTGAGGCGAGATGATTTAGCATGAAGTTTAGTTCCAGTAAAGGAGCTTCCAGCTAGGCCCTTGACACCGGTGGTGGGCTGAACTGTAGTAAGAGTTGCCATAGACGCCATTGGGCTTTGTTCACACTAGGAAATTAGCTGTATCTAATAATGTGGTTTAGCAAATGATCTGATAGTGAATACGTTTGGTTTCCTTGAATCTTTTTGCATGGATTCGAACATGACACGTTGGAAACTGGATATATTTCTAGAGATTTGGAGTCCCATTTGAGTGGTGACACGTGTGCTCAGGATGGATAATTCGTAATCCTATCCCTTTTAATTGAACTGTAAATTTTCTGCAAGTTCTCTTTGTGTACATTTTATTAGATGCAAAGTGTGATAACAATTAGGCAAAGAACAGAAAAGATTTAACTTATCGATTTACATAATGTAAAAAAATTATTCATAACGCTATAGTTTGAATTTCTTTGTAAGGTCCACATCGTGCTTGCTTTCTCAACCATGTTGGAAGTACAGATTTTTGCATGATCAACTGTAAATTTATATGTAAAAAATTATTAAAATTCGATAAATAGTATATATACCTTTAAAAATATATCCTAAGATTGCCCATCATTTTTGTTAGATTTCTGCATGATCAACTGTATTAAGATACACAAGTACCAATATCCTTGGCCATCATTTTTTTTAACGCAATAGCATGAAATAATTTCAAAGAAATAGTGTGAGGTCTTCTAGAACAGATTGATAAACCTATAACAAAAAAGGAAAAGGAAGAAGAGGAACAATAAAACGACTCGTCAAAATCAATAGTACTAGTATATTGTAAGAGAGGAATTAGAAGAAAATGAAAATTGGGAAACTTACACAAATATACCGTCGGCCAAACTTAATTATTGACAATAGCTCAAATATACAAAACCTATAATATGCGTACAATATATGTATATTACTTGTATATTATATGTATAATATATGTATATTTAAGTATAAAACAAAACTATTTTGTAAACTAGATCACCCAAAGGTACTGAGTCGTATTTTCCAAGAAATTGTAGAATTTCCCTTCAAATGGACTACTCTTTAAATTTAGCCTTTTAGCAATCGAATTTTATGGACATAAATTTTTGATAGCAAAAGTCGTATTATCATGTATAAATATATGCAAAAATATAAACCGAAAAAGTTAGTATTTGTTATAATGAGGAAAAGTTTAAAATCAACACAAAATAGGGGCAAAATTTAAATGACCCAAGAAAATTTCCTTCCAATACATACACTCTGTTTGGATGGTCGTTACCCATGGTTTCATAATGTACAATATCGTATTGTATTGTATTGTACTGTTTTAATGAATACAATGTTTGGATAGACTGTATCGTTTGTTATGGTTTAATAACATTTTTGTTGTTTAGGTTCGACTGATATTGTATAACAACATGTAAGTTTACTAAAACATCTTTAATCCTTAATTACAAACTAATCTATTTATATTAATAAAACTAAGATAAAGTACAAAATGAAAACTTTAAAAAATAAGTAGGTGTTAGGTGGGGGTCAATTGTAGGTGGTTGTGGGGGTGGGATTGTGGTGGTGAGGGGTAGTGGATGGGTGTGGTGGGTGGGGGTTAGTAGGGTGGGTGGATTTGGGTGTGGGGTAGGGTGGGTGGATTTGGGTGTGGGGTGGGGTGCTGGGAGTGGGTGATAGGGTGTGGTGTGGTGTGGTGGGGTAGGTGGCGAAGCGTGGGGGTTGGTGTTGGGAGTGGGGGTGGGCGTGGGGGTGGGGATAGGGTAGGTTTGGGTGTGATGGAGGTGGGTGAGTGGACGGGGTGGGGGTATAATTGGGAAATGAAATACATAACCACACAAAAATCATCAAATCCCTAATTACAAAAATTGAATTTTTTCCATAGTTATATAACCACGGAATTACAACGGGTTTACAATGCCATACGATCAGAGGCGGACTCAAGATTGAGCGCGGGCAACATTTTTCTTTTTCCAATTACTAGCGACAAAGTTAGGCGTGCGACTCTTAAAAAAACTTATTGATTACAATAACAAAGTACAAAATTCAATATTGTCAAATATAATTAATTTGATACTAATATAACAAAAGTACATCATCAACTCAAACTTGAACTCGACGCGTTTTCATTTTTTGAAAATGTTCAATAATAGCATCATTGCTTACAGTTACAAATACTTCTCAAAGTAACAAACTAAACAATTATTTTTAAAAAAAATTCACTAATAGTACTACGTAATTCATCTTAGGCTCATTATCATCATTATGTTATTAAAAAGAGGATAAATAATCAATAAACTTCTCCCAAATCCATTTGAAAAATAAAAACAAACTTGACTTTTCAAGACCCTAAGTTGATTGAACAAAATCCCAAATTTAAGAATATGATAAGATTTTAAGGCTTAGTATAAGATAATACAATTTTTAATTAAATTAAATCTATAAAGTTATGTATTCCTCAATCCCTAGTAATTAAATACTATTATATAGTTATATAATAAGTAATCTATATTAATCACTAAAAAAGAAAGGAAAGCTTTACCGTAAGAGAAGCCCGATCGTTGGCTCGAATTCAATTACCAAAAAAATTAATGAATATCGACAATAGATTTGACTATGGGTGACACTCCTAACTTAGTGATTTGTGAGAAACTTGATAATGGAAGAATGGAAGAAGGGTTTGAGAATGGAGAAACAAAGTGAGTTTCTTTTTGCTTATTGCGTTGGGAAAAGATGGACAAAAGATCTTTTGAAATATGGGGGGGGGGGGGGGGGGGGGGAGGGATTTAATGAAAAGGTAAAATGGGAAGGGGGCTAAACAATAAAAAGATTTTTAAAAAAAAAAAAATCTGCATTAAATGCGGTTTGTTTGTACAGAAAATTTACTGCACAAATTTTAAAAAAATAGTAATTACTTAAGAGTGCTGATCCTCTTATCTCGAGTTCACTATTTCTTTATTTGAGGGGTCCTTTTAAAGTATATCAATATATGTATAATCTCTCCTATCCTTGATTTGGTAGAAGACAATATAATAATGAACCACAGGAAACAACCATCCAAACAGGGATCTGGAGTTCACTATTTCTTTTCTTCAATGTCGCTAATCTCTCCTATCCTTCAGGTTTCAACCTCCACTCTCCCAATTAAAATCCCTTATTAACCTCAGGATCTTGGACTTCCGTCAGAATTGCAGCAGCAAAGTTTACTGTGCGAGCCTTGTATGGTACTTACACACTGTATTTAGCTTTTTGAAATTTTGTCTTTCAGTTTCCTGCTACACTTCGGCATCTTATTAATCATATTCCGCAACTTATATTTTTAGATAATGGCTTTCTTAAGGTTCAGTTTGCTGTTTAGCTGGTACTTTACGTCCCTTTTTCTGTTAACACATAATGTATCGGCCTATTCCGTAACTTATTTGTCAACAAAAATTGAGGCGTAGTATAATCAAGTTAGCATTTTTTGTTTCTAAAGGGTATGTGTACCCTAGCGAAAGTTCTCTTCTTTACCATTTAGCAATAAGATATATAGCCAACCTATTTACTAAAACATGTATTTAAGCAACCTTTATTTCAGTAGTTGCTGTATATACAGAAGATATTCTGATCATCAAGTTAGCCTCAGTGCTTGCAAGAAGCTTTTTATGTAGTTGTGTGCGCGCTATTGCACAGGAGAGAGATTGATTTTTCTTTAGCATTGATATCTTGGTAAAAGGTTTAAGGTAAGTTGTATATTGCTCGGACTCTTCAAATATGTCAACGGGTGTGTGTCGGATTCTCCAAAATTGAACACTGTCCGAGCAACATAGAGCTGTATCAATGGGCAATCATAAATATGAGCTTGTGATATCAAACTGTGCATAGTAATGTTGCTTTGCACGCAGGTGATCCTGCATACAGTTTGTGTCGTATCATCCTTGCCACTGAATCTGCATATGTCGTGTGAGAAATGGATATAATACCAATGAAGCTAGCTTGTGCCTTGTGCTTTTTGCTAGGTTATGCACTCCTCTGCCATCTTCTAAACTGAAAACTGTGGAACTTAGAAGGTTTTAGAAGAATCTTTGACATGTGAGATTTTAATCAAAGCCCTGAACTCCCTAAATGACAAAAGAACAAACTATCCTACAATGTACCTTGAAATTTATTCCATGGCCCAATTTTGAAATGCAAACTATATTTTATGTTATGTAAGTGCATCTACAGTTGATAGTAATCTCTCTCCTTATGTACAAAGTATTTTACTTTCTTGTAACTTCAGTCTTGACCATCTTATAATTCTCTATTTGCTCTTTAGTTGATTGGATGAAAAGATATTTGGTGCCTCACTTATTACTATTTTATTAAACTTCTTTGCCCCTCTAGCTTTATATCTGAAACCCATTAGACTACCAGCAAAAAAAAAAAACAATTAAAATGAGCAATCTTATTAGTTTTGCCACAAAATGAGAATGTCAAGAGGAAAGAAGATTATACATACACAAGGGCAGTTGGAGTTTTTATACAATTTGGCATTCTATTAAAGTTTCTTTGTTGGTTGTCATCCTGATTAGAGTCCAGATATGCTAGACTAGACAAGTCCTTATCTGAATGAGCAAAAAATTACTCTAACAGGGGTTGAAACCAACCCAATGAAGTCCTTGTATCTATTAAGATGAAAAGGATTGAGGAGGAAAACTATAATATCTGTATGATGAAATTAGCATCACTCCGCCTACAAGAATGATTACCCATCTTCGCATTGCAAACTTGTCTTGATCCTTCTCAATGCACGTGATATGAGATTGTTGACTGATTCAACGGACTCCACCGTGAGTTTCGCTGCTGGAGAGTTGCTAGTTAGAATTTGAAAAACAACTGTTAGCAGGGATCCTCCATCTGTACATGTTTCCTCTGGTATAGAAGTGATAACCAAAGGCCTCGACTCGAGGCCATCAGAAAGAATTGAGAAACCTGAAGGTAACACTGCAGTATTGCTAGAGTCACGGCCTGTCATGACAGATTTCATGTGTGGAATGTCGACAGAGGCATAGACGATTGTGGATTCATAAGCATTCGTGCAGGTATCTTGAAGGATCCACGTGTCTTCTTTCAGTTTCATAGTCTAAGTATGATTACAGTCTCAATTAGGAAAAGCTAGTGGTGCTAAGTTTGTGCAATGTGAAAAGAGAGGAAAGAAAAGAGAGCTGTAAACCAAATACAGTTCTACTTACTTGGATAGTAACTGCATTTCCTCTGTCCTGACCCATTGCTAAATTTGCAATGGACTGCACTGGACCTCCATCCCACTTAGGTAAAGACATTTGAAAAATTATCAAAATCTCAAGGTCTCCACCAAAAAGCTTCTCTCAAATATAAGTTAAGCTTAATAATTAACTAACCTCATGTCTACGGGTTTCATCTCTTAAGAAATCAAATAGTACACGGCGAGAGACGGGCAACCAAACAGATGAAGCTGCACAGAGGATCAGGCCAAGAGGTTCCCCGGGATTTGTTAAGTTCTTCCTAGATGCCACCCTAATGTCATCTCCCGTTTTGCTGATCTTGTTCCATTTGTTATAACTAGATGCCCCAATAGCACGGAAGAAACTCCAGGACATTCTTTGTGCTAATTTGAGTATGCTTTTTCGCCCAGCAAGTGTAGCAACACCTGGTCCATATACAGAATTTGAAAGCAGATTGCATTTCAGACTCGGAGTTATGATATAAATTATAATCAATCAACCAACACCATGGATTTACCTGTTGAATCTTTTGTGGGAACATTGGTTGCCACGAAGAAGGCTAGGCGCTCACATTGCTGCAGCAGTGTAGCCATCCAGTGCCTCGCACCAAAAGCTTGGCCACTGTTGACAATTACATGGTAGAGAGAATGAACTGTGCTCTGCTGGCACTCCAAGTGCTCCACCCAGGTCACCTGAATAATGGAAAATGTGAGCAAGTAGAACTCAATGCCTCATTTACGTTTCTACAAAACTTAAAGCCTTGTCTTCCTTTAGGGGACTTACTAAACTTAAAGCCTTGTCTTCCTTTAGGGAACTTACTTTTTTCGTTAAGGGTTGCATAACTTTGAATATTACTTGATCCTTCTTTTTAAGTTGTATAAAACATTTACTTCAAGTGATTACCATTGAAAAGTAGTTTTCTTCATCTTTCATATCATTCCTTAACGTGTACTCCGGGCTAAAAGGTTATTCAAAGTGATTGGATTAACTGCAGGGTTTGGTTAGCGACTAACCTTACAGTGGGCATTGGATTGATCTTGGAGAATGCAGCCAGAGGGTAATTTTCTACATTTCACAAGAGAAGCGTCTATGCTGTTCTCAAACCTGTCAACAGAAACGTCCACAATTGCCCACTGATCTTCACTTAATTGTTTGCAGTATCTGACAAAGTATACTTCTCTCGTGCCCACAACTGGTGTTAGCAACTGCAGTTCTGCAAACATCTGTTCCCAGACCAGTGAGTTAATAACACAAAACCGAAACACTTCTGTTTGGTTGAACTTTGAAAATAATAAACTTATCTCACCAACTGAACGGCACCATCCCAGTTATCACCTTCACCATCGCATATCACGCCTAATATGGCTGCTTTTGATACTATGTATGGGAACATTTCTTTCCAATGATTCTATAGAAGTAAAAGAATCGACAATAAGATAGCTTGTCGTCACCTTTATTTTACACATTTTAAACTTAAAACAACATGAGTTATTGATAGTGCAAAAAATATATAGAGTGAAAATCTTACGACATCCATAAAACACTGAACAAGCCGAGGCAACTCCATAAATACTACTCCAGTCTCCCTTGATGCCTGAATATTTCTGTTACGCCGTCCTCCTCTGGACTTGGCTATTGGAAACTCCTTTATGTATTCGTCATAATTAAGTATTTCTCTTCCAGTTTCAAAGCTCTTTATCCAGAGTGGCTCTCCACAAGTAGCCATCTTAGTAAGCTCTTCTTTTGCTTGATCAACAATATCCATAATCCGCGACTTTTCAAGCCCAAACATGCCAGTGTAAATATCTAAAGCACTAGTATTTTCTTGATCATAATTCCCTCCTGAACTACTAGCAGGTGATGTTCCTTGTGGGTAATGTTTTCCCGATGCTGCCTTAAGTTTTTCAACCTGCATTCAAAATTACATCTTCAGGGTCATTGACTATAGTGAATTCCTCCTTAATTTGAAGATTAATAAGTGTTCCAAGTTCCAACCTCAGTCCTAAGTCTGGCATTCTCAATATGTAGCTGTTGTTCTTCAGTGGGAAAAACAGCAGCTTTCTTGCTGGAACTTGCAAATCGACATTTAGGACAAGAAGGAATATTTTTTTTCATGGTCTTCCTTAGTGTCTTATTTTCCTCACGAAGTTTATCTAGTTCAGATTTTAACAATGAATTTTCATGGCGCTCCTGTATAGCCTGCAAGATCAGTCATTTTTACAACAATTAATATAGATAAGGACAAATAACATATACCCCTAACTAGTTTCATTTTATGTAACACTTTGTTTTTTAGTTTGACTCAAGAGATTGATATAGATACATATACCCCTAACTAGTTTTGTTTTATGTAACACTTTATTTTTTTAATTTGACTCAAGAGATTGATATAGATAAAGGACAAATAACATATACCCCTAACTAGTTTCATTTTATGTAACACTTTATTTTTTAGTTTGACTCAAGAGATTGATATTCTTTTATAGTACAAAAATATAATTCTATATTTTTCATTATATTCTTAATAAAATAATATTTAATCTTACAAATATTGTAACTCGTTTAAACTACAATTTTTCCTATGTCCAATAAATCACAATCACATGGAATGGGGAGAGAGTAGTCAGGATTCAAGACACAAACGTGCCGGAGGTACGGTTTGCGCCATTATAATCATATCCAAGAAAGATTTAGTAGACGTTTGGCCATAGAAATCAAAAACTTTTTACTTTTTTTTTTTGAATTTTGGAGTTGGAGTTAGAGTGATGTTTGGCCTAATTTTTGAAATTATATTTTTTTGTTGAAATGTATTTATTTTGGTTGTGAAAAAAGTGAAAAACTTGTTGTATTCAAAATTCCAAATTCAAATTCAAGTTGTATTTGAAATTTTCATGACCAAATGCTGATTCCGAAAAAAAGTGAAAAAAATTCCGAAAAAAAGAGAATAATTCTTATGGCCAAACGGGTCCTTAGTTGCAGAATTTTTCTTGGATATGTGACTAAAATATGTATTGTATTAATCAGTCTGTACAACCTAGAGGAGTACAGCTAGACGTTCCATCAGAAAGAGCGTCGTTAGAAAGCACTCGTTTGGTTCACATAGAACTAAATTAGTCAAGTATGAATTACAGTATTGGAATTGTTCCTTCAATGAATAGTGTTGAAATGATTGACTAATATACAATTGACATGCCGTGATTAAAAGCAAATTAATTGATATGTTGAGATTTTTTAAGGTCATCTTTATCTTTAAATAGTTTAATCTCTATTTTGCTAGCATACATATTCTTACTTTTATGTTTTTTCACAGAAAATAATACATAGATATTTGGATAGTTTAATGTGGATATATATGGCGGGAAACAAACGGATTCAAAATATTAAAGAATAAACTACAAATAAGTTAAGAAATTTTAACATGTATTATATAAACATAGAAAGATATTTTTGACATTATATGTACAATATAATTTTTTAACTAAGGTGATTTGGATAAACCCTTTGCACCCTTAGCTCGGCCTCTTTTGGATATTAGTATTTGATAGTCAACCAAAGACTCTCACTAGATATGGAGAGGCTATTTATTCTTTTGTGACCAACCAAATTCTGCATTAGTTACGTGGTGATAATTTTTTATTGTGCGATGAACCAAATATGATGTGTAACCAAATATGATGTGTTAGTCCATACTTAATATGACAATTTATACTGGTATTAATTAAATTAATAGAATAAATCAAATGACCCCTAAGCAAATATGAAAACAATGCTAGGACTTCTCTTCGTTATAAAATGGTTACCTTAAATTGGGTTCGTCTATTCTGAAACCAGAACTTAACTTGGTTTGGATCAAGACCCAACTGCTTGCATAGCTGCTGCCTTTGCTTCTCATCTGGATGGGATGACTCCTTAAATAACCTGTGAAAAGTTTTCTTTATGATAAACACACTTATATAGTCGAGTGAATTAGTGCTATGTCAATAGTGTTATTGTTTGAACCTACGCTTCCATTTCTCTGATTTGTTGCTTAGTGTGTCTGTTGTATTTCTTTCTCTTTTTCTTATTAGTGTTGTTGGGGTCGTCCACTTCCTTTTCGTCATTAAAATCATGATCAATATGAGAAGGTGACCTCATCAGGGGTACAGAATTCTCACTGCTAATCTCAACCGTCGTCTCTTTTCTCCGGCCACCTGCACTTCCGTCATCAACCTCCTCCATCTCCTCGTTTCTATCTCGGAATATTCCAGCCTTCGAAAAATTAAAAAAAAGACCCAAATTAATAAATTTGTAATATTGATGGTATAGCACTATAGCTAACAAAGACGGGTATCTACTTTCAGCTATTAGTAGAAAGTAATGAAATATTATAACAAGGCTTACAAGAGTGAGGGTGAGAGCAGGAGATACAAAATCTTTGGTGGTGTGATGAGGAGGATCATTGTTCGACATGTCTACAAATTCCATGGCACTGTGAATTGATTAACTAGTGTGTTGTTTTATGGTGAAGATATGACATTGAAGGTTGATTTTCTATGTGCATTTGAAGTGCATAATGAGAGAGAGAGAAATAGAAAGAGGTGGGGTATGGATGAATTAAGGATGTAAAACAAACAAATGAACTGATGAGAAGTGACAATAGATTGTGTCGGACTGGTAGGATTTGACTGTTAGATATGGTTTCAATCTCCACGATAGACCAACTTTATACGATTGAAACTTGAAGCTCCACGTCTAATAACTCTGTCGCTCTTCAAAGGCAAAAAATGTGTAAATGAAAAAGGAAAGGTCCAAATTCTCCTGTATTTTGCTAAATGGTACGCATAACTTTTACCCTCCATGAAGTTTGACTCGTTCACCGTTACAATTTTGGCGCGAGTCCTAATCACTAACATACCAATTTATCTAAGGAAAATAACCAAATTTGCCTTTGTAATTTAGGAAAGACCTAACTTTTCCCTTGTGGTATGCGAAAGGTCTAAGGCATCGTGGCATTGGTGACAAGTCACAACACGCAATAAAATGAGACGCAGGGAGTAAAATGAGACAACTAGAGAAATTATGTTAAAGACGAGTATGGCTATTTTACAAATCAATTTTCGGTGAAGTGCGACAGTGGGAATCTGGAAAACATAATTTTGAGGCGCTGTTTATTTTGTTCCCTTGCATTTTATTTTTGTCTTCTGCAGTAGGCATTCTACGATGTTATAATAAAGGGAAAATGACTTAATAATACTACTTAAGACTCTATATTACAAAACATAAATATACTTTTTCTTATTTACAAAACATACCAACAAAATTACAAAGTATATCAAATAGAATACCAAATTTGGATTTAATGAGATACCCACGATTTTGGGCATTTTTTAAAACGAATCGATTTTAAATGTGACTTAATTATAGGATAGTTACGAATCAACTTCTTCTCCTTTTTTAAAAGATTCTTCTCTCTCTCTCTCCCTCTATGATAGACACCATTTCTAAACCTAAAATTCATCTTCTCTCATAATATAAATTTTCAAACTAATATTACAATTTTTTTTAATTACTGACATGTGTATTAATTGTATATAAAAATTGATTTTTATCATTTTGAGATATGTGCGATCATTGTGTGTTTGAAATCGTATAAATGTTGAAAACTAGCATATGTATGAAATGTGTATGGAATTTGTTATATACTATCATTTTTTAGATATATGTGGCATAGTGTGTATGGAATGCGAATAAATTCGATATAAATTAATCTAAAAAATGTTGAAAATTATACGGGTATGGAATGTGGTTTGTATCAATCAAAAAACTTAATATACATATATACTTTCTCATAATCTATACATACTTTGATTAGATTTTATACAATTTATATGTACTTTATCATAATCAAAATATACATACAACTTTTATACATATGTCATACATAAAAATTATAACGAATTTATACATTTATTGCATACAAAAAATTACACAAATTTATTTTCTAGTGTATGAACTTTGTATGGAATCGGTTTGTATCAATTACAAATTTATTATACATATTTTCTCAAAATTTATACATACTTTGATTAAATTTTATACAATTTATATGCACTTTATCATAATCAAAATACACATAATTTTAATACATATTTCATATACAAAAATTATAACAAATTTATACGGTTATATATATTGCATATAAAAATTATACATATATGTTTTTCGATGTATATAAAAACTACCGATTAGTATTGACTTTTTGAATAAAAGTTGAAGAAAATTAGAGAACAATATCTCTTAATTTTGAATTGGGAGATAAAATGGATGAAATAAGGATATGGAGAAAATCGGGTAACAATATATTTGTTATACCCTATTGATTGGAGAGGGTCAAAATAGTTTACAACATGAAAGCAATCTAGGGTTAATTAAAGTTAAGAGTCGTTTTAATTATTTATGGTGAATTAGAGCACCTAAGGTAATTAGAGTAATTATCTAAAGTTAATTTTGTTTAAAATCTACGAAACCAAATGATTTATACGGGTTCAACTAAATATAGGTATTAGGCATCCTCTAAGTTCCATTAATAATGGTTAATCCATAGGACTTATGATTAGTTAGGCTAAGTGTAAATATAGCGTTATAGAAAAGAAAATAACTTTATAAGTGTTGTTAAAGTTATAAATATAATAATGTTATTTAAAATAAGACTTGTAGAAAATATAATAGTTTGCATGTAAGTAATAGCCTTTGGGAGAAGACTTAGCAGATTTGAACCTTTTGATAAAATTATGTCATATGAATATGATGACGTAGAAAATCTAAACTTATCTTTATAAATAGGATGCCAAAGTGGCTAAAAATATGTATAATTGGGTAAATCTAAAATGTTTATAAAAATACAATCGGAGTCATAGTTTGTGTTAGTGACGTTTTGAAGTTCCTAAGATGCTAAGAAGGGAAAATGATTCCTTTAACCCAAAAATATGTAGGCATACTATTTGAAAATCAATTACTCAAGTAAATGTTATAGATATTATAAATAGTTTAGAATATAAATAGAAATGACTGTAATTAGTAGAATTAACTACCCATAGCTAAACTAAAACCCTTAATGTCACTGAGGTTTACCTAAATTAGCAAACAAAATGTTAGTCATACAATATATGTTAATACATGTTGACACCCAATTTCGTCCCTCCTTTATTCTAATTTATTCCCTCGGGCTTCTAAATTTATTGACGAGCTAAACACTTTATTTTCACTATTATTAATTTTCACTATTTTACTATCAACGTTACTAGTATTATCTTATCACAAATTTCAAAACGGTTCGTCGTCATTCTACTTTCGGATTTTGTGCTCGTTAAACTAATTATACTTTATCAAGTCTTTATTTTCTACATATTAATTTCATATAGTATATATTGTACTAGTTGTTAAATTAGAAGCCTAGGAATAATTAAAATGAAGGAGTAATGGTCACAATTTCAGCCCAATTAATTCCCCAAAGCCAAACGGACCAGCCCACATATTCCTCTACCCGACCCGGCCCACTTCACTTAAACCTAAGCTATCTCTCTCTCTTTCTTCAACAACTACAGCCGCACCCCTACGCTCTCTCTCCTCTCCCCGTCATCTTCTCCTCTCCATTATCAGCAAAGAGCTGAGCCCACTTTCAACCATGGCAGAGTCAAACAGGCCCGTTTTCGTGCAATACCCTCTGCCCCCTTGTCATCTTCTCTCCTCCCTCTCTCCTTCAACCGAAAAAACGAAAATCACAGAAATCCTTTTCGTTCTTACAGACCATGCGTGGCTTTTTCGAGTACAAGCTTTCAATGGGCTTTGTCTCTTTCTTCTTTTGTTTCTGATCGATTCACGAACGGTCTGATTTGAAGAGGATTCAAATTGAATCCCGCCCAAACAAAAGGGGACTTCGAATCCGAGAAACCCTAGTCACTTGGCCTATAAATACTCACGTTTTGATCCCATAAGGGGGGGCTGGTTTTGGAGTAGTTTGGGAATTTTTGAAAAAATACAGAAAAAAAAAAGAGTCTCACTTTACCTCTTGATATCGGTTTTTAAAGATACAAACATTTTACTCTGTTTTACTTGATCATTGTTTTGAATCCGAGTATACGCAAGCTCGGAGGGATTAACATTCGACTCTTACTTTGGAGTCGAGGGTAGATTCGAGGTTCGACGCCCAGTTCACTGCACCAACAAAAGGTCAGTGCATTCTCTTTATTTTGGATCTAAGTTTCGATGTATTCGCGTTCTATTATGTGTTTGAGGCTGTTGGATTCTCTTCAGATTTTTACGTGTTAAGTACCATGAATTTTGAATGTTTGTTGTCTGTTTGTTGATGACGTTTAGATATAAAATATGGATTTGTATCTAGTAGCTTGATTTGTACGATCGACGCTATTCGGTTTATGATACCAATCCAGTGTCTTTGACTACAATACGATTAGGCTAAAGTTGATAGAGAAGAAATTGATAAAAACATTTTTTAGTTATATGATCAAACAGTACCTTGTTTGTTAGTATAAGTGGTATCGGAACGGGCTCATATTGTCGAATTGTTGAGATGAAGAATGTATGTTCGATGAGTTGCTGTTACCACCAGAAATGTGTAGCTATATGTTTGGGTAATTTGAGTCCTGTCCCTTTGTTCAAACATGAACGACCATATGCCTAACTTAAAAAGGGAAGATCCGTTTGATTCTTTCTGTTAAAATATATCTGTCCAGAATTGTGTATGCCCACCGAATTGAATAAGAATGTTGTTTTACTATCTTAATTGAAGTCATAAGTTTGTGTCTGTGGAATGTACATTTGTGTCAAAGATCTACTGTTCTGTTTATGCTGGATAGAGGAAGAGGTCGCTTTAAATCATTGTGTCCTTTCTCTTGTTTTCATCATCTGCCTAAATATGTTTAACATCACTAATATCCTTAACATGTTAAAATTATATAATGAGCTTGTTAGACTAAAGTAGGAAAAGAATCAAGACATAGTTAGCCTGCGGGATTACTGACTGGTTCCAAATTAGAAAGTATCCAACTTGCTGTTTTGACTTCTTCAAATCCAGTCTTAAGCCTATTTTCTTTCCTTTTTAAAAAAAAAAAAAAAAAGAACTGAGTTGTTTGAGGCTGCACAGTGTTCTGTTTCGATTTTTTTTAACTTAATCAACTGCATGTTATAAACTGATCATATTAAGTATGGATTAGCATTAATCAACTTATTTGTATGATATCCTGTGCCATTCTCCTCTCTTCTTTGCCCTCGTATGCGTGATGAAATGTTATCTCTATTTTTTTTTTACAAGAAAAATTATGTCTTCGGAACATTTCGTTTGATTGAGGTGCTGATGAAAATGATATCAAAGAGTATACGTGGGTTTGTTCTTCTTTCGTTATCTTTTAAGAGATGCCAACCTTTAGGAGCAGTTGAAGTAAAAAATGAGAAATGCTTGTGTTTTAAAACTTGATGAATTGTTTAAGGCTCCCCCTCCTCCTAAAATCTACTGCACTACGTTAAATCCAATGATATATCACAGTTAGACAGTAAAATATTTGTCTGTCTGGTTTACTTTATTATCATGGAAATATTATAGTTGTGATTTCCATATAAAGGTATGGCACCTCCGAAATACATTATTTGACTTAAGTAGAACATTCGCGCTTGCTACAATAGTATCACTGCTGCATATCTTCCTTTAGAATGAGGTGTTTACTGACATCCTCTTGAGTTCTGTAACCTTCTAATAAAATGAAATATTATATACCTTACTGTTTTAATGAATGGCAATTTGATCTTAAATATGAATAGATTATGAACTGCTTACAATCATAGTAGAGATTAAATGTGATCCCGTTTCTTTTTTTTTCTCTTACTGAATCTGCTTGTAACATGTTATGGATCAGTTCTCTTCTTCTAATCCGATCTTCTTTTAATGTTTGCATGATTACCGGAGCCGAAGAGTTTCACTTGAGACTCAACGACGCCGATGCCGCACGGAGCCAATATGACATCATTTCCTCCTTTACATCCGTTGAATAATGAAGCCTGCGGGCGGTTTGCTATCTCCAGGGAATTGAATGGAAAACATGCTCATCATCTTGTTTTTTTTTCTTCTCTTCTCTGTTTGATAATTTATGTGTTTGTGTGCTGAAACCAGACCGTTATGGTATTAACAATTAGACCGTGTTTAATCATCTAGCGTCATTTAACTCTCGATATTAACAAGATATTTGTCGTATAGGAGCATAACACCTAGTTAGTTTAAAAGAGGAAGTCCGTAATATATCACTTCAGCATGTATAAAAGTAACATTTTTGCAAAACTCTATTCTGTATCATTTTTATGGGACGATTAACAACTCCACAGTCAGATACATTTTTCTTTCTACATCCAATTAAGTTAGTTAGTTATTAAAATTGGCATTCAATCCTAAGCCCCTCTTTCTACCCAAACTCTCCCTAAGTTTTCAAACCAAAGTTTTATTTTCAAAATCATATCTGCCTTTTTGTTAAAACATCATATTAACCAATTTTACACTCTATACTATATTTATAAACAGATCTTCAACATACTTTCTTTCATAAAATGTTCACATTTTGCTCTTAGCCTAATTAAATTTGAGTCCGATTAACCATTATTAATGGAATTTGAATAGTGCCTAATACCTTCCCTCTAAATTAGTTGAATCCGTATCTAGAATCATTTGGTTTCGTAGACTTTAAAATAAAATCAACTTTAGATAATTACTTTAATTAACCTTTAGTGCCCTAATTCACCATAAATAATTAGGTGGCGACTCCTTTACTTTAAAATAATTATCATTTGTTGTAAACTATTTTTTTTGGTTAAAATAGGGTATAACAATACACACAAAAAATAAAAGTAGAGGGGTATATATAATGTAAATGGGCTTGGCCCATTTGGGACTTTTTGTGATCCGTTTGCACCTCTTAGTGCATTTTTGTTTTCTATTTTGGTGCGAATGCAGATCGACTCGAGAGAAAGATTTCGTTGGGCTTTGGCCCAACACCGAATGGAAGATGATTAGTCCCTCACTCTGTGTGCGAGATGGTTGCACAAAAAAAAATGAAAAAAGAAAAAGAATTAGTACATAATCAATAAATAGGGCTAGACATGTATAATATAAATTCAAAAGAAGGGACGGATCAGTGATGTACATACTATGTATATCTGAATATATTCCTTTGTTGATGATTTAATTAGTTGAACTAAAGATATGTGGATTTAACCAGTTAAACTACCAATGAATCTTATTACAACATCAAAAGATCCTAGTGTAGGGGCACCTACAAGACATCTAAGGCGGACACGAAACCTGTGTCTATGGATAAACGACATATCCGTATGTGTTTACTGCTACAAAGACATAAGGCCAGCCATCTATAAGATCAAACAGAAACAACTCCCGAAATTAAAAAGAAGTACGCTTGTTAACTTACAATTAAAATATCGTACTACAACTTAAGTCACTTTCTACCTTCTTTTACGCACATACAGAAATAAAGGTTCGCGCTTGGAAATAAGTTTCATAGAACAAATAAACAGATCCTTCCATAGAGCTCAGATTCATACCAAACATCAAATCCTAACCCAATTCGAGCTAGACATGATAAATAACTATCATATTCCTAAAGGCCATGATCTCTTTTGTTATGCCCAAACAGACTCGTCGAACAGTATACATTGTGTACCATTAGTGAAACAGTTTTCCTTTTTTTTTTTTTTTTGTTTCCTTAAGCATTCGGTAATATTCTTGTAGCCGAAATTCCTATCAGATACAAGTGAAAGAGGAGACCAAACTTATATCAACATTCGCTAGTATGACATCAAAATACCTTCATATTCAAACACAATATTCAACTAATATTCAGTTGACGATTAAGCTATAAAATGATATTCCCAAATCGTCATGGGTGTATATAGGAACTAGACAACAACAACGGTATAAACAGCAAACTAACAAGATTAACACTTCATCGTGTTTAACTGGACAACTCATGGTAACTATTCAAATAAGCCGCAAATAGCGATATTAACACTTGTCCTATTTCAACTAAACAACTTACCACAAATATCGATGAAAGCAGTAAACGAACAAAGTTAACATTAATCACATTTTAACCGAACCAGTTACCACAGGCATTTAAATAAACAGCAAACTAACAGGATTAATAACAAAATAAAAATTTACCTTTTTTGGGTGCAGTGAACAGGGGTATGAGTCTCGGATCCGCCCTCAATTATGAATGTCTCCGAGTTCGCATGTACAGTACAGAGTAGAATAAGATGCTTCATATTTCGCATCAATATCAGGAAACAATGGGATTTGTTGACGTTTTCAGTGATTGGGGCGGTTCCAAAAAGAACTCTTTTTTTTTCCGTCTTTTTTTTTTTTTTTTTTTTTTTCCCGTTGAGGACTTAGAGTCCTATTTATAGTAGATGAAAAAAACTAGGGTTTTAGATATTTGAACTCGAGATTTTGGGCGGGATTTGAACTTGAATTCCATTTGAAAATCAAAAAAAAAAAAAAAATTGAATCCTTAAAGCTGCTCTTTTTTCCAGAAATTTCAGAGGTGTTCTTGGCCATTTGTGTTGACTCGAACGTTGGACACAAGAAAGGAAGGTTTTTACGTGAAAGTGGGGGCAACAGGTCTGCCATGGTTGAAAGAGGGTCTGTGTTTTGCTAAATGGAGGAAGAAGATGATGAAGTGCGGCTGTCTTTTGTTTTTGCTTAGGGTAAATGAATAAGAACAACAGGTGGGCCGGTCGGGTCGTGGGTAATGTGTTGGGCTGGTCTGAATTGCCGAATGGGCCGCGTTGGGTAGGGCAATTTCAGTTGTCTTTGGCGGATAAGTGGAGTAATTGGGCCGGTAGTGAATTTAATATGTTTTGGGTGGAATCCGACTCGGTGAAATTTGGTCATTCCTTCTTCATTTTAATTATTCTTGGGCTATTTATTTAATAACTAGTACAATATATATTATGTGAAGACAAATAGTAATTAGTATGTATAAAGTAAAATTAATTTAGCGCATACAAATCCTAAAATGAAATGATGACGAACCATTTAAAATTTGTGGTAAAGTAATGCTAATAATGTTGATAGTAGAATAATGAAAATGAAAATAATGATATTAATAGTAGTAGAAATAGTAGTGAAAATAAAATACTTAACCCGTCAATAAATTTAGAATCCCGAAGAAATAAATTAGAATAAAGGAGGGACAAAATTGGGTGTCAACAATATTTTAATTTTGATTGGAGAGAGAAAATTGGATAAAATAATGAAAGCAATCTCCTTACCTTATTTAATGTGTTTTATTTAATTCTTTTTAATTAACCTGATTTGTATAGATTTTGTAACAAATCTATTGATATATTTTGTAAACTGAAAAGTATCGTTATTTTCCGTAAATATAACCTCTTAGTATGTACATGTATGTTTTTTGCCCTATAATAAAAGTATTCGTCTCATCTTTGATTAAAGAGGTAAGCTTTAACGGGATGGCCCAAAAAAAAAAACTGTGATAGAACCCACTTATAGTGAACTAGTGAATTTGTCCACGCTTCGCGCGGTGACTTCATTAAGCTTATGATTTAGGACTTTTTTTGATATTCAATACTATAAGTCTGAAAGTAATCATGAATTATATTTTGTTAAATTTAAATCTTCTTTAATTTTTCTTTCGCTAGATAAACTAAACATATAAGTTTATAAACTCAATTGATCAGATGTATTTTGTGAAACTTAAAAATTCAAAAATTAAATTAAAAGACAAATCAAATCAAAACATTACAAACATTTTTAGTGAAACCAAAAAGGAATTTTTAACGACAAAAAATAATATGAATAAGCGGAGTATTTCTCGAACGTAAGATGATGTGGACCTCTTTGTGATTTGCTTGATCGTCAAGAAAAATTCAGAAAATACCGATTTTCCTTTATGCTACTCAATAAATCTCTTTCTAAAAGGCTCACTAACTCAACTATATATGAATAAATGAAATTCCATGGCAAAATAATTAAAGAAGTCCATGACAAAAATATATCATAGATTTAAAGTATAAAAGGGAAAAGAAATCTCCACTGATAGAACATTTTCTCATGAGACCAATCTGTCCACCCTTTTCCCCCTGTCAAGGAAGACAATTCGACATTTATAAAGCTTATGAAACAAATTTAATCTTGTAACATGCATATTCTTTTGATTAAACAAAAACTTAAATTTTTACACAAACTAAAAAACACTGTATAGCTTTCTCTAGCATGCAGTGGATTATTTTTTACTCTGCATCAATCTTTTATACAATACTTTTTTTTTGTTCGGCAAGAAACCTTTAAAATAGTCATTTCATTTGAGACTCTGTCTAAACGTCTTCCAGTACTTTCTTCTCCATTAATTTCCTGCCTCTTCCTCAATCATTTAAATCAGTACAAAACAATTTGAATAAAGAAATTAAAGATAAAATAATTATTCTATTCATACTTTCTAGCTTCAACATATATAAACTTGAATGAGAAAAGATAAAATACAATGATAATTGTTTTGGTAGAAAATAATTTATCTTATTCATATGGTGTAGTTTCTTGATGAATAAACTATCTTTTACAATATTACCGAATTGAATAATCAGATACATCTCATTGATCTATTCAAATATTATAAATTTAAGAATATATTAAGAAACATATAGTGCTTACACATTTTTTTTGGGTCCATAAGTGTTTACACATTATGAGTTAGCATAATATAATAAAAAGAAATAAAAACTTACCTTTGGTCGGCTGGTAAAGCTCTTCACTGTGACAACAAACAAAAAAAATGAAATTTTGTACGGTATAATTGTCAAAGTAAATGCTATATATTTCTAATCTCAATTCAAAATAAGCAACCAAAAAAATGCGAAAAAAAAAATACCTTAGTGGTTGGTTATGAGGAAAAATCGAAATCTATTTTTAAGAGGGTGTTTGAATTGGCCTATTTTTAGTATTTTTTGGCTTTTAAGCTCTTTTCTAATTTTTGTGGTGTTTGGGTAAGATAGAAAATGTTTTTAATAACTTACTTTTAGGCTTAAAAAGTACACAAATAAGCTAAAAAGCCAAAAGATGAGTAGTACCAATTTATGGCTTTTAGCTTTTTAGATAAGCTATTTTTAAAAATCAATTCAAACACCCTCTAAGTGTCAAACACTGTTGTGCTTAGTTTGAGGCCCTCCATGAGCACTTCTCTTGCAAACCTTGAAAACATTAGTGGTGACCTTTAGGCTTTAGCATAAGACTACATATAAAAATTCATCTCTTCTTCTCTATGAACATAATAAATTATCATAAATTTACACATTAAATATTTGAGGTTATGAACATGAAGGACATGAAAGTCATGGGAATTTAAAGTACATGTTATTATGAAAATAAAAATGTGTGAGTTATAAAAAAAAGTGAAATTTTTAGTATAAGATAAATGAGGAAAATGATAGAAAAGCTCAAAAAAAGAAGGAAAAAAATATTTATAGATTACTGTTGGCGTACCTCATAAGTACTAACATAAGATTGAAGTCATAGTATCATCTTAAACTTTGTGTTTAATCCAATAGATTTAATTATAAGATGATGACTTATACTGAAGGTGCCGTTTGGCCATAAAAATTATTCACTTTTTTCCGAAATTTTTTTCACTTTTTTTTACTTTTGGGCGTTTGGCCATAAATATTCAGAATACAACTTGGAACACCAAAAACAAGAAAAACTTGTTTTTCAATTTTTTTTCACTTTTTTCACTTTTTACAACTATATTTCACCAAAACTACAATTTCAAAAACTATGGTCAAACACAACTCCAACTCCAACTTCAAAAATTTCAAAAAAAAGTGAAAATGTTTTTGGTATTTATAACCAAACGCCTACTAATACTAGTCCCTAAAGTGGACAAAAACTCCAATCAGACAAAGATAAAACACAAAAGCCAAGCTCTGTATGCATGTTTACTCAAATTTGGTCCTTATTTTAGGGACTGAAAGTGAGAAGATATAGAAAAGCGAACTTTTAAGAAAAAGCTTTCGTGAAGCACAAAGAATAAAGTATACCTTTCACCATGAAGTAAAGCAAGCAAAAAAGGAAGTCCCTTCATCGTATATTGTGTCCCTTGTTTGCAGGGGCATATACACTCTCACTAACACTACTCTTTCTTTTTTCTCGTTTAGCTACTATATTATACTTTCAAAAGAGAAAGAAAGCCATAGCTTTCAGATATAACCCCTTTTCTTTGTGGGTTCTTCATTCTTTTTGAGTCACCAAAATATCTCAGTTTTCTTCTTAGGATTTAAGCTTTCATCTTTTTTTCTACTTCTCTGTTTCCGGACAGCAGAATGCAAATTGAATATTCTCTGAAAATCGTTTCGTTTAAGAGGATAGTAATGTTGGTTTTTCTATCCTTGTTGGTCATCTCTGCAGAGAAAAACAACACAATGGTAGTTGGCATGAACATGAAATCAGTGCAAAAACAAGCAGGGGAACAGCAGCAGAAGCAAACAAATCACTCTCTTGATGTGTTCTTTCAAAGCAAAAGGAGAGTGCCAAATGCATCAGACCCTCTTCATAATCGTTGATATATAAGCTCTCGGCATTAAATATTCATGTTAAGAATATTCAATCATCAGATAAGTCACAAGGTTGTATGAAGAGGACCCCTTTTTGGCAAATAGTTTTTTTTTTTTTGAGTTCCTCTATCCAGTTGCCCACTGGCGTTTGGTGATTTTGAGAGACGTGAATGGATGATGCTTGACACCTCGTGAATTGCATATTTGATAGTCTTAACTTTTTAAAGCTTTACCGCTTTGCGTGTACTTTAGGACTTACTAATAGGTAAAATGCAATTATTTTCTTTTGTATACAAAGATGTGTAAAGGCTTTTCTTTTACTATTATATAAATGAGACGAATCATTACTTGGCAGGCAATATTTATAATTTCTACAAAGTGGTCTCATTCAAATCTTCTACACATTTACACAATGTCACGAAAAAGACTAATGTATGAATTAAGCAGGGAAACATAACAAATTGCATGCCATTTTCCTGTAAACCACTGGAATGAAATATGCTGCAAGAACCTAATATTTTGAAATGAAAAGTTTGCAGTTGGACAAAGTTAACCCAACATAGACAATTTAAACGGAAAAAGCTAATAGAAGAATACATGGTGAAACATCATAAGGTTTCACATTAAATATTTAGAGTTATGGACACGAATAACATGAGAATTATGGTTGTTAATTGTTATTAAGAGTAGAAGTTGAAGAGGTGTGACTTATGGAGGTGAGATTTGATAACATTATGCTTGCTTTTGACCGCTTTATATGACACAATTATATTACGCAACATTTTGATGCGCAAAATATGAGTTTTCGCAATGACATCCTTGATTTGATAACACTATGCTTGCTTTTGACCGCTTTATATGACACACTTATATTGCGCAATATTTTGATGCGCAAAATATGAGTTTTCGCAATGACATTCTTGATTTGACAACCCTATGCTTGCTTTTGACCGCTTTATATGACACGCTTATATTGCGTAACATTTTGATGCGCAAAATATGAGTTTTCACAATGACATTTTTTCTATTTAATATGAATTTTTTATGAGGTAAAGACTCATCCATTTCATAAGTTTAAATCATCTTTTTTCAAGTTTTTGAAAGCCATCTTTTTTCAAGTTTTTGATAGCAAAACCCAACTCTAAAGTTCATAAAAAAAAGGGCATCTTCTCCTTCAACTGTTAAGGTTTCTTTATTTTGGGATGGAGAGATTCTTCATGATAATAATACTGTGAAGCCGGAAGCATATGATTGGTTGAAGGAAATCGACGTTGACAAATGGACATTACATGCGGATGAAGGCAGGAGATGGGGGATGCTAACAACAAACAGCTCGGAGTCATTCAATAGTTTGCTAAAATCTGCTCGGGACTACAATTCCGTGGATCAACAGAATGGGAGAATGACTTACAAGCAAGCTGTGGAGCGGTTTGTGACTAGAACAAGACATGCCAAAGCCATATTAGCAAATGGTGGGAAATGGATGCCAAATCCTACAGAAATGTTCGAGCATCATAGAAAAAAATGTGAGCTACACAAGATGGTAGAGTATAACCATGCTGAACGTGTGTATGAAGTCAGGATAGGTTATTACCAAGGTCGGATAGGAAACATTTATACTGTTTATGAGAGGACGAGAACGTGTAGTTGTGGTAAGTGGCAATCATACCACATGCCGTATTCTCATGCCATCAAGTGTTTCGAGGCAATGGGAAAAACGGTATCAAATTATGTGGCATCGGAATACAGCGTCAGAAGTTATCTTAAATCATATGCCGGTAGTTTCTACCCACTTGGTGATCAGTCTTATTGGCCAAACGAGCCATTTTCAATGATTGCTAACAAGGAGTATATCCGTAAAATGAGTGTTAATGCACGAACTCGGATTCACAATTAAATGGATGTTCCAGATAGGACATACTCCCGAAGGTGCTGGACGTTTAAGGAGTTTGGCCATAATAAGAGTTTGTGTAACCTACGGGGCCGTGGTGGTGCAAGTACCTCTTATAGTGGAAGAATCTCTCGTAGTGGAAGAGCCTCTCGTGGTTGATCATGATTTTATTAATGTGTTTTAATTCTTCTCGATGTATTCGAATTGTCTTGAATTATGAATCTTAAGTATTTTGTTATTGTAATGAATGATGTATTCTTTTTTAAATGAAGCATCTTGAATTAGGCATTTTTAAAATTTGAGTTTTTTTAACCGAATGAGTTATATAAAAGTTCTTAAACAAAAGAGCTATATAAAAGTTCTGTTATATAGGTGTGTCATATTTTGCAATCAAAATGTTGCGCAATATAAGTGTGTTATATAAAGCGGTCAAAAGCGAACATAGTGTTGTAAATAGTTTATAATAACACCTATCGCGTAGGAAATTCCTGCGCAAAATGTACTAATGTAACTTTTTTTTTTTTTTTTTTTTGGATATTTTGAGCAACTTGCTTTGTTTTTGGGTCATTTAAGTTCCGGACTCCTAAAAATTGTACTACCAATTAGACACAAACAGCTTACATGGCATGGATATAGAGAAAGTGACTACTTTGACAGAGAATTAACAAAATGGCCAAAAAGGCAGTAGATTAACAAAACACTTATAAAAAACGTTTTAAGTTTTAAGTGTTTGGTACCGTAATGAACTTAAAGTCATTTTGTACTTAAAATAAGCCCAAAAAAATAATTAGGCCCGTTTGGCTTAGCTTATAAGTTGTTTTTTTTTAGGCCAAAGTCATAGATGGACCCCTGAACTTGTCCTGATTTTCCATCTAGACCCCCCAACTGAAATGTTGACCATCTGAACCCCCGAACATAAGATAAAATGCGCCATTTGAACCCTCGTACACCAAGCACACGCATGAAGCTCACTTGTTGTGACATGGAAAAATAGACCAGTGACATGGAGCCATGTCATGTTACCTTTTTTTTTTTTTTTTTAATAAGCCATGTCAACAAAAACAATTAATTTTAATAAAAATTCTATTTTAAAATCTATTTAAATAATTAAAAAAAATTGAAAAACCCAACCCATCCTCTCCGATAGCCCACCTTGCCGCCACATACTACCTCCTCCCCCGCGCCGCCTCTTTCTTTTTTTAAATTTTTAATCATTAAAAATTAATTTTAACAAAAACTCTATTTTAAAATCTATTTAAATAATTAAAAAAATTGAAAAACCCAACCCATCTTCTCCGATAGCCCCGCCGTATGCCTCCGCCCCCGCCCCCGCCGCTTCAAAATCTATTTAAATAGCGTTTTTGTTAAAATTAATTTTTAATGATTAAAAATTTAAAAAAAGAAAGCGGCGACGGCGGCGGAGGAGGCGGCGGAGGAGGAGGCGGCGGCAGAGGAGGCAGCGGCGGCAGTGGCGGCGGTGAAGTGGGCTATCGGAGAGGATGGGTTGGGTTTTTCAATTTTTTTAATTATTTAAATAGATTTTAAAATAGAGTTTTTGTTAAAATTAATTTTTAATGATTAAAAATTCAAAAAAAAAGAAAAAAATTCGTCTCTCACGCTCTGTTTAAAGCGATGAGCTTTCACGCGTGTTTAAATGGCACTGACGGGGTTCAAATGACACAATTTATCTTATGTTCGGGGGTTCAGATGGTCAACGTTTCAGTTGGGGGGTCTAGATGGAAAATCAGGACAAGTTCAGGAGTCCATCTATGACTTTGGCCTTTCTTTTAAGCCCATCCAACCAGGCTCTAACTTATTACATTGGGCATCAAAACTAAAAACTTTGTGGCGATAATGAATACTCTGTTTTATCACATTTGCAGTTTCATAGATCAGTAGCCGACTTGCTGTCTTTTTATGTGGTACACAGACATATTTCATGCAACTGCTATATTCAAGTGTCCATTTTTTTTTTTTTAAGCGTATCCGCTAGACAGGTTTTAGGGCTAGTTTTTATTAATAAATAAAAGTTAACCTCACAGAGAAGAGTACAAACAAGGAAATTAAGTCTTATCTTACTAAACTTAATAGGTAACAAGTACTGTCCATTATATATACCTTGCTCAAAGATTTTTACTTAATTTTTATTTTAAACTTTGTGTCCAGTCAAGCAAAATCACATAAAATAAGACGGAGCCTTTTTTTTTTTTTTTTTTCTTTTTGATAAGGTAAATAGGACGGAGCGAGTATGAAAATGTGCTGTTCTTTTTGATGAACTACTAAGAAAATAATGCCAAATAAAATGAAATATAGAAAGAACTAAAATACAACAGTGTACACTGTTTCTTTTCAAAATGGAGCCAACTCCATCCCAATATGGGTACACAAAAAACAACAAAATCTAAAATCCCAAAACTGGCAGCAACCTATCTTTGAAAAAACCTACCAAAACATAATACTCATTAATGGCTTTTTGGTCTAACCCATTCCTAATAATCTGTGGGAAAAATAGCCAATCACCAGTCCAAGCAACAAACCCCAACGTTAAAACTCCAGAAACCACTCTATTAATCTGCCATCCACCACCCAAAACTTTCTTCAATGTAACCTCAACACACACACAAATCCCATGTAACACAAAGAACCATGTCACTTCCCAAGTAGGTCTCGCACGAGAGAGGTAATAATAAATTAACTCATGCATTAAGCCAGACACCAAAAATGTTGCAAAAATAGCCGGCAATTTCGCCAATTCCTTCCCTAAAACACGGGTTGAAATAGCCCGAACCGGAAAATAAACCGACGGGCGTAAAATACCCGGTACCATTAAGTTCCATCTACGGCCCCAAAAGTCCTGAAGTGACGTGGCGAGATATGGGTCGTTGAATTGGGTCTCAATTTCTAGTCCTAGTAGAGCTCTTGCTGGAACAACTGTGAGGCCAAGGATCAATTCTACTGCTAAGTAAACATGGAGGCAATAAAGAACCAAAATCACATTTGAGTGTAAAAGCTCCCTGTAATTGTAGGCCCATATAATAGCTCCCAAAAGGATTAATTTGACCCATATCAAACACGAATGAGTTGAAATTTTGGATCCATCTCTAGTGGCGTCTTTATTAGAAACAAACTCTTTACCTTCCGATATGTATTTTCTTTTAAATGCTTTTTCTTGAACCAATGGTCTATCAGAAACAATCTTTGTACCTGTCACGATAGGTTCAGATTTCACTTGTGGGATTACAATGGGTTTGTTGTTGTTGTCTCTAATGACGTGTTTATCAGAAACAACTTCTCTATCTCGTCTGTTGTTGTCGTCTACTCTAGTGACGTGTTTGGCTCTGACGGGGAGAAGGGCGATGGAGAGGAAATGAAGAAGAGGGAGAGAAGAGTAAGAGGATAAAGGTCCTTGATCGAAACAAAAAAGTAGGAGCTTAAAATTGGCGAGCCAAACGAGGTAGAAAATTGTGGGAGCACCAAGATGGAAGGAAGAGAGGTCGAGAGGGAGAATAAGGAAGAAATAGACGATTGGAAGAACAAAAAAAAGCCTAAAGATGCCGCTAGGAATACGGGTTAGGAAGTAGTAACAAAAGCATAAAGCTCCAATAGCTGCAAACCATACCCGGATGAAATTTTGGATCTCGACAGGTATATCCATGATGCCGATGCTCTGATCTGCTTTCTCTCTCTCTAGTGCTAAAGGCCCTTTTTGAGAATCCACCGTTTAAGGAAAGTCAAACCAAGCTCTCAGACATATACTCTACTAAAGGGCAAAAACGAGAAAAGGAATTGGATGCTGAAAGATTTGTCAAATTCTGGTCTTTAATTTAATACTTCAAAGAAAAACCTAAATAAATATAAAGCCTGTAGCACTTAAACCCAATGAGGTTCATCATGTGAATTGGGAGAAGTATGTATCCATTTATGTGCATCAACTATACTTAGGGTTCATTTGGTATGCGTAGATAAGTTTTAATATCCAAAGACTAAAATATTTGGTAGAAAGTATAAATTTGGGATAAATTTATACCTTGTACCAAGAAATATAAAATTATCTCTTGTTTGGTTTTAGGACTATAAATCTAGATGGTATAAAATAGGGATAAATTTTATAATCATAATTTTGGCATTAATATCCCAGGGTTTGTTTTATCCATCAACCGGGATAAGGTTGGATATTATTTTATACCTTGTTTGGTTGTAGGTATAAACCAAATTATAAATTTTATCTCAAATTTAGGCATGAATATCCCATTTTAGCCATCAACCTTGGCATTATTTTATACCACTTCCCATTTGGGATAAAATAGTCCCAGAATTATAATCTTAGGACAATAATCTCGGGATAATTTAGTTTGCGTACCAAACGACCCCTAACTCTAGTATTGTCTGAGATTTTAAGAAGCATTAATTTCATATTTAATTGGAAGTATTAGCTTAAATCATATTAAAATTATAATCTAAATAATTTTATCCCGTATGAAAGGTGAAATAAATTATTCAACTTATAATTTTAATTTTAATCTTATAATTATAATTATAAAATATCCCATTTAAAACCAAACGACCCCTAAAAGTCTAAACCGAGCAACAAGTAATAAGAAACACATATGAAATTCACCAGCCAAAGTCATCAAGCTCGTAATGGGGATTAAGCCAAAGTGCTTTCACGGGTTAATTTTGGAGAGCTCTGACTCGTTTCGGTCAATGTTCAGCAGCCCATCTTGACTCGCCGTCTGGACGATTCAAGTAGGGATTTACTTCATGAATTATATATTTTTCAACTTAGATCATGGGCGACTTAAAAGAATCACACTATAATAAGTCAAATTTGACAATCCTAAGGTTAACCTAATCCCACCAAAAAAGGCTATTTTCAAGACTTATGCGGTTTGCCAAATGGGCTCTTAATTTTGGAGAGCTTTGACTCGTTTCAGTCAATGTTCAGCAGCCCATCTTGACTCGCCTTCAGGACGATTCAAGGAGGGATCTAGTTCATGAATTATATATGTTTTCAACTTAGATCATGGGCGACTTAAAAGAATCACACTATAATAAGTCAAATTTGACAATCCTAAGGTTAACCTAATCCCACCAGCTAAATAGGCATTTGGATCGGTTTAAAAAATTAGATGAAATCAACGTTTGGTGTTGTATTTTTTAGATTTCAAAAATTTAAATAAAAAATTTAACCCATAAATTTATATTTTGTTAAAAAAATCCATAAGTTGGTAGATATTTTTAACAATTACTCTCACTGATCATTTACCAACCTCATTAACTTCCACCAACCTTTATTTATGTCTACTAACCTCATTACTATTCAGGTTAAATTTTCGTTTTTATTGAACTAAATTTTGATCAATTGGTGTTGTATTTTTTTTCTAGTAGCTATTAATTTTAGAAAATATAAGATTGTATAAGATGGAATGTTTTCCAAATTAATCTTGTGGGGTTTTATGTTTATAAAGAAAATATAATTATATTGGTGCGTATCCAATATGATTTAAATCATGTCCAAACGGCTCCTAAGAATGATAGGATCAACCTAATGCAATAACGAGTTGTCTCAATTATGTATTTTCTTTTCGATCAAATTTACAAGAAATTTTTGGGTGGAACTGCACTACAAATAAAAAGTAGAGTAACTTAAATAATGGAATTCTAGATTATTATTTTTACAAATTTTACCTAGAATAAATGATCCAAAAAAGTAAGTGAATTTAAAATATAATAATTTTTATTTTTTAAAATTATATAACAAAAAGAAAATTATATAACATCAGAGGAATGAAATAATTTAGATGAAAAATAATTTAGCTGTGTATCCAATAAATGTAAAAAGGTTGGGAGAACACTGAGGTATTATGCGCAAGCATCGGGAGTAGTTTATAAAGAGGTAAATGTTAAACGACAAATGCCACAACATCATGGGCCGACCAGAGCTGGCCTTCTGATTCCCACATTCGGCTGTGGCTCTAATAACTACTATTGTCTCTTATTAATTGTTGTGGCGTATGTTGCTGCGTGTTCTTCACTGCCCAATCTGCTTCTGCAGTGCCTACTCCCAGAATACCTTTCTTTCATTCTCACTTCCAACTTTCAACCTCTTTCTTGCTATATCCTCCCATCTCTGCTCAACTGTTGTTTCCATTTGACGAAAAAAAGTTAAAATTCTTAGATGGCTTCAATAGTAGTAGCTAAGCTGCATCCTCCTTCGCTGGCCATCAGTGGAAGACAAACCCTTTTCGGAATTGTTCAGACATCTACTCTTTCTGTCCCCATAAGTAAGCTTCTTCAACTTCTGCAATTAGAATTTCGTTTTCTCTTTTGAACTGTGTGTATTTTGTATCAACTCATGTAAAACCAAGCTTTTCTAGACTGAACCACCTTTATTTAGTTACTACTACTTTGGTCAAACACGAGACATTTTTTTCTTTATTTGTTCTTGATTATGCTATCGGCTTGGCAGTTCTGGTTTTGTTATTGACAGTGCATAACTTGGATTTTGGACAATAAAGTTCACCTTTTTAGTCTTATTGAAGTATAATCTTGAGGTTGTGTTGTAATTTGGTAGGTGAAATTTCAGTAGTAAAACCAGGGTTGTACCTTTTGGTGAAGGGGTAAATGACCCGGTTTACTAGGGTGAACTGTTGATCTTGATGTCACTCGACAGTCCCCATAGGCATCTATTATTTCATCATGCACTACTGCTAGATCCTCATATAGTTGTAGTTGGAGAAGGTGAATTCTGCTGGTCATCTGGACATCTACCTTTTATTTAGTATCCTTAAAATGGAGTGAAGAACATGGGATGATGCTACATTTCACTAGTTTCGTGATAATTGTGGTGTCTGAAGTCTAAAGGGTTCAAGTTGAGTAGGACCAAGACAGAGTACATGGAGTGCAAGTTCAGTGACGTGACACATGAGCGTGGCATGGAAGTGAGGCTTGGTACCCAGGCCATCCAAAAGAAAGGAAGTTTCAAATATCTTGGGTCTATTATACAAGAAAATGGGGATATTGATGATGATGTCTCACATTGTATTGATATAGGGTGGATGAAATGGAGGCTCGCTTCAGGAGTCTTTGTGTGATAAGAAGGTGCCACCAAAACTGAAAGGCAGGTTCTACAAAGTGGTTGTGAGAACGACTTTGTTGTACGGGGCAGAGTGTTGGGCAGTCAAGAGCTCTCACGTCCAAAAGATGAAAGTTGCGGAAATGAGAATTTTGCGATGGATGTGTGAGCACACCAGACGAGATAGGATTAGGAATGAAGATATCCGGGATAAGGTGGGAGTGGCATCAGTGGAGGACAAGATGCGGGAAGCGAGGCTGAGATGGTTTGGGCATGTGAGGAGGAGAGACACAGATGCCTCAGTACGGAGGTGTGAGAGGTTAGCTATGGATGATTTCAGAAGAGGTAGGGGTGGGCCGAAGAAGTATTGGGGAGAGGTGCTTAGACAGGACATGGCGCAGTTTCAGCTTACCGAGGACATGACCTTAGATAGGAGGGTATGGAGGACTCAGATTAGGGTGGAAGGCTAGTAGGTAGTCGCAGTTTTGATAGTCTATTGTCCTTTGATTCTTGCTATTATATGTTATTTCTTCTACTTCGATTATCTTATTTATCTGTAGTAGCTGCTGCTTCCTTTTTTCAGACTGCTTTATCATAACTTATTCGCTTTTTTTAGTTTCGTTTTCATTTTGCTTTGAACGCTTGTGCTTATCGATCTTTTCTCGTCGTGTTTTCTCTTGAGCCGAGGGTCTTTCGAAACAACCTACCTATCTTCCGAGATAGGGGTAAGGTAGGTGTACATTTTACCCTCTCCGGACCCGTATTGTGGGATTTCACCGGGTATGTTGTTGTTGTTGTGTACGAAGTACGAACCAATTTGTGTGCATCTAGAATAAATCCACGGGACTGGCTCCCACCAACATAGGTGGTACACCAAGGCTTGGGTGTGGCGGATTCGGATTTTCATTCGGGTGTTCGGAAAAATAATTGAACCTAAATGTACCGTAATATATGTTCGGGGTGTTCAAAAGTTAATATATGTACATAAACACATAAAATTTACCCTAAATATACACTGTAATTTTTTGTCCAGAGTGTTCGCGTGAACACCCTGGGCTTTTGGTACATCCGCCCCTGGCTTGGACAGATAGGAAGAAATCTCCTATAATGTTTTTGCTACATTTCACTAGAGTTCAAAGACTCTTGAGCCGAGGATCTTTCGGAAACAACCTCCCTATATTCCGAGGTAGGGGTAAGGTCTGCGTACACTTTACCCTCCCCCGACCCCTCATTGTGGGATTTCACTGGGTATGTTGTTGTTGTGTTGTCACTAGAGTTCAAAGACTAGTATGAATGTTTATTGTTTATAAAGGCATATATCATCCATAGAGAAGACTTGACAAGGAGAGCTAGAGATTACTCAATTAACTAACATCATTTACATGCAAAAGAAATATTGCAATTCCATATTTACTATAGATAGAGTTAAATAAGCCTTTTAATGAGGCTATTCTGAATTCGTGATTTAACTTTTGGCTGCTATGGAGGTGAACGAGCCTGTAAATAGAACATTCATGAAGCTTCATTTGATTTGCAAAATCCATTTCTCAATTAACAGTTATAGAACAAGTGATACGGATAAACCAGGTAAAATTGACTTTGAAAGCTTTTCAAAAAAATTGACTTTGAAAGCTTATTGAAGATGCCGAGTCATGTTCAGATTCTGGATTCTGATAAATTGTCTTGACAGTTATAAAGTTTCTCCTGTTCAATTTCTGTCTTGTCTCCTCCTGGTTGGTTTTCATGGTTTCATATTTAATAAGTAGTGCTGGCGTTTTACAGATTCCTTCTGACTATAACTGTTTTTGTAGCAAGACAAGGTCATCTGGCCATCACAGCAAAGGCTACGAGTGAAAGTTCTGAATCCCCGAGTGTTGTTACATCAATAAAGAATATTGTGAGTGCCCCTTCTCTCCCTTTGTTGTCTCATAGCTTGATTCCTAGAGTTCATTATAGTGATATTGATTACGAGAATCAGAATCATCCAATGCTCATTTCTCTTGGGAAAGGACTACAAATTGGAGCTGTCAATTGATCTCCAGTCTTTTTGTTCATTGTTTGCACTTCTCCATCGTTCCAAAATTTTTGTTGATCACACAAGGGCAAAGATTCCATGCTACACTCCCCCTCAAGAAAAAGGAAAAAAAAAAAAAAAAAAAAAAGAAGAAGACAAAAGCCTGCACATTGTAAAAAAACATAGGTCTTATTACCTTATTTGTTATGCTTAGATTGGTTGAATTGTGTCTTGTTTGATTGTTGAAACAGTGGGACAAGCCTGAAGACCGGATTGCTGTAATTGGGTTGGGAATTGCTGCTATTGTTGGTTTGTGGGCTTCTTTGAATCTTATTACGGTAATTTTGTTGCTTTATGTACAGATGGTGAAGTTATAATATGCCCATACCACCTTGAGAAGTCGACCATATCGCCTCTTTGGCGGTTGACAAAATCTTTATGACCATTGCGACCGACAATACCTATCCAAGAATATTTTGAGTTCCAACAACCTCTACTGTAACCGCCACTAGTAGTTTTACATAAGCCATAGGCCCATAACTGCCTTTTTCCTTATGTATTTTTTCTTTAAGATATGCTGTTGAGAGATCCAAAGATTTTTGTTATTGAGAATTGTGAATGTACTGATGCTTTTTAAGTTTTGAATAGGCAATCGACCGCCTGCCTATCGTTCCAAGTGTGTTTGAATTCGTTGGGATATTGTTTTCGTCTGTAAGTCCTTCTTGAAGCACACTTATTTTCTCCTGTATTTATTGAGGAACAATAGAAAGATTTCTGTTCTTTTTTGTTTCAGTTGTCAAATAGTAAGTTTAATGTGCTCTGATTCTGATTTCCTCAGCAATCATTAACTTAATGCATTTCCTGTTCTTCCTCTTTTGCAGTGGTTCGTCTACAGATACCTCTTATTCAAGCCTGACAGGTAAAAAACTCTATCAAAGATTGCCTTTGCTCTTATCTAGTGTCTCCAATCTTACTCCCTCCGTCCCGTCTGTTAGCTGCTATGGCTGTTTTGCGCATGTAACAAAGTGAAAGATACCACTAAACCTTGTGTTATTCGTATGTCCAGTAGCCATTTGTTTTCAAGCTTCTACAAATTCTTCATGCAAATGCTAGTATTGTTTTTATACTGGTGTTCCAACCGTACACATCAAGTTGTTTGCTTCACTTTGGTCATAGTTGATACTTTTGCGTTCCACCTCACGTGTTCTTTATTTTTCCAATGACAGGAAAGAATTGTTTCAAGCGATCAATAAATCAATATCAGATATCTTGGGCCAGTGATCTGAAGATAATAGGATGATACAATTCCTGCTGTACTTCTGTATCCAAGCATGAAGCATTACCAAAATGCCGAATCATTTTACTGGTGAAATGATATTTGCACAAATGAGCAACTTGTACTCTGAAAAAGCAATAGGCGAAGTCGGAATCAGTCTGACTGATCAAATTATGTAATTGCATCTCAAAAGGAAGCTTTTTTTCATTGACTGCGATGTCTTACATCTATAATTTGTTCAATACCTTTTGCCAACATGAAAGTAGAGTACTTTCACCATTCCCCTCTCAACATCCTTTGGTTTTCTACTGCTCTGCCATAATCATTCTGGTCCAACAATGGTGGATTCAGCAGAATTCAGTATGTCTGAGGTAGAACTCTAAATATTGCTCCTACTTTTTTTCTTTTCTTTTTTTAAAAGTCTATTTGTGCTAACTTTAAACAGAAGACTTCAATGAAAGTATTTTTCAAACTTTTCTATAAAGCCTAATTTATCAAAAAGTGAAATCAAGCAAATCAAAATACTTATAAGTTCTAATAACCCTCAAAACAACTTGCAGAAGTAATTGTCAGCCCTCTTAACTATATACCTACTCTCCATAAATCTCCTTTGAAATTAAAGGTACTTCAAAATATAGATTGGTGTTGGATAGCCTATTATAGGGTTGGTGGCTTTCGGATGCGATGAGGAGTATAGCTCAGAGTAATATTCTTTTTCCCGCACGTGGATTTATTATAAACAAGGATGGTAAAATAAATAATGGGTTGGCAAATGGAAGTTGTGCCACTGAAAAGGGTAAAATTGTCACGCAACACAAATATCTATGAAGCACCTATAATAAGATCATTTGGGTTGGCGATTGTGTTATCATATATCGTAATCCAATTTATCATATTGATTGAAAAAGAATAAATGATGCAGTCACTTGAGCTTTTCTAGTTAGAATGTCATCTTATGCTTTATTCGCTTGCGACTAGGGCTGATGGTAAAATAAATAATGGGTTGGCAAATGGAAGTTGTTTTTAAAATTGTCACGCAACACAAATATTACCTATAATAAGATCATTTGGGTTATTGTGTTATCATGTATCGTAATCCAATTTATCATATTGATTGAAAAAGAATAAATAGAAATACTTGAGCTTTTCTAGTTAGAATGTCATCTTATGCTTTATTTTAAAGGCCGAATTCATCGAGAGACACTTGTGTTTGACAATATTTTTCATTTAGACACATGTGGTAGGGTCTGATTGTATCATTTAAACACTTTCCGTTGACTTGACATGGTGAATGCAATACACTCACTATTAGCGCTTGAACGTTCTTAATTTAGCCCCAAAAAAATAAAATCTCTTTCTTCTTCATTTTTTTTTTTTTGCCATTATTTCACTCACCATACACCACCGACCTGCCGTTGCTGCCACCATCATCGTTGATGCTATTACAATTGTAATAATTAATTTTTTTCATCTTTTTTAAATCTGGAAATCATTGCCACCGTCATCTCCTCCTCCTTTTTCTTTAAATCCAACAATTGTCACTATTGTTACTTTGTTCGCCGAAAAAAATAGAAACCATTGTCACTTTTATTTAAATTATGCTCTCAATTTTTAAAAACAAACCAACTTATCTGCAAGCGAATTCCCAAAAGAAACGTCACTTTTCATAATCTCAAGTTCAATAAATGAACAGAAAACACAAAAGGTGTACCAAGGGGATCAAATTCGTCGGGTTTTTGAAGAAATCGATTATTATTTTTTCTTCGCATTTCTTAGACTACAGGAGAAAAAAAAAACCCCGAAGTGGAGTGATTATTTAGATGTAGTTGGTGGTGTTTGTGCTCGGAGGTGGTCGGAAATGGTGGATTACGATCAACCAGTGTCTTTCTCACTCCAATGACCCAAACGTCTTCTCTCTTTCTTTAGATTCGAGAGCTAGCATACTTGATTTTCTTAATGCCCTAAGCAAATGTACGAATCTAATGAAATAAAAAAAATAAAAAAAAATAAAAAGATAGTGGGGTTTCAGGGGGGGGGGGGGGGGGGAGCACCGGGAGTAGCGGGAGAGCTCTAGGAAGAAAGGGCGAAGGAGTGGTGGGGTAGGGTTTAGAAAATAGTTTTTTTTTTTTTTTTTTTGCTGAAGTAGTTTTTTCTTTTCTTTTTCCTTGTAATTTATTTTTAAATTATTATTTGCACTCAAATGCTGCATGTCATCTTTTAATTAGTCACCATGCCACATCACCCGTGAGTGTATTGCAAACACTTTGCAATTTTAGCTGATTGGGCGAAAAGTGTCTAGTAATACAAATTTTGAGTGGTGTAAGTGTTCAACAGGTAAAAGGCCTAGTTAAGGTGTCTAAGTGAAAAATGTTGTCAACCACAAGTGTCTCCCGATGGGTTCAACCTTCACTTGCCTCTGGTGACTGAGAATGATCAATGTATTTTTAGCTTGAGATCCTTTCTTGTTATAGGTCTAATTCAATCTAATTATAGTTAACATCATCCCAGTGGCCTATTCTCTTAATCAAGTATATATTATTTTCATTTATTTACATGACTAGTGTCATTTGGCCCGTGCCAAACCAATTTTACAAAATTCAATTTATAGATATTTTGTAAATTTTTTCTGCTATTGTTTATTTGTTTTTCTAACATCAATTTGATACTTTCAATAGATTTCTATCCGAAAGTTAAGGGAAAACATTTTTTTAGTTTATACCTTAGATTTTTTTTTTTTTAAATAACAATCAAACATTGGCCTTTCTAATTGCTATTTTACTTAAATATTTTCAGACTAAAATATCCGATGATCCAAATTCGGCTTTTCATACGTTAAATTAATTTCATTTGTTTTTTGAATTAAACTTACTTAATTTTTACCAAAAAGTATTACAATATTCAATCAATGTCAGAAATATTTACTACCAAAAAATATTGTTGTATGATGAAATCAATAAAGTTAACTTATAAATAAATATAAATAATTAAAACCCTTGATATTACAAGGTATTTTTGTAGATGTTTTATCAAATATAACACACGAAAAAAAAATTAAAAAGTCCATAAAATTAAATTGTTCTTACTTTAAGCTTTCATTTTCCTTTCAAAAGATGCATGTTAAAAAATAACATTTTTTTCTTTTTCTTAATTTAATAAATCATTTTATGAAATTCACATTGTAATAACTTTTTCATGTTGAATTTAACTATTTTGTCTTTGATCAGACGGTATTTTGCAAAATATTTTAATATTAAAAAGGTAAAAAATACACTCCACTTTTTGCAACTGTTTAGTATTATTAATGTTTGGTTTCTTATAGTGTTTTTATAACTATAATATTTTATAGTTCCTCTTTTTAATATAGTAATTTATTAGATAAGTTTTATGTTGAAAGCGTGCGCACATAAAATTTGATTAATTAACTAACGTACTTCAGACTATAATTTACAATTAATCATTTTTAAGTATATTTAACAATGATAGTCTATTTGTATTTATTCTTTTGATTTAAAACCTAATCTTAACTTAAGTGAAATTTTTATTAATTACTTATTTTTGCCAGCATATACGACACAAAATTACAAAAAAAAATAAAAAACTTTATCTATAACCGGACGAATAAAATTTTTAAATAGCAAATGATAATTGGTAATTAACATCAACAAATAATAAATAGTATTATAAAAATTATATTTTAATTCAATAATTAAGCCTATATTATAGAATTTGATTGACATGATAATTATATTCTTTAAGTGTCTATAATAAATTCTTAAGGAAAATTATAATTTTAAACAAATTTAATATATTTCTCATAAAAGACTAACATATGTATAAGCATGTTTTGTGGGGACCACTAATCTTTTCCATGACATCATCATCTTTAGTGGCATAAAAAAGCCCTTAAGGTTCTCAAGATTTACCAAAATTTGTAAGAGTTCACAAAGTAATAAAAACTTTAATTAGGGGTAAAAAGAGATTAAAAATTCATGTGAGGACTACAAAAATTTGGTATTCTCCCTTACACTATATATAATATAGCTAACTCTAAAAGGTATTTATGGTTAGCAACTACTAGTTAATTTAATTACTTTTAGTAGCTATAATGAATTTTCAATTTACTGTTTATAGCTATATTGTATTCACATGGTCAAATTCTTCTCCCTCACCTTTCTCTCTTTAATCCTTTATTCGCCGAAGGTTGACTGCCATCACCGTTTTCTTCGATGCCGGTTCCTCGTCGGAGCACGCGCATCTAGCGACGACGATGAGATCGACGACGTAATTTAGGGCACAGAGCAACGCAAATGATGATTTGATCGGCGATTGTGGTCCCACCGGAGAAACCAAAGAGCTTATGGTGATCGAATGGATCCTCAGGCTTTGAAAGTGCACTTGCTTCAAGATAGATGATTTTCCACCAGAGAGATATGATTCATCAAACTTGGACTCATCATTCGTAAATGGCATACTGCTTGCTCGATAAATTGCTAAACAACATAAGATCTTTGAGAAACAAAAATGAGATCTCAGATTTGAGTGTATTCGCCATTTTTTTAGTGTATTTTTTTATATTTGACCGGAGATTGGATCAGAATCGATAGCTTCTCTCCTTCTTGTACATTAGATACAAGTGTATTTGTCATTTTTTGAGTATATTTTTTTTGTATTTAACCGAAATTCATGGCTTCTTCTCCTTGATCTGAGTGTATTTTATCATTTTTTGAATGTAAATATAAGTTTAATGTATTTGGCTGATTATATTTTTGGGCAAGCTAGATATATTTGATTTTATGTGTTTCTTGAATGATCTATATACATATGTTTGTATACAACTTTTTCGAGTAAATACAGTGTATTTGAATTTTTTCTTGTTTGTATACAAATTTACCGCTGTCATTGTTTGATACACCCGAATACACTCTATAGCAGTGAAATGCCAGCCGGCGACAGCTCAAATACATTAAAGTACAGTCGAATACATTCAACCTTTGCAACGTCCGGCGGTGATCTTGCTGATCGGAGTCCTAATACATTTAAATACAACCAAAATAAAAGGATACATCAATATATAAGTACACTAAAATACAAGCTCCGTAGTGTATTAAGATGCCTTTGGAATACAATCATTTTGAATACACATGTATTCAGAGAAATCAAGGTTGCATGTATTCAAATACACGTGACATCATAAAAAATACAAAAGGTATTCAAATACACACGAATTGACCTTAAGTTGCTATGAATTGTAAATTAAAAAAAAAAAAGCTATGAATGGTTAGAAGCTTCTAAACTATAGCTATTCGTGTAAGTAATAACAATCGTATTTGACAATGTATATACACAACACCATTTAGTTGGAAATAATTTCTACACTAAATTTTGATCTTGCGTTTACTATAAATCTTTTTATTTGGTTAGTGTATGCTAGTGTCGAGATCAATGCAAGATTTAGCAGGAGTTTGGACATAAGTTTGATAGAAATATGAAAAGAGGAATTTTTGAAGATACAATTGTGCCCTTCTTTGGGGTGGTCTTTAAATTTTGCCTTCATTTGAAATCTTTAAATTTGCCCTTCGCTAAATCCCATGACCGAAGATGCAAAATTTTATGAAGTTTAAATTAAAAAAAATAGCTATAATGGTTGACATAAGTATGCAGGATTTCTAAACTTCATAAGCTCCGATAAAATTAAAAGTGTATTCGGCATAAATAACAATTGTATTTGACAATGTATATACACAACACCATATATAGTTACATGGAAAAATAATTTCTACAAATGTCCATCCTACAAATTCACATTTTGATCTTGCAAGAAATATTTTACTATAAATCTTTTTATTTGGTTAGTGTATGCTAGTGTCATGGATCAATGCAAGATTTAGCATTGGTTTGGAGGACCTCTACTCAACATTTCAAAATTGGACATAAGTTTGATCAGCGGGGAACAACTTCAAAAATATGAAAAGTTGAGGAATTGTTTTTTTGAAGATGAAAAATGAATTTGAGAGTATTGTGTCTGGACATACATCCAATTAAACAAAAGTGGAATATTTTATGAGTGAAAAGATATTCCACTTTATAACTTTAACTTTTTTCTTAAAAGATTGACTTATTTGGTGAGTCAAATAATTATTTTTTTATTTTGCTTGAGCGGGGGTTCGAACCGAGAATTTTGTATTCGCTCATATTTCAAACAGGCAAAATTTAAATTCTTCACTAAATATGAAGGGCAAAATTTTTATAATAAAATTTACGAAGGGCAATCCGTGCAAAAAAATGAAAAATGAATTTGAGAGTATTGTGTTTGGACATACATCCAATTAAACAAAAGTGGAATATTTTATGAGTGAAAAGATCATTTCTAAAATTCAATCAAAAAATCATTCTTATATGTTGTCTCCGTCCCAATTTATATGAGTGTTGACTTATTTGGTGAGTCAAATAATTATTTATTGGATTACAATTTCAAACATAAATTCTTCAAGTATTTTATAATAAAATTTACAGAAGTATTTAAATGTCTTATTATATATGAAAAGAATTTGAGAAAATCATTGTCAAATAAAGAATATTTGTCTCTCCGAATAGGTCTGACCCTTGTATAAATTGGGATGAAGGAAGTATAATTAAATAATATTAGTATTTTTTTTTAAAAAGAGTCAAAGAGTCTTTAAATTTAGAAACTTTGTACTGGAGTGAAACGGAGCATGTACAAATATAAAAAAAAAAGGTTTCCAAAATTATTTAACGGTCAAGATAAACACAAGTCAAGAGTTCCAATCTACACGCCGTTAACGTTAAAATCTTTGAAGCCAAAAAAACCAAGAAAAATAAGAAGAAAGACGGTGACGGTGGACACTGAAAGTTCACCGTTCCTGCAGATCGACCTCTTTCTTTTACACCCCCTTCCCAATTCTTTCTTTCTTTTATCTCCGCTTCCCAAACGTGGTCTCTTCAAATCAAATCATTTACACAAGGTCCAATTTTAAATAATTTACACAACACCTTTTTTACGTCACGTTGCAAGATTTCAATGCAACTATCTAAATCGGCAATTATTAAATGATTGGATCCAATTGAAACCTTTCTTAGATACAGTTTTTTGTTCGTAAATGTTTTTGTCCTTTGTTTATTGAAATTGCTAGGATTGTTGACAATGTGTGATTAATATTTGATAGGATGAAGGAGCTTGCTATGTGATTTGAGCTTTGGATCAAGTTAACAAAATGGCGTGGTTTAGTCGGGGACTTGATTTGGGGAACTTGGATCTTGCCGGTGCGGTTAATAAGCTGAGTGAGAGTGTTAAAAACATTGAAAAGAATTTCGACACAGCACTTGGTCTTGAAGAGACATCTGGTTCTACTAGTACCAATGAAGGTATCATTTGGATCATTATTATTATTATACGTTTCATAGTTTTAGCTAATACGCGCTTATGTTGGTCTAAACTTCCCTGAATACATCAAAATGAATCAACCAATGATGCCTCTATGGCTCTATCCTAAACATAATTGGATTTCAGCTTGACAAATGTAATGTTTATTCCACACTTATCAGTGTACTAATATAAAGTCCTTAACCAGATTAAAAAGAGTCTTGGGGAACACCTGGTGCTATTGTAAGTGTAACCCCAAGTATATCATAGATTTTGCAAAGAATTTCATAGTACTGATAGCCTCTATCAGTGGCGGACCTAGGATTTTTACCAAGTGGGTTCAATATATAAGAAATATATAAACAACACTATATAGACCTAGGATTTTTACCAAGTGGGTTCAATATATAAGAAATATATAAATAACACTATATATACTTATATATTTTTTAAAAACAGGTTAAATACAGTGTTATTTTTCAACGAAGTGGGTTCATATGAACCCACTTGAAACCACATAGGACCGCCTCTGGCCTCTATATGCACGATATTGCCTGTGTGTTTGTGAATCAGGAGTCTTAAACTCCTGATATATGCTACAGCATACAGACACTGATTTATGAATGAAGGCACTCTAAGTTCCTTTGAAGTTGGGGGCATCAAGATTTTAAGTTGGTTTAGAAAACTGGGTTAATGTGTTTGGAAGGGTACTTTTGGAAAATTTGCGTATTTGGATAAGGCTTTGTTCTCTAGGTTGTGTATGAATAAGTCGTTTATTGTTATGTTAGATTGTTTTAAGGAATCAAATGTATGCTTTTGCAAAACTGAGTTTGAGTTGGTTTTGTTTCGGGAAAACGGAAACAATTTGGTTTTGCGAAAACTGGTAAGTTTGCGTAATTAAGTTATTAGAAATGATATCCAAAATTTTTTTTGCCAGACTGCGTATTGGAGTAAATTTTTTGACACAGATCTTTCTAAATGCTTTATGAAAGTTTAAACAGTTGGGTGTTTGCTTTCTCAACCAAATGTTGAACTTTGGAGAGTAATCTATGGAAGAACCAATTGCATCTGCGTATATAAAATATAGATTCCTGATTTTTTGGTTCCTCTTTCTTAATTTTCTTTTTGAGTGAGATATTAGTTGCCTTTGCATGGTTTCAGTTCAGTTCATTTCTTCACGGATAACATATGTCGGAGTACATGCGGCAAATCTAGTTATAAAACTTCAACTCAATTAGAACTGACATAATAGCTTTCTGTTCATTTTGGTTGCTATTACTGATGTTGTAGTTTGGTTAAAGCTGCACTGAATCTGTAAGGTTTTGCTTCTGCTGGCCTAGTTCTAAGCAATCAACCCCAGCGTCCTCAATAGCTCACATTTTAGTTTTGCATCATCGCATAAGCTCTGCAACATTCATTTCTAGTGAAAAAATTAGTAAAAGAGCAGTTATCAGTACTTGGGGTTGGGCGTAAGCTCTGATGAGAGAGTAACACCGTCATGTTAGAGTGGGTTTGGGCTGCAACCCTAGATCTTGGATTGCAAGACTAAGATAAAAGGTACTTATAGGCCTCTCAGGGCTCCAACATCAAGAAATTCGGAGATGAGCGAATGAGAGAATATGAGAGTATCAGATCCACTTGATAAAAAATAAAAATAAATGAGAGTATCAGATCCATTGGGTGTGTCCGTCAATGATTAAGTGGTGGCCACATGAAATCTCAATACTGTATTGATGATTGAATTGAACTCCACAGTTTAGAAATAGTGAATGGCCTTAAAAGGTTGTGACTAACCTATTAATTACAGAAAGAAAATTTGGAAGACATTGGTTATCACATAGACAAGATTTTGCATGGCGGAGAGCTTGGGAATAGAGTGACACTTTGTATCTTTAAAGTTAGAAGGTTCCTAGTATATGTACGACATAAACTGAAGGCAGATGTTTGTTACTTACACACTCAGACGCTTGCATGTTGTATTAAGCAAATGTCATCCGGAAATATAAGCAAATGTTGTATTTATTTGCTGCTTGTCTTACCAGTATATTACATTGTTGCATTTCTTAGGAAAAGTCAAATTTCAGGGCTGACTGATTTATTAATGCCTCCCTTTCTTTCTTCCTTATAAAAAAATTAAATAAAAATGCTGTGATTGCATGGCAGCTTCAGGATTATGGCCTTCAACTACAGATAGGAAGGCCTTATTTGATCCTGTTATGTCTTTTATGGGACAAAAAAGTGAGGAGACTGCTGAAGAATCTATAGAGAAAGTTGAGTCATCAAAGCCCACCTTGCCTGCAGGGGAAGTAGTTGAAGATTCAGCTGAATCTACAACTCAACGTGATGTTGTTCCTAAAGAATCAAAGGAAGAAAACAAGGACGTTAATGAAGGAACTAAAACGGCTGAAGAATCAATTGAAGAAGCACAAAATGTTGATGAGAAATCAAACCAAATGATATCTGCTGAAGAAGAAAATAAGGAAGCAAGAGCTGATGATGTCAAACTAGACTCTGCTGTAGAAACGAAAGTTGAGAGGGAGGAGCAAAGAAGTGTTTTCGGAACAGATGAAAGAAAAGCTGAAATTAATTCACTGGCTGAAGCATCAAAGGTCAATATAGAGCATGATCAGGAAACATCTCCAGAAATCCTCCAAAAGAATGTTCCAGAGGAAGAATCATCTGAAAACCTGCAGTTGGTTTCTTCCCAATCATCAATTGCTTTATCTCAAACTGAAGTTGGTATCCTGCTGCTTGCTGATTCACAGGAAAATACAGATAATGACAGGGAACAGAAGAAAGAAGTAACTGAGGAATCTCTTCCTATTCAGTCACAGTATGCATCAAGTGACCCTGCAGACAGGCAACAGAAGAAAGAACTGACTGAGGAATCTCTTCCTATTCAATCACAGTATGCATCAAGTGACCCTGCAGACAGGCAACAGAAGAAAGAAGTGACTGAGGAATCTCCTCCGGTTGAATCACAGGATGCATCAAGTGACCGAGCAGATAGTGCAAGACCTTCTGTTTCAGATTCTGTAACTGCCAGTGAAGGTGGAAGTTTTGAAGAGCATTCTAACAGGAGCTTTCTTGGTGACCAGCACTCAGATGAAGGTCTGAAGAGGGTATCTGATTCAGTTATGCCTGAAAATGAGCCGGTTAGTAGACCTGTTGAGGTTACCCAGCGAGGAAATGATCATGAGACTGATGTGAAAGAACGCTTGAGCTCAGGAAGCAACTCTTCAGATGTTACAGATTCAGTGGTTGAACTGGAGAAGCTGAAAAAGGAGATGAAAATGATGGAAACTGCATTACAAGGAGCTGCTAGACAAGCTCAGGTATGTACACGTGCTCTTTTAACTGAAATTTGTGCACCTGGCGCTCCTCAGCATCACCAATAGCACAGGATAAAATGCTGAACCCAACAGGGCAATATCAAGGTTCTGAATCTACTTGAGAATATGAATTTTTCTGTTGTCTGCACTTGAAGTAAGCAAGTCCAATAATTCACGCTTTGTGACCTAATGATTAGCTGAATCCCACTCATCTTCAATTATTTTTCCCAACTTGTGAGGTCATGGATAAAATTTGCCTCAATGAGTTGAATTTTGATTAAAAGGTAGCTTCAGTTCAAAAAGTCTTGATTTGTGTAGCATTGACACATTTTCGTTGGCACATTATTCTCTTGCACTTGTCAAATATAATATAGTTCCCATCTTGAGGTCCCAAATGTCTGAAAACGTGGATATTTTTTCCGTAGTCCGTGGGTCCTTATAAAGTTGTGTAGCTTCATACATTTAATTGCAATTATCTCTTTCTTATTATGCAGGAGGATTATTCCAAAGCCAATAAATATATTTTATGTTTTGGGGTGATTGGGACTTGTGTGCTTAACTTCTTAATATCCAAACTTACTGTTATGCTACATACTTGAAAAAAGAATTCAGTTGGTGTGTTAGACCTGATTTTTAGTTCTTGTTTATAAAATAAACATTCAACGAGCTGACATGTCACTGTTTTTCCTCAGGCAAAAGCTGATGAAATTGCGAAGTTGATGAATGAGAACGAGCAATTGAAGGCTGTTACTGAGGATCTGAGAGTAAGTTCCCATCATTTTAAAGTGCTTCTGTTGCTTAGTGTCACTTGACTCACATCATTGATGATTTGATTAAACTGCTCTCACATCAATACGCGCTGCATTTTCTCTTAGACAAATGCTAGCTTCTCTCCTGTTTGTCAGATGACTTGTGCTTTGTATGCTATTTCATTCTCTCAGAACTACTAGTTTCCTGTAATTTGGGCGACAATCATCCCTGTCAAGCAATTATTCTGTCGTTAATTTTGTTTCTCCTTTAGTATTAACATCATATGTGTAATTGGGTCTGTAATTGCTTCTGGGATCAGCATACCACGTGCCAATGCATGTGTGTTTTGTAATGGATACATCATACATGGTTATAATGGATCCAAACTTCAATTAGGTCTTTTGTTAATTTTTTTTTTTTGAACTGATGAGTTTCAATGCAGTTTTTAATTTTTTTTTTTTTTTCTAATATCCCATCCCTGCAGCTTTCCTCTTATGTGTACTTAGGTTCATCTTTCAGCCCTCAAAATTCCCTTCTATGGGAAACTTCACCCCACTCCCAATTTTATATCTCTCTCTGCTTACACACACTAATTTCTACAGAGGAAGTCCAATGATGCAGAAGTTGAATCTCTGCGAGAAGAGTACCATCAGAAAGTTTCTGCTCTTGAGAGAAAGGTGTGTTGACAGGAATGTTTCAGCTTTAACTTCCATTCCTAAGTGCTTGCTTTATGACTTGATCATCAGCCTTTTCACATCGCAGCAGTAATATGAATTTTTGAAAGACAGTTTGTTTGAGCTTTCATCTTGTTGCATACTTTAGCTACTTCATTTAGGCATCACTAAATTGCTCTGCTTCATCTTTTATGCCTTTAACTTTTTCATATTTTATGCTTGCGGATTCTGTATGCTGCGTGTGTGGTCCTTAGACTCTTAATTTTTAAATGGTTATAGTAGACTCTAAGGATACATGACTGTCTTGCTGACGGATGAAGAAGTGAAGACAATTGTGCCTGTAATGGGTCGAATCCCTTTAATGCCATTCAATTAGACCTTATTAACTACATATATGAATTGGGGCGGGGAGCTTGGACCCTCGAGAATCCGCATACTGCCACGGGAGAGCATTCTTTGGTGACACTTCTTGCTTTTATTAAAAAAATAAAAAATAAAAAATTAAAGTAGAAGCAGCTTATTTATGCTGCACAGAGATGATATTGGAAGAATAAGATATAGATTTTGTTGGCTGGTGATATTCCATCCTTTCAAGTTAATTGATAATTTTGAAGAAACTGCCCCACCCTTTCCGAGTATATATTTACTGCTGAAACCTCATATCTACTTTCTAGAATTGCAGTTCCCCAGTTTTTTTTTTTTTCGTCAAGCAAATCCTCCTTTCCCATCAAGTTTAATCTTTGTCCGTGGCATGCTTGATGGCATCATTGTTATTTGTTCCATTAATAAAACTAGAGGGCTGATTAGCATTTCTGTTTGCTATTAAAAGGGGAACATGGAATGCATCCTAACATTTTTGTTAAATGTGGTACTAATGATATTTTGTTTGACATTCAATTATTTCAGGTTTATGCTCTCACCAAAGAAAGGGATACACTTCGCAGGGAACAGAATAAGAAAAGTGATGCTGCAGCTCTTCTCAAAGAGAAGGATGAGATAATTAATCAAGTAATGGCTGAAGGTGTGACAAACTCAAGACTCTCTCTCTAAAAGTGGTTTTGATACATTGCACTATCATTTTGCCTTTGTTTCACATGAAGCTTTCCTACTAAATGTGGCATATAAGACAATTATACAGTTAAGAACAAGGTAAATTTACATTAATCTTTAGGTGGTATCTTTGTTTTTAACTAAACTAAAGCTTAGATACCATGCTTATGCTAGAGCGTGGATCATACTTGCCGAATAACCAAAACAAGGGGTGGGTCATACTTGCGGTAAATATGTATGTAGGGTCTAACAAAGATTTGAAACAGGAAGAAGGCTCAATGGTGATGCTTTAAGAAGTTGATGCAGTATGTTAGGCTGAGAGGGATTCTATCTGTTCTTCAACTTTATTTCATTAGGAAAATTAAAATTCAAGATTGGTCGCAATGGCGAAATGGCTGTTTGGGTGTAGTCTGATGATCGGGAAATCTAGGTACTCATGTCCTAACTATGAGTTCCCTGGAAGAACTCTGAAGTTTGTGCATGCTGGAAGTTACATCATATTCGGACTTTTGTGAGAAACTTTCTATTATTTTGTGCTGCTGTGGCTGAACCTTTGGCTAGAGTCTCTCTCTCTCTTTTTTTGATTGGTTGCCTTTGTCTTGAGTTTCCTTCTTATAGTTTAGTCCCTGGGTAACACGTCTATCAGATTATTTTGAGAAATATCTTGATTCCTTTAAAGTTTGTATAAGCCCTATATTCAATGAGATACATAGGTCTAAAACTTATTATTTATTCCAGGTGAGCAGCTTTCGAAAAAGCAAGCAGCCCAAGAAGCTCAGATGAGGAAGTTAAGGGCACAGGTGTGGAATCAGGCATACTCATTAATTCATTTAAGAAAGCATATTTATAAGTTTTAACAAATCTTCCATTTGTTCTGAAAGTTAGATCAGAGAGCTTGAAGAAGAGAAGAAAGGATTGCATACCAGGCTTGAGGTCTGTCATTTATATTTACTGTACTGACCTGATTGTAGACATTGTGAGGGTTGTCTGAATTTTTTGTTGTCAAATAACAAGAGGTATCTGGACTTCTTTCAGCTCTCCTATTGTGGCTAATGTGTTCTTTATGTTGAAATGTTGAATTCCTTGTTTTCATTTTCACAAAATGTTTTCTCAGAGTTTTCAGCTAAGTTATTCTTAGTTTTAACATGCCTACTTTACTAATCTGAGAGTAGAAATAGTTTTTAAAACTAACCCTAGCTGCAGCTGTAGTTCATTTGAAAAGGGGAGAAGTGTTCAAGATCTGTTTGGTATGAAGGAAAATATTTGGGAAGATGAGTCAGTTTTTTTGGGGTTCTGTTGCCGAAAAATATTATCCACCAAAAGGAGGGGGAAGGGGGAAAATGTTTTCCCTTACATATGTATGGATGTTATTTTCCCCCACAGTTATCACAACTTCTCACTTCATAGCATTGTTCCGACCAAAACTAAGACATTATTACAGATCTTTATACCAAAAAAAATTCATCAACATACTATCAGATTTGCTACCATTATTCTCAACTCTTTGATACGTGTTTTCTTATAGAAACTATTTTCTACGCACTGATCAACCACCGGGAAACATTTTTTCATAAAGATATCTTTCAGAAAATGACTTTATCTACATCGTACCAAACACATTCAATATTTTCTGATAGTTCTGCTTGGGTAGCAGTAACTTGAGTGTACTTTCAGAAGATTCTCTTTTCACCTGGTCGTTGTTTTAAGTGAGGTAGCCTTTCATTTTAGAAGATGCCTTTTTGCTAACCACTTGAGTAGAATCACGCAAGGTGAGTATCTTATAGAGCAGGCAGGACACGACTTTTGAAGGAACACCCTTAAAGAAATTTGGATTACTTGTTACTTTACTTCAATGTTCCTCATTGGGTTGTTGAGCTGTTAAAGGAAATTTAGAGCTGTTCTGAGATCATTCTTAAAGTCATGTCACTTAACAAGTGTTCAGCTGAGGGTTGATTGCTTTAATTTTCTTTTTTTATTTTATGTTGGGATCATGGTAGAAGTTGTGATTTCAAGCTACATGCTTTTGCCTTTCCTAGGTTGAAGAGAACAAAGTAGAGAGTATAAAGCGGGATAAGGCAGCAACAGAAAAGTTGCTTCATGAAACAGTAGAAAAACATCAAGCAGAACTTGCAACTCAAAAAGAATACTATACTAATGCTTTAAATGCCGCAAGAGAAGCAGAAGCTTTAGCTGAGGCACGGGCTAACAATGAAGCTAGAACTCAACTAGAGGGCCGTCTGAGAGAGGCTGAAGACCGTGAAGCCATGCTTGTCCAGGCACTTGAAGAATTAAGGCAAACACTTAGCAGAACGGAGCAGCAGGTTTATATCCTTGACTAGAGTCCTATCGGGGTTCGTCCATCTAATTTCCCGGGGCCTAACATTTTTTCACATGCAGGCGGTTTTTAAGGAAGATATGCTGCGCAGAGACATTGAGGATCTCCAAAAAAGATACCAAGTATAACTGCTTTCTTTTTTGCAACTTTTTCTGCTTGACTATAACTGCTTTCTTTTTTGCAACTTTTTCTGCTTGACTACTTAATTATGTTTCCTTTGCATATACTTGCCCTTCTGTGTTTAGGCCAGTGAACGTCGATGTGAGGAGTTGATAACACAAGTTCCCGAATCTACCAGACCTCTTCTCAGGCAGATAGAAGCCATGCAGGTTCTACTGCAGCTGAGATGTTATTTTCATATCCTATAAAAGGTCAGGGTATGTGGACCGCCTTTTTAATGTGTATGTTTTATGCCTCTTCATTGATTACAGGAAACAAACGCCAGAAAGGCTGAAGCTTGGGCTGCTGTTGAGAGAACTTTGAATTCACGTCTTCAGGTTTTAAGAGAAACATATAGAAACTTTATTTATAGTTGAAACTCGAAGCGATTCTTAACATTACGCTGCAGGAAGCCGAGGCAAAAGCTGCAACTTCAGAGGAAAAGGAGCGATCTATTAATGAACGCCTTTCTCAAACCCTGTCTCGAATCAATGTTCTTGAGGCTCAGGTTCTTTTACCTATTGCTTTGAAGCTGCTTTCATATAGCCTCTTCCCAGGAATTTGCTTACAAATGAAGTATTGCAGATATCTTGTCTTAGAGCTGAGCAGACACAGCTAACAAGGTCCCTTGACAAAGAGAGACAGAGGGCCGGAGAGAACAGGCAAGAATATCTTGCTCTAAAGGAGGAAGCTGAGACTAACGAAGGTCGTGTGAATCAGCTTGAAGAAGAAATTAAAGAACTGAGAAGGAAACACAAGCAGGAATTACAAGAAGCATTAACTCACCAGGAACTCCTGCGGCAGGTAACCATATTATGTTTTACTTTCCTATTAATTAGCTATGTCAATACCAGTGTTATCAAAGGCGCGCTTTAAGCGCGCTTAAGCCCTGAAGCGAGGCTCAAAACATGTTGAGCGCTTCGCCTCGCTTTATGTGCGCTTTAGTGTCATCATCAAGGCTCTAAGACCCTTGCCAATGAGCCTCTCTTGAAAAGGCGACACTAGATGATTGATATTTCACTTTATCGTAATATTTTTACAATTTCTTCGTCCATATATTTGTTATTCATGCTTATTATTATCAATCTTGGACTAAACATATATCTATTTTTATTTTTGCACCATTGCGCTTTTTTTCATTAAAGCCCACGCTTCATTTGCACTTTGCGCTTTTTTTCATTAAAGCCCACGCTTTATTTGCACTTTGCGCTTAAAGACCCAGCTGACCTTAGAGCTTTTGTGTGCTTTTCGCTTTTGATAACACTGGTCAATACCTTTTTGCATCTATGATGCTTGTGGTTTTACATGCAGTATAATGTAAGTATGATCAAGATGCTTCAATAGAAGAATATGCAAATCTCCTTTTGTTGATTTACTCGTTTTTTTATAAATCAGCTAATGGTTGGCCTTCTCGACTTCTGGATTAGTTTATTCTTTTTTATGTTTTCAGATCTGCTGAATGGTCTTTTAGCATGTATCTAATCAGTGGCAGTAAAGTTCCTGTCACTTGTGGTTTGCCACTACAATTGTCATTGTTCCCCTTTAATCTTGTCTTCCATAGCATCAAAATAAAGACAGATAAGGAAAATTCTTCTTATATAAGCAAGGACATAAGTTTAGTAAATGTATCACTTAGTGAGGCCTGTTTAATTACCAACAGTCAGAGCTGCAGATGAAGCTATTCATCCATGTACGGTAACTCTTTATATGATTTGACTCTATTGTTCTCCTACGCTGAAGTCTGTGCTTCTTAACCTTGATGGCGAAGGAAGAGAAATGTTATGTAGGATGGCAGTAGAAGAACCTTTATCACATATGTATTGGTGAAATCTGTTTAGACTGGATTAATACCTGGAGACAACATAGGATTGCTTGCAACTTTGGTATTGATGCTTTAATTTTATTAATGAAAAGTGCATGTCTGAGACAGCTGTCACCAAATGTTTTACAGGAGTTGGAGCGGGAGAAAGCTGCTCGTTTGGATCAAGAAAGGGCAGCTCGTACTACTAATTTTGTGCCTGATCAAAGCCCAATAACGAGGCAGAAATCTGGGATAGAAAATGGTAGTTAGTACAAAAATATAGTTTTCAATGTGATGCTCCATATATTTATGTTTTCCGATGTTTAACAATCAACTAGCTGCAGGAAGTTTGACACGCAGACTTTCAAGTGCTAGCAGCTTGAGTAGTATGGAAGAAAGCTATTTTCTGCAAGCATCTTTGGACTCGTCTGACAATTTATCTGAGCGTAGAAATGCATTTGATGGTAACATGAGTCCATACTTTATGAAGAGCATGACACCTGCCCTTCGCCAGAAGGAAGGGGAACTTGCGTCCTATATGTCTCGACTGGTATGGATCCTCCGACTGATTCTTTTAATCGCATATTATCTGAACTCATGCTATAATTTTGAAGTTTTAGAAGACCTCTTTTCACTGTGTGTTGTTAAGTTTATTCACTAGTAGCTATAGTATTATTAATGAACCATAGGAGCTAAAGCTTTCAGTTCTATGTTTTCATGCAAGACTATTTTTCCTTTCAACTAGTTTTTTTTCCGTTTGGCCTTCTAGTTCTGACTTATTGATTCTTCCAGGCATCTATGGAAGCCATCCGTGACTCCCTTGCGGAGGAGTTGGTTAAAATGACTGCAGAGGTCAACTCTTTTTTCCAGATCTCTAACTTCTTTTTCCTTTTTTCTTAGAGCTTTCCCTCAGTGCTGTCTCTTGCTTTTTCTTTTTTGATAAGGTAATCATTAGAAATAGTCTTTTGTATTTGTTTAGTGTGAAAAGCTACGTTCAGAAGCTTCCATGCTGCCTGGCATCCGAGCAGAGCTAGATGCACTTAGGAGGAGACACTCGGCAGCTCTTGAATTGATGGGTGAACGTGATGAGGAGGTACAAACTAATTTTTTCTATATGGTTCATGATTTTTTTATGCCACTATTATGTTTCTTGATGATCTCAAATTTGGCTTTATAAAGGGAAATCTCTCAAAATGTTATGTGATATAAATCACTTGTATAAACTGTATGAATCACCTCAACGATTGTGAGTCGTCGTACATTTTAGACGAGTAATTTGTGCGCATTCACCTTTCAACATTTTTTTAAACAATTTTGAAAGGTCTGGTTCCATTTTTAGTTACTTCTTTTATTTTGGATCTGTGCAAATTGCCACCTAAAATATGACTTATGGTGAAAAGAAAAGAGTTATACTTCTCCTACCTTTGCCTTTAAAGTCTGCTCTACTAGAGGTCTCATTTTGCTCTGGTTCCCAGGCTTACCACTGGGTAGATTAAGACCCAGTTGATAGAGGATGTTGTCGTCCTTTTCTGTAATCTTTTTCTGTTCTGTTCGTTTCGTTGCATATGTGAGTATTTTCCTGTATATTAAAGGTGTTAGTCTTTTAGATTTATATTTAAATTATATCTTATACCTTATAAAAAATATGTATATTAAATTAAATGTCGATTCTGCAAGTTATTTCAAGTGCATATTAGTGCGAAAACACTTGGGCTTTAAACAATTACCTGATTTCCTTAATTTGGCATTGTAGAGATGGGTAATTTTACCTGTTTGTTAGGGACAGTTCTCCATGTCTGGAGATCATTCTTGATTCATTCCTTTAAAGGATCTTCAATCTAGTTAGATGTCGGCTATTTCAGTTTCTTCATTCTTTGTGAAATTATTGTATCTTCTGCACCACATTGTAAAAGAATAGGTTACATCTTTCTTTTTCACTCATTTTTTTTAATAAAATACCTTTTTGCACCACTAAACTGCTTGAAATGCTGAAGTGCCCCTTTTCCTCCAGAATAGCACAATCCGCTCGTAGCAGCTGCTGCCATATATGCTATTTTTACTGTATTATCATTGAAAATGTGCCTCATACACTCTCCAGGTGTTATATACTCTAGAAGTTCCTTGTTCTACTCCCCTAATATCTCTGCCTTTTCGCTCTTTCTCTATTTGTTGATACATATTCCTCCTCCTCTAGCTAAGCGCAGCCCTCCATGTACAAACCAGCACACTTTAGACAGTAATGGAAGTATGATACAGATTATGGGCTTGGCTGATGTAGGCTTGATCATCTTAAGTTCGGTTAATTGAATCATAATTTCTAGTTGTTCAATGTTATCTCATCATACTTGAATTTGACAAGACTATGCAGTAGCTATTTGGTTTTACTGCCACGTGCAGTTGTCCAAAGGGAGATTAGTCACGCAGGGATGTAACTGGTCAAGTACCCCTTATGTTTGGTGTATTTATAGATAAAATGTCCATTTGAAATCTAATCTATGTTCACAATGAAGTGTTTATCTTTATGCATAATGCTCTTTGAATATTTTATTCACTGGACTTGTACTTGTGATAGTTGGAAGAACTTCGTGCCGATATTATTGACATGAAGGAGATGTACAGAGAGCAAGTAAATATGCTCGTGAATAAGGTATAGCGTTGCTCAATTGCTTTGTTCAATCCTTTTCTTTGCGTACTGTAAATTCACGTTTTACTCCCTATATTCTTGCAGATCCAGGTGCTTAGCTCATCACTGAGTGCCACCTGACCGAGCTGATCGGTTGCTATGTGGTTTTTCTGTTCTGTTGCATCATGGAGGTTGCTGCAGTGTATGTGATGTATCACATTAATTTTGGGCACGATAATTCTTATGTCACCAGTTTATTATAAATCTATAGAGGAACTACCTTTTACAGGTTTTCTGTTGTAACTTCAAGAGTGAATTGTTGTATAGCATATTCTTTTAACAGTGGCGTATTGGCTTTATTAAGCTTGATAAACTGTTTTCAATTATTCCCAAGTTCAAGAAAGGGAACTTGACACTTTAAGTACCGCATTTGGGCAAAAATGGTTGTCTACATCAACTTTAATCTAGGTAGGAATTTATGCACCTTGACTGACGAAGGTCTAATTTTCAGATTGAATTTGAATCTGAAAAGAAAAAAGATATGTGGTGTTCCACATTTCACGGCGATGTTTTGCTATCTGTCTCTCTGTATGAATCCAAGGAAGAGAATATAAGAAGATAAGAGAAAATCAAGAAATGAACGGAAATCAAACAACTTCCACTGTTGCACACCTAGAAGGGAATACAATTTCTCTGTGTCTAGTTAGAATGGATTAATCATACACACCTACCCAATTAACAACATATCAAGAGTGGCTGGGTCTTCTGGTCAGTGGTCATGGTCATATTGAAAGAGTGTTTGTCTTTAGTTGTCTTTAGTAAATGAAAGGAGATTGTTCAGGTTACTTAAAATCAATAATTTAACATAACTGATCTGTTGTGCTCTTAGTTTTGGAATCATGATCATTGGGGGATTTCGCTTTCCCTTTGGTTGTAAATTGTGTTAATGGGTTGTAAAATTCTGAAGTCTATACAAAGGTAAGAAAAAGATGCTAGAGACATGAGAAATTTCTGAAACATATCTTAAACGGAATTCAAGAGAAAACCATACCATAAGTTGGGAGAACTAAGCACGTGAGGAAACAGATTGTCAGGGGCGACATATTTTTATAAAAATAAAGTAAACCAAGCACGTTAATTTAATATTAAAGCCTAATATGTATCTTTAACGTGAACACACATTAAAGCAGTTGTGATTTATTTACAAAGTTTTATTTAAGTGGTACAGGTTCTTTCTTTTCAGCTGAAAATGAAATAATATCAGTTAGATCCTTCCTTTTCTCTGAAGCAAAAGCTACACCTTTTGTTCAAATATATATTACACCGTCTATTCTAATTTAAGTGAGGCATTTTTCTGGTTAGTTTATTCTAAAAAGAATTATATTTTATTCTTTTATAATTAAAATAATTTGATTTTAAACTTTAAGACAACAACATCATTTCAGGTAATTCCACAAGTGGGGTCTTGGGAGGGTGGAGTGTTCGCGAATCTTAGCCCTGTCTTAGAAGGATTTTAAGCTTTAATATTTTACATAAATATATATAGTTTATTTCAGTTCATAAATTTATGATATATTTTCTTTTTAATCCGTTTAAAAAATAATTTTTTATATAGTAAAATAATATATAATCACATAAAAATATATAGCTCATTTTAGATTATAAATTTTTATTTTGTCTCTTAAACCTCGTGTGCCGCAAATAAAATCACATAAAATGGGCTGAAAGGAGTATACTAGATTGAGAAGGATGATGTGTCAGAAGATGAGAGGACAAGACACAAAGCAGGAAAAAAAAGTACAAAAGCAAGCACATTGGGCCAGGCGTTCGTCTCAGAGCTCTCCTAGATTTGTAGAACCATTGCATACGCATATGCACTTGTTTGTCCTGTTTGCTTACTAGTGAAACATAACACGTTACCATCCTTTCTAAGATTTCACCCTTCCCTTTTTCATTATCACGTTTTCCTACTTACACTTTTTCTTAGTAATAATAATAATTCCCTCTTAACTTCATTGCCAACTTTTAATTTCTCCCTCAAACTCCACTACTAATTTAGCCACTCCATTTTAGCTACATTTTTCTGCCAAAACTTTTAAGAAGGTAACAGGTACTGATACACACACTCTCTCTCTAGATGTGCTTATATGGTAATGGTAGATAATTAAGCAATGGAAATCTCAAATATAATTTCAGTTGAAAACGTAAAATTCCATTTTTGATTTGAAAGATTAGAATTTTCTTGATTGATGATAAGAGTAATGAATTGTCGGTTTAAGAATTTTCATTTATGGAATTTTCCTTTTCACATCAGATCTGGGATTTGTGTTTCGGTTAAACATTGTCGGTTATGAGGTTGCCAGCTGATAAGTGATCATTTCATGAGTTTATTGACGAGACCATAATACTTGCTGGTTATATACGATTGGATCTATGCAGGTTGGAGTATATGATCGGGATATTTGTTACATAAGCATAGAGATATGAGAAGTGGTGGTGGTCTTGCAGATGCTTATTCAATGTACAAGCGTGCATCAACTAAAGATCAGTTCACTGATGATTATGAAGACAGAGAAGAAAATTTAGGTATTTCCTTTTTATTTGTGTACGCAACTGGATCTATGATTTAGATTCAGTTGCCTCCAAATGCAGTTTTGTACTACATTTTTTGTTTTGTTTTTCTGGATGTGTATATATTGTAGGAGCAGAAAGGAACATGTTAATTTTGCTGCAACTTAACATGAGATGTCTGTTTTTTTTTTTTTTTTAAAATTTGGGTCATGCCAAGATCTATTTCTCTCTCTTTGTTCCAAATGATGATATCACACAATTTCTATTTTTATGAGCTACTGTCAGTCTCTAGATTTTCTGGAGCTCAAATAAGAGAAATAAAAATTTGTCAACTTGGTTGAGTGATGTCGTCCATTTTCCAATAAAATAGTATTATACTTCTCTAGTGTACCATCAGCTTAGAGACAACCAAAGGACTTAACATAATAGGATAGTTTTTTTTTTTTTTTTTTTTTTGTGTAAAATTGATTTTTGATTCTTGCTTATGTGTTTTTAGGTCGTCTCCAAAATGGTGTCTGGAAAGAAATTGGAAACCCCTCATGGAAGCGACCGTTGCCGCATATACTGGTGGCAATTATTTCATCACTCTTGTTTGGTTACCATCTTGGGTATGACTGAATTTTCAAAGTTAGTTTCTTTCATGATCCTACTTTTTAGTTGACTAAACTCTATTCCATTTTTTCCAACTTTGCGTTCTATTTTGGTTTGGTTTATTCAGGGTGGTTAATGACACTCTAGAAAGCATGTCTTTGGACCTTGGCTTCAGTGGCAGCACCTTGGCTGAAGGTACTTTATGCCATTTACCTTAAAGATCCCCCCAGGTCCACGCACTCGAACCTCCATGTGTTCCCTTCTGTAGGCAGATCCTGAATTTTAAGTCAGTGGGGGTTGATTAGCATTGCATCCACTACTCATTTGTAACAGTGCGTGCTACATTTGTGTAAATATAATTGGTACTCCCTCCGTCCTAGTTTATGTGGCACTTTTCGCTTTTCAAGAGTTAATTTGACTAATCTTTGAAGCTAAATTGTAATAGATCAATTTAATAGATTAAAATTAAAATTGGATATTAAAAAACTATATGAAAAGTACTATAAGTTGCAATATTTCTCCCGTCAATATGATGAAAAAATACATTTTAAAATGTAGGTCAAAGTATACACAGTTTGAATCTCGAAAAGCGAGAAGTGTCTATATAGAGAGTTGAAGTACAAGGCAGTGAGTTCAGTTGAACCTGCGTCTAACACTTGCATCTCCCCTTTCTTCTCTTAAAACGATTTTCTTCATCTAGTTGTTTAGTTCATATTTTACCGGGTCCATCTGATATGATAATTTTATTTTCAACTGAAGGTCTGGTTGTGAGTACATGTTTGGGAGGTGCTTTTTTGGGCTCAATATTCAGTGGTTGGATAGCAGATGGGGTTGGTCGTCGGAGAGGCTTTCAATTGTGTGCTCTACCAATGATAATAGGTGCTTCTATGAGGTAACCTTAATAAACTTTCTTACCAGCTATACTAAGGCCTTTTCTACTTAAAATGCATACTCTGTAATACCATCCAGATATTGTGAAGTCTTGAGTCCTCTCTATTGATTGTATAACCTGTCTGGGATGAATGGATATTTTTAAAAGGAAGTGTCTAATCCCTTAGGGATATTTTAGTCTTGCTATCTTTTGCATTGGCAAAGTCTCCTGCAGTCTGCAGACTTATTCGTAACAGTCCTGTAAAGGTTGCTTCATCTGGCTTCGGGTGCTTGAGTTTTCTTTTCCTGTTTAAGTTATTGAATTGTATAAACTGGAGCGAATACGAGAGGGTGAAATCAGAAACCCTTAATTCAATTTTATTACGTTACGAGTTTCTGGAACTTAACTGAAGGTTCTTCAACTGTATAAATGTAGTGCTGCAACAAGTACTCTTGGAGTTATGCTTCTTGGAAGGTTATTTGTTGGAATAGGGATGGGCCTTGGCCCTGCTGTTGCTGCTCTCTATGTTGCAGAGGTACGTGATATTATCTTTTGCTCCTAATTCTATCTTTTTAGTTACATTTAATTTGTTTGACCAGGTTTCACCAGCTTTTGTTAGAGGCACCTATGGGAGTTTCACTCAGATTGCCACATGCCTTGGGCTCCTGGGAGCTCTTCTCATTGGCATTCCTGCCAAGGATACTGTTGGTTGGTAAGGATTGTATGCCCTTGATGTCCTTTTTCCCCTTTATTAAGATCGATTGATAGGGCTGGCTGAGATGAATGAAAAAATGTACTATTCCATTTTACTCCAGTCACTCTTTGGATACTGTCTATCTTCAGTTTGAGACTGCTAAAATGCTTTTTATGGGAGCTTATTAAAAATAAGTTGATTATCATACATGTTTAAAGCATCCCGTTAATTAATTGAGTGATGTGTAATTACTTCTACAATGATGTCACAGGTGGCGAGTTTGCTTTTGGATATCCACCATTCCTGCTGCGATACTTGCTGTTTTGATGGAATTCTGTGCTGAGAGTCCTCACTGGCTTGTTAAGGTTCTCTTAAATCATTGAGTGTCTTGCAGTAGATAGAAAAGTGGCATTAGCATGTTCAGTTTATTGTGAATCTTGTAAATAGTAAAATCTGCTAACAATTCAAATTCACTAGGTCACCAAATGGAAGACGCTCTTCTTTTGTTTCAGTTGACAAGTAAATACTTTAAATGCATATGTGGGCAATCGAATTTTATAAACTACTGCTTGGTTTCCTGTCTTGGATATATATTCAAATCTTCGTATGTACTCATACTCTAAATTGTACCACCATCCATCTAATGTTGGAGTGAATGAACATACCGATTGTTGGAGTGAATGAACATACCGATTATTTTAAACATCTTTCCACGTCCCTAAAACATAACTCATCCATTGTTCTTGGACCTAGGCTGTTTTTGGTGAATATACAGTTACATGAATTTCTTTTATTACATATCTATCCTCACCATGTTTTCATACGAGGCAACGTTATGAAATAACTGATGGCGATATGATCTTGACAGTGCAACAACATTAGCCTGATTGCTTTCTCTATTCATTGGTGGGCTTCTGTTCTTCCTGTGTACAATAACTTAGCAGGTTTTAATACAAATCTACTATTGAGAGAAACATCATTGGTTCATTCCTTCCACAGTTTGTCTTAATGTCCTGACACTACAGTCAAGACTCAAGACTACAGCGTATCTATACCATAGAATAGTTGGCATGTTATTATACTTATCAAAATAAAAGTTGTTATATTATTATGGTGCTTCAATGCAGGAGCTTACTGATTAAATGTCTTCTGTGATCTATCATTTGCAAACACTCAGCAGATTATGGTTCTCTTATCTGACTCACCTTTTGTTTCTGGACTTTACTCAGAGAGGAAGAATTGATTTGGCTGAAGAAGAGCTTGAAAAGCTTATGGGAGCGTCATCATCACATGTTAAGTATGCCATTGCAGAAATGTCAAAGACAGACAAAGGAGATGAAGTGGATAATGTTAGATTTGGAGAACTACTGTATGGTCGTCATTTTAAAGGTATAATTATTGATGATGTGTTTTCGTTCTGTCAATATGTCTTGTGTGAAGAAGTTGATGAATTCATAACTTTTGCCGTTTGGACAGTGGTTTTCATTGGATCTGCCTTATTTGCTTTGCAACAACTATCTGGAATAAATGCTGTATTTTATTTCTCTTCGACTGTTTTTAAAAAGGCTGGAGTACCTTCAGACACTGCGAATACATGCGTTGGGATCGTAAACTTAACAGGTAGAATATCACCTCTCCATACAGAACACATATAACACCCTTGGATCTGTTAGTGATTTCTCATTTCCTGTTGTCTATAACGTCTACAGGGTCTATTATTGCAATGATTTTGATGGATAAGCTTGGGAGGAAGGTGCTTCTAATTGGGAGTTTCTTGGGCATGGTAACATAATCTTGTTTGCTCAATCCTATATAAATAAATAGGAACATGTAGTTCCAAGAATATATTGCTTTCTCATCTTGAACTTGTGAGATGTTTTTGGTGCAGGCAATTGCAACGGGTCTTCAAGTAACAGCCGCTAGTTCATTTGTACCAATCTCTGCAGTATTATACCTATCAGTTGGTGGGACCCTACTGTGAGTAATCCACTCCAAGATTGTCGTTGTAGTAGTTGATACATTATTGATAGCAAGGACTAGGTATGCTCTTTATACTGTAATGATTAGATAACAACAAAATAACTATCTGGGACTATGACTCCTTCGTTCTGGGGAAGTTAATCTTAGTCAAGTCAAACAAAGAGAAGTCAGTAAGCAGCTAAGAGATGAAGATAGTAGTTCCGGTACTGCTATAGTGGATAACAGTATCCAATTGAATTCTAGAGAAAAGTGTCCTTATGTACTTGGTAACTGTTGACTCTGACTAAATAATGAGACAATTTTATGCTTAGATAGCTTTACTGACTATTCAGAAGATAACTACAAATGCACAAAAGCAAAGGCTGGTTGTTTCCTTTCAATAATGGGAAGTTTTTTATGTCAGGTATGTGTTGGCATTTTCTTTGGGTGCTGGTCCAGTCCCTAGCCTCCTGCTGTCAGAGATATTCCCTGGCCGGATTAGGGCAAAGGCAATGGCTTTATGCATGGCTGCACATTGGGTATTTTCATCCTTCTCTTGATTCTTCTGTTTTCTTAAATTATTCTTTTTGTTTTGTCCTTGGATGAAGAATTATCAAACAGGGAAGGATCTCTAGAACTTTTATGTCTGACAACTTTGACCAATATATGACACAATGTATTTGTTCTTATGCAACAAGTCTTAATAACTTCTTATATCAGCTTTCATTTTGTCTTTTTCTTCTTCTCTTTGGGTGGGGGCGGGGGGGAGGTAACGGGTCCAAACAGAGTGAAATGGATGTTGAGGATCATATGGCCAACTCTAACTAGCTTGGGGTTGATGCACTATGCTTCTTGTTGAGGGAGGGCGTGAACGTAAGGAGGAGGTTTATTCCCTTATTATTTCTGGTAGTAGCTTGGAATTACACATTTAATAGAAACACACATCTTCCGTTGGGTAATATATGTTCTAGATGTCCAGTCATTTGACACAACGAGTCGTTGCTGAAATCATCAGCCTATATGTATGTGCAGCCACATCCTGCTATTGGGCGTAAGTCAAACAAGATGTGCAGGTAAATTCATCAATCATGAGTCAGGGGATTGAATCCTGCTGCAGACAAAAGCCTGGTATATAAGTGGAGACGGGTAGAGGGGCGGGCCCATTATCCGCTGAGTGTCAAACTGTGCGCCATTGGCCCTCGGAGATCAGAAAAAAAAAGTCATCCGTCTGAGCTGTTCTATCTGCACAATCTACTTTAGTGGTAGTCAAACCAATAGCGATACCTTGCGCATAGCATGACAAAAGGATCTCCTTGTTCTAAGCGACTACAGCCCCCAACCTACACTGCCAAGAACCAGAAAAATGAGACCATTTAAAGTGATGGGGGAATCTAGGGAGTATCATAATTCATCCCTAAACTTTTTATACAGTATTCATTTCGTATTCTTTACTTCAAAGTTCAAACAAGAATCTAGTCTTTGTAAATGACCAATCCTTTGATTCCCTGACGAGGTGTTGGATGGTCAAAGTGTTTTGTGCTTAAAATTCATTCTGCCTGGAAGACTTTTGAAATCATTTAAGGGAGATCTAAACCTAGCAGGTAAATGTATATACTGTTCTAAATACAACATGGTATGAGATCATCTTTCATATCTCAAAAAAGAAAAAATGAAATCAGTGTCTAATTCTTATGTCCCCATTCATATTATAGTTCATGCATGGTTCAGCTACAGCAGTAATTTAAAATTGTAAAGTATTATCGACACTTGCCTTTTATTATAATCATGATTGTTTTTGTTGTTTTTTGAAAATTGCATAGATTTTTTTGAGATTGATGCTTCAAGTTTTCATGTTTTCTTTCCCAATGTATTCTCATATCGTATTTCGCTCTTTAACAGGTCATAAATTTTTTAGTCGGCCTTCTGTTTCTGCCGATGCTTGAGCATCTTGGACCACAAATTGTGTATGGACTCTTTGCCGGTTTTTGCTTGTTGGCAGTGGCCTTTGTGAAAAAGAATGTGGTGGAAACAAAAGGAAAAACATTACAGGAGATTGAGTTTGCTCTTCTTTCGTCTGATTAGTGGTGACTATATCACACTCTATATTAAGTTCAGATTGGAAAATGTTAAGGTCTAGTGGTTGAACATCCAAATTCTTGGCTCAGCTATTTTTTGATTACTTCAATTTTGGAGTGTGTTCATAGGCGGGAAGGCATTGACGACGAACAATCAAGATAGGGATTGTCAGAAAGCGAGTTTGTAGGGAATTGTCACTGCTTAATTTTGCTGCTATTCTGCTCACTCCACTGGTCGGTGACTATTGCCTGAGGGAGCATGAAACTGCATCTGCCTCAGCCAGTAGTAGATCACATATATACTATAGAGTACCTATTGTTGCTATTTTTGTATAGCCTTTCCTTCAATTTTTGCCTTGATCTGATTTTTGTAATTAGCATGGCACAGAAAGGCTGCTCGGAACATTCCTTATAGAAATAATGTTACAGACTTTGAATTAGCAAGATACTGGTAGGCTAGTTGCTGCTTGCGGTAACAAGGAATATTGGTAGTATTATATTGTAGTAAACAATTGATTAATGTAGCTGAGATTTTTCTATATTTGGCTTCAGCATTGATTCTGTTGTGTTGCTATAATTGCCAGCTAGTAGTTAGGAAGCCAGCTGTAAGTATGTTGATCATCTTCATATTTTTCTCAATAAAAATGATCTGCTCTAAGCGCTCGTCTGCCATCTTCTTGGTTGAGCTTTGAGGGTTTTGGTTAAAGTAGTAAGGGTATTGCACATGATGTGTGGGTTAGGCACCCCTCACGGAGTTGAGCCATACCAGTGAAGCCTAGTGCTTAATTTGGGAAAAAAAAAAAAAAGGAAGAAAAAACAGGGTGATCTTCTTGGTTGTATGGAAGGTACAGCCACGCCATCAGGGGCGGAGCCACAGTTACAGGTTCGACAGAACTCAATAACTTAAGCTTAAACCTTGTAGTTATGTCAAAAAAATTCACTTAATATAAATCTATTCAGAATCCACTAAGCAAAAAAAGTCGTGGTCTTGAATTTATAGATAAAAATTCTGAATCTGTCTGAGAGATGCCTAGATCAAAATTCTGAATCCGTCTGAGAGATGCCATGATGTTAAGCACGTATATGCATGATAAAGTCCAGTCATGCGTTAGCTGTCTTGATGATTAACATGTCTTGTTATATGAAATAGTGGCCTAGTTTGAACATTATTTACTCAAACATCTGTATTAATGCACTACACGTCTCTTGTATCAAAAGTTGACTTTGAATAACTACCTTCCAGGAAGTTTAATTATCTTCTTTTTCTGAATAACAGCAAGTCGTATGGCCTTGGGCATTTTCCTACCAAGGAAATAATTATGTTCCTAAAGATTGTCTCTGCAGAGAATTGAAATTGAAGTGTGAAATCAGATATGAGGATAGTCTAATACCTAGAACGAAAATGAAACTACTAAAATGCAAATTAAAACGATGAAAAGGGACGTCGTACTAATCCTACTTCCAAGTTGCAGCTTGCTACCAAACTTGGCGAGTGACATATGAACACATAAAGTCAACTTGGAATAAAATGGTCTTGAAAGCTTCTAATAACTTGAGTTTTGAATAGAAAACTCCTACCCCTCCTATTTTACCTCTGAATTTTGTCCATTTCTGTGATATTGCTGAAACTCTAGAAAGTTGTATAACGTGAAAAAGGACATAATTTTGACCACAGATAATTTGAATAATCTCATTGATTGTTTTTTCCAAGTCAAAGATGCCATCTACTCTGGACATGTCACACAGAAACCCTTTCCCTCATATATGAAAGAGCTCATTGATATTTGAGAAGAAAATTTTCTTCATCCTTCTAAGCTCAAAAATATTGGATACAATGGGAAGAGTTGAAGCAAATAATGAAGTAGAAACTCCTCAGCCAGAGAGTGGTACTGAACCAGCTCCCTCAAATCCTCAACAGTACCAAGGAGTACAAACTGTATCACCAGCACCTGTACATATTGGAGCTCCTTGGAGCACTGGCTTATTTGATTGTCACTTGGATCAAACTAATGGTAATTAGATTTTTTTTTCTTTTTTCCCCACGAATAATTTATTTTGGTGTCAACCACCTATACTATGCTGTGATTCTGCATTGTTAAAGTCCCACGTCGGTTTGGGATGAGGTGATTGGTCTTGCCTCTTCAGCTAGCTTTTGAGGTTAACTTAGACTCAAGGTCAATATCTTTATCACAGTCAGACCCCATCCAATTCTTACTAAGGGTGATGCAAAACTTCGCTCGAGAAGCTCCTACTACCTTTATGGATCAATTGATCCCTTTTCTTTGGACCAACAACCCAAATTTTTAAAGGAAAAATTAGGAAACATCAGGGTAGGATGAACTTGTTGGCATAGAGAACGCGTTTGATGTCATTTAGCTCGAACTCTATATATATATTTAAATAACTTATATGTACTTGCACAATATCACAAAAAGTTTCTAGTACCATGGAACTTCACATCTTAAAATCCTTGAGCGGCCTCCAAAGAACATTCTTGTTTATGAAGCTGTTATGATAAACATTAACTGTCTTAAAATCCTTGATCCGCTTATAAGAGAACATTCTTGTTTGTGCAGCTGTTATGACAGCGTTCTTGCCTTGTGTAACATTCGGACAGATAGCGGAAGTCCTCGATGCAGGTGAAATGAGTAAGTCTCCAGGTCTACCTGCAATTTTTCAGTGTATAGAAGTTAAAACTCTTTCCCTTTTATCATTTCATTTCGTGCAATAACACAGTGCAATTGGTAAATATAATGAACTATGGTTGCTAGCTGATACTATGACTAATACTAAACATTGATTTTTTATGGTGATTAATACAGCTTGTCCTATGGGGACTTTCATATACCTGCTGATGATGCCTGCTCTTTGCTCTCAGTGGGTCATGGGCTCTAAGTATAGAATGAAGCTGAGACAGAGATATAATCTAGTGGAAGCTCCTTATTCAGACATAATTTCCCACATATTCTGTCCATGTTGTTCTCTTTGTCAAGAGTTTAGAGAGCTTCGGAACAGGGGACTTGATCCTGCTCTAGGTATGTCACACTTGGTACAATAGTAATATTTTTACCATATTGTACTTTCACAATAATCAGAATTTGACCTCTTGTGCCTGCGAATTAAAGAAAGGAGGAGGTCAGTCAAAACAGGATATTAATTAATCAAAGGTCCAATTGATCACCAGGGGTCGACCTAGAAGCCCGGATACGGGTTCGGTTGAACCCAATAGCTTTTACTTAGATTGTGTGTTTATGTTCAAAATTATACATTAAATATGTACAAACATTAAGTTTAGAATTCAGTTATTAACACTTGAAGTCATCGTTCTAAAATCGAGAATCCATAAAATTAAAATCATGGCTTCGCCTCTACTAATAACCATGCCTATATTGTAAATATGGTTACGGATAATCCAATCAAAGTGATAGAAATTAGACCTAACACAATTCCAAATAGAAAACTTCAATTATTTTATTTGTCTAAAGGGAGAAAAAAAAAGAAAAGAAAAAAAAGAGAGTTGATATGGATACCTAAATACTATTAATGTACTATTCATCCAAAAGCTTAAACTATTGTAAATGAATGATTTACAATCTATCACGTACAAGCTAGTTCTTTTTCTTGAATCGAACAAATAAAAATATTTTTGTTGCTAGATGGCAATGAAACTCTAATCCACAATCTTGACCTTGTTGTAAGTCAGTGAATTGGGTGTACAAGAAAGAAATAAATATCTAACAGGGGTGTGAAAAATGTGGTGCAGGGTGGAATGGTATAGTTGCTCAGCAGCATTATGGGAACCAACAAGTGAATGAAGCTCCCCAAGTACAATCCATGTCCATGTAAATTCAAGATTGTGATTCTTTATTTGTTTGAGTTGAGGTTGTATTATGTTATGTTACTCTTTCTTTTTTTTTTTTTTTTGCAACAACCAGATTTTGTATCTTGTTTGAAGTTGTATCCTTAATTCAACCATCTTGGCTGTGTTAATCGTTCGAACTATGTTTGTAGAATTCCATTTCAATTAGATTATTGTCTTACTGGAAACAACAATACTTCTGGTCTATGTACGACAAATAACACCACTGTCAATCTGTGGTCTGCTGGTTTAAATGGAAATTAGTGTACCCAATCAATCAATCAACCCCATCAATCCACAGCTAATTAAAATCAGTAATGTAAATCCTCCAATGTATATGCAGAATTGAGCTTGGAATTGAATAATGAAGTTGACAGCTATTCGATGGGCCGGGCTAATTTCATGCTTAATTTGTCATTAAGAAGTGAAGTAACTTATTGTGAAACTAGT